>NC_057813.1:33274518-33642733 GCF_018294505.1 Triticum aestivum | reverse complement strand
GTGAATTATTTGTTGGGGTTTTGTGTGTTTCCCCTTTCTAAAATTCCTTCTTGCTTCTGTGATTGCGAGCAAAAGTAGTCTGGTCCCTTTTGCGTTTGCGGAAATCTTCTAGGCTACGTCGCTCATTTTCCAGGGTAATAGCCTTATCCACCAGTGTTTTAGAATCTGGAAAGGTATGCACAACCAGTTGACATTTAAGCGCGGGTGCCAGGCCTTCCAAGAATTTTTCCATCTTCTTGCTCTCGGTCATGCACTCTTCATTTGCGTAGCGTGATAGCAGAGTGAATTGGCTGTTGTATTCTGACACTGTCATGGTCCTTTGCTTGAGATTATCAAACTCTCTCTTCTTGATTTTCATAACACTCTTAGGAATATGTGCCCCACGAAAACCTTCCTTGAAATCCTCCCAGGTTATTTCATTTTCATTGGGGTGCATGTGCAGGAAGTTTTCCCACCACGACGCGGCTGCTCCTGTGAGATAATGTGGTGCATACAACACTTTTTCATGGTCTGAACATGTGCAATAATCAATTTTCTCTCCCTGTCTCGAAGCCAGTCCTCGGCCTCAAGAGGTTTGTCAGTATGAGAAAAAGTTGGAGGACGCATCTTCTGTAACTCAGATAACTTGGATTGCTGCTGATACTGACCACGGTGACTTCCCATATTGATGAATTGGTTCATCATTTCCTGGTGTTGTTGCTGACTCTGTTCGTACAGACGACACACTTGGGTAAATGCTGTCTCACTGTCCTGTTGACTTCACTGTCCCTGAGTGAAATTGTGGTTTGGCAGTGTGCCAAAATTTTCTTCTGGCTGGTTTGGCATAGAGCGCGTCCAAGGACGAGACATCTTTCACTCTGGGGATATATTTTGTGAAACTCGTAAGACAGGAAAAAGAGTCGCAAAAGTCAATAAGATCTCACATGAAGAAATTACTGAAATACCAAATACACGTTTGCGCGCGGAGAAGGACTATTACATATCTTACACGCGAGCATAATTATACATTACATCACTCAGGATATGCGTACATAAATCCTAACATGTTATAGGAACTAGTGCACTTCTCCAGATCCTACATGATGCGCAAACAAGCTACTTCTCACAACCTATGTACATATACACACAAGTCGTTGCGTCGCATGGCTGCTACGCGTACTCAGTCGGAGATGGTGACGATCTCCCTTGGCCTGCCGAGGGTGAGACGCAGAGACGCTGGGGAATCAACCTCCTCCTCGCTAATAGGTTCCAGACGAGAAACGCTGCGCTGAGCTGATGGAGTAGGTGCCGTAGGCGGAATAACACGAATACGAGTGGGTGGAATAGGTGGAGTAGCACGTATGGGAGTGGGTGCAACAAGTGGTGCAGAGTGAACGGGAGTGGGTGCAATAGCTTGGTTAAATTCCTCAGTGGTAGGAAGACGACGAGCAGTGGCGAGAATGGTAGGTGAATGAGAAGCTGCGGATGAGAAAAAGTCAGTGGTGGAGCGGTGTGCAGGAGTTCCCTCCTTTTAGCAGCACAGCCATGAACTGAGTCCATGCGTGCAGCTACGAGGTCGTCCACCATGCTGTCGAAGGTTGCCTCTAGGGCTCGGAGGTACTCGACAAGCCTCTCAAAGGCTTCGTCTCGCTCTACTCTGGGGCAAGAGAATGAGTAGTGACAGGTGTAGGGTACATGGCATGGAAGGTAGCGGTAGTGACGGGTCTTCATTGCAGGAAGAACATCCCGAAGACGGGCTATCATCTCGTGGGCAGCCATCTGCATAGCATGCCTTTCTGTAGGCATGGCTCTCCCCAAGAATCGGAGGCGGCGTATCTCAGCATGCCCTCCCCTAAATTGCACCGCGACCTGGAGCATAGTCAGACTGTCATTGATCTTGTGTGGATAAAGTGTGAAGACTGGGCGCACAGATGGCCCCATCGCGACCTGAACGATGAAGGAGAGGAGTTTGATGAACCCCTCAGGCACGTTGGCGGACATCTGTGACTCACATTCGTCGCCGGCCATCTACAAAAGTAGGCAAAAATTCGGAGTGATCAGATCATAAATTTTATGCTGACTGTCAGAAAAATGACTACATTTGTAAACACATGAATAAACAGTATCATGCTAATAACTGATTAGTGATCTCACCTAGTGGCTTCCTACAGTCAGCCTAGCTCTAGTACCAAGTCTGTCACGACCGGCTTTTCAATAAAATGCTTATTGATAAAACCGATCTTTTGAACTCAGTATAGGAAAAGTCATCCTCACTGGTAGACAAATACTTGATAAACAGAGGACCAGTAGCATCAAATATATTACAGGGTTGAGCTGAGGCTGCTCAACAATTTATTACAAACTCGCCAATATCTTACATAAAGGCGGTTATGGCACAGGGGTGTGGTGACATGCTACTAGCTCGAGATAAAAAGTGGTGGTGGATAACTTGACTTCTACTAGCAGCCCATCGAGCGTCGAGGTGAGGCTCGATGAATCTATTCTGGGGTAGCGGAAGCGGATATGATACAATGACCAAAACAGGATCGCACGAGACTGACTGGGACTCCTCTAGGCGTCAGACTCACTATTGAATTCCTCATCCATGAGATCGCCTTCATCAACATCTGGCCAAATCAACAAGAAAGGTGAGTACTTTCAAAGTACTCGCAAGACAGTTCGGACAAAAGATATAACAAATGCATGCATGAATGCATCATGAGCAAAAATAACAATGCTCAGAACAATAATAAAGATTTGACAAGAAAAGTAATAAATAACTGAAAACCGATCGGGTGTCTAGAGCGACGCCATGAAAGGTAAACAAATAAAAACTTTGCCACAGTCCGGCGTCTAAGTGACACCACGTAAAGGGCTTTAAAAGAAATGCCACAGTCGGACGTCTGAGCAACATCACATAAAGGGCTTTAAAAGAAATGCCACAGTCGGACGTCTGAGCGACATCACATAAAGGGCTTTAAAAGAAATGCCACCGTTGGACGTCTGAGCGACATCGCAGACAGGGCTTGTAACAAATGTAAATAAAAGGTATGCCACCGTCGGACGTCTGAGCGACATCACAGACATGGCTTATAACAAATGTAAATGACAAGTATGCCACCGTCGGACGTCTGAGCGACATCACAGACAGGGCTTATGACAAATGTAAATAACAAGATTAGTCCATCCACAAGAATAATCTTTTAACCGGTTTATCTCCCAGGTAGTCCATCGGAGTTTTGTCACTGAGACTGACACCTGAAAAGATAAGATGAATACAGTACTTGGACAAGTACAAGATGATTTAAAGGAGTTGTGACTCTGCAGAGTTTTGTACTCACTGTCCACAGCCAACGGATTTTCGTAGTCACGAAGGACTAGTTCCGTTTACGGTATTTCGGAAGATACACATTTAACTACTACACACCCATTCCACCTCATGATGCCAGGAATCACCCTAAGCAACGTCCAAGAAAAACTTTGAGACGGGGAGGCCACAACCTCGAATAGCATGGGATCAAATTTATATACGCGCGCTCTAAGGGGTGCCCCCCTCTCGGTCCCAACCGGAAACACCCATGCCCCCTGACCGGATGCCGGGCTTTAATCCAGGGCCATGGAACCCTCATCCCGGCCTCTCTACTTGGTGTGTACCAGGAAAACGGTTGCAACTTACTACGCCATATTCCTTGCGGAAAACATGTGGCAGCACAAGAATGAAATGAATGGGAATATGATTTGATTCATGATGACACCGCTGTCAAATGGACTGGCATAAGACTGGCATGTCACAACACTGCCATCTTACCCATCCTCATGCCATCTCATGGCCTTGCCAATATGTATCCAACAACATATGGCATTTCCGAAACTTACTTTCCATTTCTGTGCATGAAATATAACATTCAATGATATGTTCATCAACATGCCATGAAACTCCTAAAATGCAAACATGCAACAAACACTTCATCATATCAATAGTTCAAACATGCTTGCTTGGTTCGGAGTAGTCGGAGTCTAACTGTGCGAAGTTTGCGGCTCCGTCGCTTCCTCCGGAATCTATGGTATAAGAAAAATACGCACGTAACGTAAATACCGCGAGGTGCACAAAAATATTCCAAATAAATTCTCAAATAAATCTGATAAAAAACTAGACAAAAATCTAAAGAGAACAGAAAAAGAATCAAACAAAAATACTTTTCTGTTTAAAAGATATAAGGGTTTTGGTCAGGGACCTTTCTGTAATGAAACAGAAAACTCCCAGGGGGTTTAGCAGAAAAGCCCAGAAAACGGTTCGTTTAAAAGAAACAACTGAGAGGCTGACAGGCGGGCTCCACCTGTCAGGTTTAAAAATTTAAAAGAGGAAAACAGGGCGCGACGGCGCCCGAGAGGTGCGGTGGTCGCCGGCGGCGATCCACGGCGAGGCAGGTGATCGGATGGTGCCTTCGTGATCAGCACGTCCTTCCGTGTCTGTGGGAGGTAGAAGTGATCGCCGGTGAGCCTTGTGTCGGCGGCGGCCCTTGCTCCGGCGGACGGCGGTTTGGGCAGTCGTGGACCTCGTCGGAGAGAGCTGTGAAGATCGAATTGGAGTGGGGGTTAGACTCTTAGTTGCCCGAGAGGTTTGCTAATGAGGTTAGGGCGCCGGAGACGGCCTCACCGGAGTGAATCGAGATGGAGGCCGAGGCGGAACGAGGTGGCTGGAGTTGAGGAAGAAGGGCCCCTCGAGGCTCTTGAAGTGGCTAGGCGGGGTCTGGTGAGGTGGTGGAGTTGTGCGGGGGCAAGAGCAAGCTCGGGGGGGGTGCTATTTATAGCCGGCCCAAGTCGGTTGCCGTGAACGGATAAGTCTGGCGAGTGACTACGGCGGCGCTGTGGCTGCAAGGTCGGCTTAGGAGCTTGAGCATTGACTAGACAAAGTACTGGTGCTATCCCAGTGTCCAACTCAGCAAGGTGGGCGAGGTTACAACCTGTTCTCGACGGAACGGCCGCACGGCCCGTCGGCGGCAGAGAACGCGCCCTGCGCGTGCCAGGCCACGGCAAGGTGCTGCATGCGTGCGCTGGCAAGGAGATGGCCACGCGGAGCTACTAGGAGGTTTGGGCGGCGCCGAACGGCGTTATGCCGCAGTTTTGCCCCCTATCGCCGCTACGGTGGTTCTGCTACCGCAAGACACGCCGGTGCAGGCGGGCCAGGGTGCCACCGACGCCAGGAACGCGCCAAGCATGCGTGTGAAGCTCCGGACAAGCAGGCTAGGCTGTGAGGAACGTGCCAAGTGCACTGTGAGCATGTGACTGAAACTCTGACGGAGAACGACACTGCAAATCTGAATTTAACTGAAGATGAACAGTAATAGTGCATGCAAGGTGTTCGACAGAATGATTTAGGCATGTGGGTATTTTTCCTTGAGCTGGTTTTTGGTGGAGTGTTCTCTCACTGCAGCTAGGGGTTTCCTGAATTTTGGTGGAATTTTTGGAGAAGTGTAGATATGAATTTCACCAAATTTGGCAAATCTGGTCCAAACTTGCAGAGGATGAATTTTGAAATATTTGAAAAGAAGAAGAGTGGATCAAGATGGTTCTAGGTTGTGGGTGCAAAGGACTATCCAGAGGAGTTGAATAGAGATCAAGAACCAAATACATTAAGGTACTTGCTTTGCAAACTACCTAGGCTCCAAATGAAAGACAGAATTATTTTGGGGAAGGAATTTAATGGAATAAAATCCAAAAATGGATTTTATTAGTTTGGACAGAATGTTTGGGTTGTCCCAAAGTGGAAGGAGGGGTTTTGGGAAAATTTTACCATAGGAGGCATGGTAAAATTAAGAAAGGATCAAAACCAAATAAAAGCCCAAAATCAGAAAAAGGTTTTCTTTTTGAAAACAAAAACCACAAAAATTTTGGAGCGTCACAGCACCTACCCCCTTAGGAAAAATCTCGTCCCCGAGATTTCAGCTGATCCTTAAACAGGTGTGGGTGCTCTGTCCGAAGAAAATCCTCTCTCTCCCAAGTTGCTTCATTCTCGGTGTGGTTGCTCCACTGAACTCTGAAAAATTTGAGGGTTCTCTGTCGGGTCCTCCTCTCAGACTCTTCTAATATTTTTATTGGGTGCTCTCGATAGGTGAGGTCTGGTTGTACGTCAATATTTTCTTGTGATATCTACTTCTGTGGGTTGCTTACGTACTTTCTCAATTGCGAGATGTGAAACACGTTGTGGATATCAGATAAATCCCTGGGTAAGTCTAGCTGGTAGGCTACCGTGCCTCTTCGGGCCATTATACGGAATGGTCCGATGAATCTTGGTGCTAGCTTTCCCTTAATCCTGAATTGTTGCAGACCCCTCATAGGAGAGACTCTTAGGTACACAAATTCTCCGGGTTCAAAATTGATTTCCCGATGCTTTTGATCGTAATAACTCTTTTTCCGACTTTGAGCTGTCTTGAGTCGATCTCTAATCGTCTTAACTTTCTCTTCAGCCTCTTTGAGCATATCTAGGCCGAAGATATGGCTGTCTCCGGTCTATGACCAATTTAGCAGGGTACAACATCATCTTCCATACAGAGCTTCAAAGGGTGCCATTTGCAAGCTGGCTTGATAATTGTTGTTGTATGCGAACTCTGCATATGGTAAGCTTTCCTCCCAACTAGTCCTGTAGGTGAGAACACAGGCTCTTAGCATATCTTCCAGGATTTGGTTTATGCGTTCGGTCTGTCCATCAGTCTGGGGATGGTATGCAGTACTGAATGCTAGTTGGGTACCCAGTGCCTGTTGTAGGTGATCCCAAAATCTAGAGACGAACTGTGTGCCTCTGTTAGATATGATAATCTTTGGGACTCCATGCAGGCAGACGATACAGGCAAGATAAAGCCTGGCTAGTCTCTGAGTGGTGTAAGTTGTCTTCACCAGAATAAAATGTGCCACCTTGGTTAACCTGTCGGTTATGACCCATATGGCATTATTTCCATGTCGTGACCGTGGTAGTCCAACAATGAAATCCATTCCAATCTCGTCCCACTTCCACTCGGGTATTTTGTTTGGCTGCAACAGCCCGACTGGTTTCTGGTGCTCGGCCTTTATGCATTGACAAGAGTCACAACATGCAATGAACGTGGCTATGTCTCTCTTCATACCGTGCCACCAAAATTTTTCTTGAAGGTATTTATACATCTTTGTCCCTCCAGGATGGATTGAATATGGAGCGGTGTGGCTTTCAGACAGAATCTGCTGTTTGAGGTCCTGGATATTTGGTACGCAGATTCTTTCTCTGTACCATAATGTTCCTTGCTCATCTACGTTGAATTCCGAGGCCTTGCCCAAACTTACTTTCATTTTTATACCCTCAATGCTGGGGTGTTGCCAGGACCCCGACTCAATGCCACGTCGATCTAGCATGTAACACCTCATATCACTTTGCGGCCTCACGCACGGTATTCCCACGGGTGTCGCCCTACCTTTACCCGGGACCGTTTGCGCCTTTTGGCACACGTATATGATAGTGTCGCTAGCATCTATATGATAAGGAGCCTGGGCTGACATGGCTAGTCGTAAACCCAAAGTGGCACAAACTTACAGGGACAGGCATCCATGACCCAGCATCGAACGTGTCGGTCATCAGCGAGTGAATCCAGGCTGTAGCACTAGGCTAGCAGGACTCCGGTGAACCGGGCTGTAGCGGGCTAACAGGACTCCGGTATTCATCGCGTGACATTTCCCCGAAGGGACAGACACAGGAACGAAGAAGGACACATGCCGGCCAGCCTAAGTGTTCCGGAGCAGTAGCAAGCTACCATTGGAAACACTAGGAGACATTTCCCGGTAAGAGAGGCTACTAAGGATAAACAACTAGATAGTCAGATCTCACACATACCAAGCATTTCAATAACATACACACAATATGCTCGATATGTGCAAACACAACATGGCATCACAACATGACTCTATGACTCAAGTATTTAATCAATAGGCTTCGAGGAGCGAGATATTACAAACATGGGTCTCATGACCCAACAATCAGAGCATACAAGTCAAAGCACAAGCGGAAGCTATCATGTCTGAGTACAGACATCTATAAATGAAAAAGGCTGAGAAGCCTGACTATCTACCAAATCCTGCCGAGGGCACAAGATCGTAGCTGAGGTAACAAGCTAAACATCGAAGTCCACGTGGAACTACTAGTGAGACCGAAGTCTCTCTGCAAAACATAAAATAGGCAAACGTGAGTACAAATGTACCCAGCAAGACTTACATCAGAACTAACTACATATGCTTCATTATCAACAAAGGGGATGGTGGGGTTTAACTGCAGCAAGCCAGCTTTGACTCGGTGGCTATCCTGAACTACGACTGCAAGTAACTCTTTGAGGTGGCGCACACGAGTCCACATATTCACCATACCAATACACCACTATGGATCCGCTCCCGTCACCCTACGAGAACGCCATCCATAGCACTCACGCTTATCTTGCGTATTTTAGAGTATCCACTTTCACTTGTCTATGAACTGATATAAGCAACCCAGAAGTCCTTTTCCGCGGACACGGCTATTCGAATAGATGATGATAACCCTGCAGGGGTGTACCTCTTCATACATGTTTCCAGCACTTAGCGTCTCCACACGACATGTGCTCGGCAGACTTCAAGCGAAAGCCGACGTGGGTGTAGACCACGACCTACCTAAACACTCAAGTCTCTAGTCCAGGTTTATCGCCTATTCGGGTTCCATCCATGAGGAGATCCGGCTGGAGTTTCGCTCACAGCCCCAAACGATGTGAACAGGGTTCCGTGACACCAAACGGGCGCCCGGTATACCCGGCCACGTGCCTACCGCATCACAACCCACCCCTACGGTCAGCGCTGTCCACGGCCTCCAGCATACTACAAACACCAGAAACTACTTGCAACTCCTGGACAAAGGACAAGGGTGAATAAGAAGTCGAGCGGGGTCATATTTCAGGGCCCAATGTATGGTAGTAGCTGAGTCATGGATCACAAACACAGAACTCAGTTCCTGACGACGGCTTCAATGAGACAACCCACCATGTACTCCTACATGGCCTCTCACCGCTACCTTTACCAAATCGTGTTCACACACTTAGCTCACACACAGTAGGACATGTTCACACACCTGTGATTCATCCCCGATGAATCAGACCTGACTCAACTCTAAGCAGTAGCAGGCATGACAAACAAACATGAATGAGTAGGCACAACAGGGCTCAAACAACTCCTACTCATGCTAGTGGGTTTCATCTATTTACTGTGGCAATGACAGGTCATGCAGAGGATAAAGGGGTTCAACTACCGCAGCATGTAACAGTTGAATCGGTGTTGTCCTAATGCAGTAAAAGAGAGCAGGAGCGAGAGAGTGGGATTGTATCGGAATGAACAAGGGGGTTTTGCTTGCCTGGCACTTCTGAAGATAACATTGAGTCTTCATCAGTGTCAACGATCACATCATCGGTATCACGTCTATCGAGAGGGGACAAATACCGGCAACACAGAAGGGAACACAATGAATGCAATGCACAATATGATGCATGATCATGACATGGCAAAATGAATGTGTTTTGGGCTAATGCAACTAGCAACAGATTAAATGAAGTTGGTTTGAATACAAGATTCAAATTCAAACTCCATATGTGATTATTCAAATGCCATTTAATTGATTTGTGCTAAACAGCAGCTATAAGTTGTTCTAACATGCATGAAAATGGTACAGATGGATTCCTTGAATTTTTTTTATAATTTTTCATATATAAATTATTTAATTTGGAGTTACGGTTAATTTTCTATGATTTATTGAAGTTTAGGGCATTTTCTGAAATTTCCTGAATATTTAGAATTAAAATAATTCTAGAAAATGAATTATGGCGTCAGCACCACGTCACTGTGACGTCAGCAGAGTCAACTGGGCTGGCTCGGGTCAAACCTGACCAGTGGGGCCCACTGGTCAGTGACTACGGCTAATCCTAATATAACTTAAACCTAACCTAGTTTAATTCGTCGGCCCGGGCCCGCATGTCAGTGAGTCAGTGGCTTAATTAAACTTAGTTATTAACTTAACCAAAGGTTAGCAGGGGACGGGCCCACATGTCAGTGACCCAGGGGGGTTAAATCCCCGGTCAACCCGACTAATCCACCGGCGTCTAACCGCCGGCAATGACCAGATGCGGCGGTGGCTCGCCGGAATGGCTGCTCCGGCGCCCATTCGACGCGCGGAGGGGTTCTACAGGGAGCTCGAGCTCGTGCGCATCCAATGGAGCAAGCCAGAGGAGTTGGGGTTGGCTGTGGCGTCGGCAGCGGCGAGGGAGGCGGCGGCCGGAGTTCGGCCAACGACGGGTTAGGCGATGCAGGGCGCTAGGGGAGGCGTTGGTGCGTGCTACATGCTCCTGGTGAGGTGTGGAGCACGGTGGTGTGCCCGGCTTCGAGCCACAGTGGCTCTGGCCACGACGGCAACGAGGCACGGCGGCGGCGAGCTTCGGCCGTGGTGGAAGATGGAGCTAGGGACGAAATCAAGTGCGCGGAGTGAGGGGAAGAGAAGAGGAGCTCACGGGGAGTCGGACGAGACGCTAAGTGGGCTCGGGACGTCCTGTCGGCGGTGAATCGAACGGCGGCGATCGCCGGCCGTGGCGATGAAGATGACGATGCTCCGGTCGACTGGGGCCTCCTCTGGTCGCGTGCGTCAGTGTGCAGCTCCATGGGGTCGGGACAGAGCTCCTGAGCTCATCGGAAGGGCGAGGGGTGGCCGGTGGCTATGGATGCGACGGCGGCGCCCTCCGGTGGCTCTCGGTGGTGCTCCAAATCGAGAGAGGGAGAGAGCCAGAGCGAGCAGAGAGAGGGATAGCGGTCGGGGACGACTCCGTGGCGTCGCTAGAGGGTTCGGGGAGGAAGCAGGAGGTGGCCAGGGGAAGCAGGAGGTGGCGCGCGCGGCGGCATCGCGGTGTCTGTCCTCCTGGCAGGGAGGAAGACGACAGGGGGGTGGAGATGGGCTGGGCTGGCCAGGTGGGCCTGGTGGGCTGCAGAGGTAAGTCCAGGTGAGATTTCTCTCCTCTGTCTTTTATTTCTGTTTTTTTTATTTTCTGTAGTTTGTTTTGATTTAGTTTTAGACACTAAATCATTTTAATAAATTCTGTAGGGTTTTATGTGGCTTGCTAAAATATATACAAAGCCACTCACAACTTCCAGAATTATTTGGAGTCATTTTAATATATATTAAATATAAATCCAAAGCAAATAGTTATTGGATTAAATCAAATGGCCCAAAATAATTAACTCTGAGGTACCAAAAATATTGTTTTGAGTTTTACCTCTTTGCAATATTTTCAGAGACTAAGAGGAACATTTTTTTGGACTTCTTTGAGGAGATTTTAATGTTGATCATTTTTAGAAGGTTTCTGAGGCTTTGAAAATTCCTCAATTCAAATTTCATTTGAAATAAAACATGATGCTCACATGAGGTCTAGCCTAGTGCATTACCAGAAGCTAGGGATGTGACAACTCACCCCCACTAAACAAGAATCTCGTCTCGAGATTCAAGCGTAGGGTAAGGTGAAGGGGTAACGCAGACTAGTATAATCTTCACGATCCAGTTGCACTTCAAATGGACATTGATTCGTCCACCATCATTGTCTCGAAGTCTTGCTCTGAGAACTCCAGCTAACATGACAACGAGAGGAAAGGAAAGACCCTAAAAGAATTGTTCCTCTCGAAGGTCGAACAACTCAGGATTAACCCACGGAATGAGACATAACAACATCTCTCGAGCTGAGAGACGAAGCACACCTCTAGAGGGATGGAGTGGAACAGATGACGAGGGTTCACTAGGTAGACAACAATTTCACGCTTAAGAGGGTGGTGAACGGTTGTCAACGTAGCGAAGAGTTGAGTTTCCATAATACCATAACGATGCACCTTAGGGAAGGTGACTCATAGAAATATCCCCTTAAGTGGCAAAAAGAATTACCTTTGATTCAGAGATCATTGAGACTCTTTAAACCAACCTAAGGCAATTCTCGACCGATCGTTTGGAGGGGGGTCGGTAGAATGGCATACTCGGACTTGGATGATGTGGATTACCTTGTTGAAGACAACGTAATGGATGAATTTGCTTACCACCAGAAATGGAAGAGACCCATGGTAGAATGGCACATTGGCGGTGCAAGCTGGGAACAAAATGCAAATGCTGGGAATGATTCTGGTAACTGGGGAAGAACCCAACACTAGAGAGTTAATTCACTGGTTGAAAAGGTCATAGCATTGCCGAGGAAACTGAGAGGAATCCCAGTTAGCGTCGATGATAACACCTAGCACTTGAGCGTGCTCTCAAGAACTTGAGCATTTTCATATTCATCAAGGTTTTACCAACATCCGTGTCAAGGATCCTGGCAACACAACTTGCTACCATGATGAATGATGATGGATGATGCAGATGCAAAGAAAGATAACACTTTCTCAGATTTCACCCTTGGCGGGGCCAAGGAAATAAAATCTGGATGATTGACCAAGAGACATTTAGCACTCCGCTTCTAATGTTCTCCTTGATGTGCTAGTGTAACCCATTCATAGATATGGTTTGATATCTAGAACATCAAATAAAAAGGTCGGACTTCGGGATCTCAAAATCCATAGGGGCAACTAGGGAGTAAATCCTACGAAATCCCTATGGGGAGGTGGCCAACTTCTCCAATCAAGATACTACAATATTAGGTCTCCCGGCTGGGTGTGTTGGCCACGACATCCACTTTACCGGTTTTCGCGGGACCGATATTATAGTTCTTGGGAAATATTCCAGACCATCATATCTGCCTGAGATTCAGATCTGGTTGGTGTCAGGATATTCCAGACTCATCGAGTCTAGGAAGAAAAATGAAAGTTTGCAACACAAATCGACGAGATGACGTTGCGAGATTCTCGGGAAATGAACTACGATAGCAAGCTCCAAAACATGAGCTGGTTCTGCTACAAACATGTGAACACGTTGTCCCAGACAAGCATGCCCACATGGTAGTCTTACAATAAAACACTACCGAGTTCTGGTTGGGAACCATCAGCGAGGATATCGAAGTTCTCTCATAAGTCCGGATTAGCTCTTATGAAGATACTCCTTCTCCTTGAACAAATCAGTCAGTGGCTTGGTGTGCTAGGATACACATATGGAATGAAGGTTGCAAGTCTCCAGACCACAGAATACTTCGCACGTGTGCATGACTGACTTGCGATGATTCCAGAGGAAGCAACATTGACTTTCTCGAGTCCACGGCGGCAACTTGCATCAAATGCACATGAACTAGAGGAAGTCACTTCTTACATCCGAACATATGCTTCATGAGCTAGCATGAACAAATGCTTTCAAAAGTTTCCAACACTAGCTTGATGTTCAGCAAAATTATAAGAAGACAAGGATGTTGTCAATGGGCACAACAACAATTCATCTGGGTTTCCTTTTAAAAGGAATTCCATAGTTAAGTGAACAAGTGATAGCATTGGTCAGACCCAAAAGATATAATGGTGTATGCTCGAGGGATCAACCACGAGTAAGACAACATTACGAATATCGTTGGTTCTGGTCTGATTGGATGATAGCCCATACTCAATCAAAGGTTTGGGTAAGATAATAGATCCAACAATTGTTCACAAGGACCAATTGATGAAGATATCATCTTTCTTCAACACACACACACACACAAAAAGATATCCCTTAACATGAACTAAGTCGGACAAGCTTTTATCTTCCAACTCTCCAAGTTGTTGTTTAGCTTATCCAACTAGCTCAGGGTATCCAACACGGATTCTTGGAGAAGGGGTGGTTTACAGGAATAAACCAACTTGATCACGAACTCAACATAGCGGTCAGGTGACAACCTGGTAATACTTCTGAGAAGATATTCAGAAAATCACGAACCACCGGTATGTTACTAAGCTCGAGAACAATCTTGCTTTTCAGGGCAAGACGATATGATCAATAGAGCAAGGATTTGAAATAATCCTAACTCATCGATCGAGGAGTGAACCAAGAGAATGGACTAGGTAGCATGATCAACCTTAGAATGATGATTCAAAACCAACACGCTAAGAATGAAATTATTGTCCTTTAACTACCCAGCAACGAGGTTGCTAGGCGTATTGATTTCACACATCACGATTCACTTGTCGACATTCCGGTTATAACCACATGGAAACCGAGGAATGAGTAATGATGGTGAGAAGTATCACTACGTCAAAATTCATGAGAGTTGGTGCAGTTCTCATGACAATTCTGACATAAAGGGGGTAATACTCCAAGGTAGAACAGAACCAAAAGCTGGGCTGGCATTTTGATCTGCGGAGCACAATTGCTTTGACCCAATCCTAGATATGGAAGAGGTACTGGAGTTTGTTTCTCCTAGTCATTCTGCGATAGAATGGCTTGACGGACCACAAGAGTAATAGGCATCGATAAACGAACGCACGCATACTCTTGACTATCAATTGATAGACGAGGGTCAGAATGCAACTAAAGAGAACAACTCAAAGGAACATATAATTTTCTGAGTTGTGGATGCATA
This sequence comes from Triticum aestivum, assembly GCF_018294505.1. Classification (NCBI taxonomy): domain Eukaryota; kingdom Viridiplantae; phylum Streptophyta; class Magnoliopsida; order Poales; family Poaceae; genus Triticum; species Triticum aestivum. The sequence continues at coordinate 33,628,220 of NC_057813.1, read as the reverse complement.
GATTAGTATGTCGAACCAAGTTCAACATATTTCTTCCGGATAACCCATGCAGAAAGGTAGAACTGGCAGAGTCACAATTTATGAATGGAGAACTCCTCAAGAATAATCCTGTTGTGATATTTCAGTTCAACGAGGAACTTCTGCCATAAGTAGTTCATGGTATTTGGAAGAAGAAGATACCACGGACTTCAAGGACTATCGCAAAGGTTACTAATATCCTAAAGGCGCTAGCAATTACTATCAACATGAAGTAGGTAGAGTGAATCTCGGGTTCAAGAACCCAGGAATAGAATACCTATTACTAAGTAGCATCACGGGATGCTTTCGAGAATGATGGCCAGAATCATCACACCGGGAACACAAATCATAGCTAAATTACTAGATGATCCCCTAACACACCTAGGGTCATAATAATATCTCCAACATATACGCCGAGGTAACAAAGTACCTCAACTCACCGATTAGTGTGGTTAATCTGGCCCAAAGGAACATCGGAACGGGAGGGAAGGGATTTTGCAAATGCTTCAGACTATTTAGAAACCTGGGATGACTCGGACAGCATAACGGCTGTAAATGCTCAAAAGATTTGAGACATCACAAAAAATGGTGGCATAACCACTCAGAAGCACAATATCAAGGTTTCGAGATCATCAGTTAACATACAGAAGTAGTAGGAACTGGACTCAAGCTTAAATCCAACAATCTATAAGTCTACGGATTAGTAACACGTGATCCTGATAGAAAGAAGAGATAGCCTAGTTCTTAACCCCGTAGGAAAGATAAGATGACTCAGATCAGAAGGGCATGAGGTATAAGGAGTAAAAAGAGCCTTACGTTCCATCCCACAATCAATTCCCTTATATAACTAAAGAATTTCTAGACTCAACTTCGACCAGTTTGGCTTGGTAATCCTACAGGCAGTCAAGCTCTGATACCAACGCTGTCAGGACCCCGACTCAATGCCACATCGATCTAGCATGTAACACCTCATATCACTTTGCGGCCTCACGCACGGTATTCCCACGGGTGTCGCCTTACCTTTGCCCGGGACCGTTTGCGCCTTTTGGCACACGTATATGACAGTGTCGCTAGCATCCATATGATAAGGAGCCCGGGCTGACATGGCTAGTCGTAAACCCAAAGTGGCACAGACTTACAGGGACAGGCATCCATGACCCAGCATCGAACGTGTCGGTCATCAGCGAGTGAATCCAGGCTGTAGCACTGGGCTAGCAGGACTCCGGTGAACCGGGCTGTAGCGGGCTAACAGGACTCCGGTATTCATCGCGTGACATTTCCCCGAAGGGACAGACACAGGAACGAAGAAGGACACATGCCGGCCAGCCTAAGTGTTCCGGAGCAGTAGCAAGCTACCATGGCTCAGTGGAAACACTAGGAGACATTTCCCGGTAAGAGAGGCTACTAAGGATAAACAACTAGATAGTCAGATCCCACACATACCAAGCATTTCAATAACATACACACAATATGCTCGATATGTGCAAATACAACATGGCATCACAACATGACTCTACGACTCAAGTATTTATTCAATAGGCTCCGAGGAGCGAGATATTACAAACATGGGTCTCATGACCCAACAATCAGAGCATACAAGTCAAAGCACAAGCGGAAGCTATCATGTCTGAGTACAGACATCTATAAATGAAAAAGGCTGAGAAGCCTGACTATCTACCAGATCCTGCCGAGGGCACAAGATCGTAGCTGAGGTAACAAGCTAAACGTCGAAGTCCACGCGGAACTACTAGTGAGACCGAAGTCTCTCTGCAAAAACATAAAATAGGCAAACGTGAGTACAAATGTACCCAGCAAGACTTACATCAGAACTAACTACATATGCATCATTATCAACAAAGGGGATGGTGGGGTTTAACTGCAGCAAGCCAGCTTTGACTCGGTGGCTATCCTGAACTACGACTGCAAGTAACTCTTTTGAGGTGGCGCACACGAGTCCACATATTCACCATATCAATACACCACTATGGATCCGCTCCCGTCTCCCTACGAGAACGCCATCCATAGCACTCACGCTTATCTTGCGTATTTTAGAGTATCCACTTTCACTTGTCTATGAACTGATATAAGCAACCCAGAAGTCCTTTTCCGCGGACACGGCTATTCGAATAGATGATGATTAACCCTGCAGGGGTGTACTTCTTCATACATGTTTCCACCACTTAGCGTCTGCACACGACATGTGCTCGGCAGACTTCAAGCGAAAGCCGACGTGGGTGTAGACCACGACCTACCTAAACACTCAAGTCTCTAGTCCAGGTTTATCGCCTATTCGGGTTCCATCCATGAGGAGATCCGGCCGGAGTTTCGCTCACAGCCCCAAACGATGTGAACAGGGTTCCGTGACACCAAACGGGCGCCCGGTATACCCGGCCACGTGCCTACCGCATCACAGCCCACCCCTACGGTCAGCGCTGTCCACGGCCTCCAGCATACTACAAACACCAGAAACTACTTGCAACTCCTGGACAGAGGACAAGGGTGAATAAGAAGTCGAGCGGGGTCATATTTCAGGGCCCAATGTATGGTAGTAGCTGAATCATGGATCACAAACACAGAACTCAGTTCCTGAGGACGGCTTCAATGAGACAACCCACCATGTACTCCTACATGGCCTCTCACCGCTACCTTTACCAAATCGTGTTCACACACTTAGCTCACACACAGTAGGACATGTTCACACACCTCTGATTCATCCCCGATGAATCAGACCTGACTCAACTCTAAGCAGTAGCAGGCATGACAAACAAACATGAATGAGTAGGCACAACAAGGCTCAAACAACTCCTACTCATGCTAGTGGGTTTCATCTATTTACTGTGGCAATGACAGGTCATGCAGAGGATAAAGGGGTTCAGCTACCGCAGCAAGTAACAGTTGAATCGTGTTGTCCTAATGCAGTAAAAGAGAGCAGGAGCGAGAGAGTGGGATTGTATCGGAATGAACAAGGGGGTTTTGCTTGCCTGGCACTTCTGAAGATAACATTGAGTCTTCATCAGTGTCAACGATCACATCATCGGTATCACGTCTATCGAGAGGGACAAATACCGGCAACACAGAAGGGAACACAATCAATGCAATGCACAATATGATGCATGATCATGACATGGCAAAATGAATGTGTTTTGGGCTAATGCAACTAGCAACAGATTAAATGAAGTTGGTTTGAATACAAGATTCAAATTCAAACTCCATATGTGATTATTCAAATGCCATTTAATTGATTTGTGCTAAACAGCAGCTATAAGTTGTTCTAACATGCATGAAAATGGTACAGATGGATTCCTTGAATTTTTTCTGATAATTTTTCATATATAAATTATTTAATTTGGAGTTACGGTTAATTTTCTATGATTTATTGAAGTTTAGGGCATTTTCTGAAATTTCCTGAATATTTAGAATTAAAATAATTCCAGAAAATGAATTATGGCGTCAGCACCACGTCACTGTGACGTCAGCAGAGTCAACTGGGCTGGCTCGGGTCAAACCTGACCAGTGGGGCCCACTGGTCAGTGACTACGGCTAATCCTAATATAACTTAAACCTAACCTAGTTTAATTAGTCGGCCCGGGCCCGCATGTCAGTGAGTCAGTGGCTTAATTAAACTTAGTTATTAACTTAACCAAAGGTTAGCAGGGACGGCCCACACGTCAGTGACCCAGGGGGTTCAAACCCTGGTCAACCCGGCTAATCACCGGCGTCTAACCGCGGCAACGACCAGACGCGGCGGTGGCTCGCCGGAATGGCTGCTCCGGCGCCCATTCGACGCGCGGAGGGGTTCTACAGGGAGCTCGAGCTCGTGCGCATCCAATGGAGCAAGCCAGAGGAGTTGGGGTTGGCTGTGGCGTCGGCAGCGGCGAGGGAGGCGGCGGCCGGAGTTCGGCCAACGACGGGTTAGGCGATGCAGGGCGCTAGGGAGGCGTTGGTGCGTGCTACGTGCTCCTGGTGAGGTGTGGAGCACGGTGGTGTGCCCGGCTTCGAGCCACAGTGGCTCTGGCCACGACGGCAACGAGGCACGGCGGCGGCGAGCTTCGGCCGTGGTGGAAGATGGAGCTAGGGGACGAAATCAAGTGCGCGGAGTGAGGGGAAGAGAAGAGGAGCTCACGGGGAGTCGGACGAGACGCTAAGTGGCTCGGGGACGTCCTGTCGGCGTGAATCGAACGGCGGCGATCGCCGGCCGTGGCGATGAAGACGACGATGCTCCGGTCGACTGGGCCTCCTCTGGTCGCGTGCGTCAGTGTGCAGCTCCATGGGTCGGGACAAGCTCCTGAGCTCATCGAAAGGCGAGGGTGGCCGGTGGCTATGGATGCGACGGCGGCGCCCCGGGCTCTCGGTGGTGCTCCAAATCGAGAGAGGGAGAGAGCCAGAGCGAGCAGAGAGAGGGATAGCGGTCGGGGACGACTCCGTGGCGTGCTAGAGGGTTCGGGAGGAAGCAGGAGGTGGCCAGGGGAAGCAGGAGGTGGCCGCGCGGCGGCTCGCGGTGTCTGTCCTCCTGGCAGGGAGGAAGACGACAGGGGGGTGGAGATGGGCTGGGCTGGCCAGGTGGCCTGGTGGGCTGCAGAGGTAAGTCCAGGTGAGATTTCTCTCCTCTGTCTTTTATTTCTGTTTTTTTATTTTCTGTAGTTTGTTTTGATTTAGTTTTAGACACTAAATCATTTTAATAAATTCTGTAGGGTTTTATGTGGCTTGCTAAAATATATACAAAGCCACTCACAACTTCCAGAATTATTTGGAGTCATATTTAATATATATAATATAAATCCAAAGCAAATAGTTATTGGATTATTCAAAATGGCCCAAAATAATTAACTCTGAGACCAAAAATATTGTTTTGAGTTTTACCTCTTTGCAATATTTTCAGAGACTAAGAGGAACATTTTTTTGGACTTCTTTGAGGAGATTTTAATGTTGATCATTTTTAGAAGGTTTCTGAGGCTTTGAAAATTCCTCAATTCAAATTTCATTTGAAATAAAACATGATGCACACATGAGGTCTAGCCTAGTGCATTACCAGAAGCTAGGGATGTGACAACTCACCCCCACTAAACAAGAATCTCGTCTCGAGATTCAAGCGTAGGGTAAGGTGAAGGGGTAACGCAGACTAGTATAATCTTCACGATCCAGTTGCACTTCAAATGGACGTTGATTCGTCCACCATCATTGTCTCGAAGTCTTGCTCTGAGAACTCCAGCTAACATGACAACGAGAGGAAAGGAAAGACCCTAAAAGAATTGTTCCTCTCGAAGGTCGAACAACTCAGGATTAACCCACGGAATGAGACATAACAACATCTCTCGAGCTGAGAGACGAAGCACACCTCTAGAGGGATGGAGTGGAACAGATGACGAGGGTTCACTAGGTAGACAACAATTTCACGCTTAAGAGGGTGGTGAACGGTTGTCAACGTAGCGAAGAGTTGAGTTTCCATAATACCATAACGATGCACCTTAGGGAAGGTGACTCATAGAAATATCCCCTTAAGTGGCAAAAAGAATTACCTTTGATTCAGAGATCATTGAGACTCTTTAAACCAACCTAAGGCAATTCTCGACCGATCGTTTGGAGGGGGTCGGTAGAATGGCATACTCGGACTTGGATGATGTGGATTACCTTGTTGAAGACAACGTAATGGATGAATTTGCTTACCACCGGAAATGGAAGAGACCCATGGTAGAATGGCACATTGGCGGTGCAAGCTGGGAACAAAATGCAAATGCTGGGAATGATTCTGGTAACTGGGGAAGAACCCAACACTAGAGAGTTAATTCACTGGTTGAAAAGGTCATAGCATTGCCGAGGAAACTGAGAGGAATCCCAGTTAGCGTCGATGATAACACCTAGCGCTTGAGCGTGCTCTCAAGAACTTGAGCATTTTCATATTCATCAAGGTTTTACCAACATCCGTGTCAAGGATCCTGGCAACACAACTTGCTACCATGATGAATGATGATGGATGATGCAGATGCAAAGAAAGATAACACTTTCTCAGATTTCACCTTAGCGAGGCCAAGGAAATAAAATCTGGATGATCGACCGAGAGACATTTAGCACTCCGCTTCTAATGTTCTCCTTGATGTGCTAGTGTAACCCATTCATAGATATGGTTTGATATCTAGAACATCAAGTAAAAGGTCGGACTTCGGGAACACAAAATCCATAGGGGCAACTAGGGAGTAAATCCTACGAAATCCCTATGGGGAGGTGGCCAACTTCTCAATCAAGATACTACAATAATAGGTCTTCCGGCTGGGTGTGTTGGCCACGACATCCACTTTACCGGTTATCGAGGGACCAATATTATAGTTCTTGGGAAATGTTCCAACCATCATATCTGCCTGAGATTCAGATCTGGTTGGTGTCAGGATATTCCAGACTCATCGAGTCTAGGAAGAAAAATGAAAGTTTGCAACACAAATCGACGAGATGACGTTGCGAGATTCTCGGGAAATGAACTACGATAGCAAGCTCCAAAACATGAGCTGGTTCTGCTACAAACATGTGAACACGTTGTCCCAGACAAGCATGCCCACATGGTAGTCTTACAATAAAACACTACCGAGTTCTGGTTGGGAACCATCAGCGAGGATATCGAAGTTCTCTCATAAGTCCGGATTAGCTCTTATGAAGATACTCCTTCTCCTTGAACAAATCAGTCAGTGGCTTGGTGTGCTAGGATACACATATGGAATGAAGGTTGCAAGTCTCCAGACCACAGAATACTTCGCACGTGTGCATGACTGACTTGCGATGATTCCAGAGGAAGCAACATTGACTTTCTCGAGTCCACGGCGGCAACTTGCATCAAATGCACATGAACTAGAGGAAGTCACTTCTTACATCCGAACATATGCTTCATGAGCTAGCATGAACAAATGCTTTCAAAAGTTTCCAACACTAGCTTAATGTTCAGCAAAATTATGAAGAAGACAAGGATGTTGTCAATGGGCACAACAACAATTCATCTGGGTTTCCTTTTAAAAGGAATTCCATAGTTAAGTGAACAAGTGATAGCATTGGTCAGACCAAAGATTAATGGTGTATGCTCGAGGGATCAACCACGAAGTAAGACAACATTACGAAATCGTTGGTACTGATTTGATTTGACGATAGCCCACACTCAAATCAAAGGATTGATAAGACAATAGGTCCAGCAACTGATCACAAGGGACCAATCGATGAAGATATCATCTTTCTTCAACACACACTACACAAGAATATCCCTTTGGAACGAACTAAGTTAGGCAAGCTTTTATCTTCCAACTCTCCAAGTTGTTGTCTAGCTAACCAACTAGCTCAGGGATATCCACACAGATTCTTGGAGAAGGGTGGTTTACAGAAACCAACCTTGATCACGAGCTCAACATAACGGTCAGGTGACAACCTGGTGATACTTCCGAGAAGATATTCGAAAATACGAACCACCGATATGTTACTAAGCTCGAGAACAATCTTGCTTTTCAGGGCCAAGACGAATGATCAAATGAGCAAGGATTTGAAATAATCCTAACTCATCGATCGAGGAGTGAACCAAGAGAATGGACTAGGTAGCATGATCAACCTTAGAATGATGATTCAAAACCAACATGCTAAGAATGAAATTATTGTCCTTTAACTACCCAGCAACGAGGTTGCTAGGCGTATTGATTTCACACATCACGATTCACTTGTCGACATTCCGGTTATAACCACGTGGAACCGAGGAATGAGTAATGATGGTGAGAAGTATCACTACGTCAAAATTCATGAGAGTTGGTACAATTCTCATGACAATTCTGACATAAAGGGGGTAATACTCCAAGGTAGAACAGAACCAAAAGCTGGGCTGGCATTTTGATCTGCGGAGCACAATTGCTTTGACCCAATCCTAGATATGGAAGAGGTACTGGAGTTTGTTTCTCCTAGTCATTCTGCGATAGAATGGCTTGACGGACCACAAGAGTAATAGGCATCGATAAACGAACGCACGCATACTCTTGACTATCAATTGATAGACGAGGGTCAGAATGCAACTAAAGAGAACAACTCAAAGGAACATATAATTTTCTGAGTTGTGGATGCATAGATTAGTATGTCGAACCAAGTTCAACATATTTCTTCCGGATAACCCATGCAGAAAGGTAGAACTGGCAGAGTCACAATTTATGAATGGAGAACTCCTCAAGAATAATCCTGTTGTGATATTTCAGTTCAACGAGGAACTTCTGCCATAAGTAGTTCATGGTATTTGGAAGAAGAAGATACCACGGACTTCAAGGACTATCGCAAAGGTTACTAATATCCTAAAGGCGCTAGCAATTACTATCAACATGAAGTAGGTAGAGTGAATCTCGGGTTCAAGAACCCAGGAACAGAATACCTATTACTAAGTAGCATCACGGGATGCTTTCGAGAATGATGGCCAGAATCATCACACTGGGAACACAAATCATAGCTAAATTACTAGATGATCCCCTAAACACCTAGGGTCATAATAATATCTCCAACATATATGTCGAGGTAACAAAGTACCTCAACTCACCGATTAGTGTGGTTAATCTGGCCCAAAGGAACATCGGAACGGGAGGAAGGATTTTGCAAATGCTTCAGACTATTTAGAAACCTGGGATGACTCGGACAGCATAACGGCTGTAAATGCTCAAAAGATTTGAGACAATCACAAAAATGGTGGCATAACCACTCAGAAGCACAATATCAAGGTTTCGAGATCATCAGTTAACATACAGAAGTAGTAGGAACTGGACTCAAGCTTAAATCGAACAATCTTATAAGTCTACGGACTAGTAATACGTGATCCTGATAGAAAGAAGAGATAAGCCTAGTTTCTTAACCCCGTAGGAAAGATAAGATGACTCAGATCAGAAGGGCATGAGGTATAAGGAGTAAAAAGAGCCTTACGTTCCATCCCACAATCAATTCCCTTATATAACTAAAGAATTTCTAGACTCAACTTCGACCAGTTTGGCTTGGTAACCTACAGGCAGTCAAGCTCTGATACCAACGCTGTCAGGACCCCGACTCAATGCCACATCGATCTAGCATGTAACACCTCATATCACTTTGCGGCCTCACGCACGGTATTCCCACGGGTGTCGCCTTACCTTTGCCCGGGACCGTTTGCGCCTTTTGGCACACGTATATGACAGTGTCGCTAGCATCCATATGATAAGGAGCCCGGGCTGACATGGCTAGTCGTAAACCCAAAGTGGCACAGACTTACAGGGACAGGCATCCATGACCCAGCATCGAACGTGTCGGTCATCAGCGAGTGAATCCAGGCTGTAGCACTGGGCTAGCAGGACTCCGGTGAACCGGGCTGTAGCGGGCTAACAGGACTCCGGTATTCATCGCGTGACATTTCCCCGAAGGGACAGACACAGGAACGAAGAAGGACACATGCCGGCCAGCCTAAGTGTTCCGGAGCAGTAGCAAGCTACCATGGCTCGTGGAAACACTAGGAGACATTTCCCGGTAAGAGAGGCTACTAAAGATAAACAACTAGATAGTCAGATCCCACACATACCAAGCATTTCAATAACATACACACAATATGCTCGATATGTGCAAATACAACATGGCATCACAACATGACTCTACGACTCAAGTATTTATTCAATAGGCTCCGAGGAGCGAGATATTACAAACATGGGTCTCATGACCCAACAATCAGAGCATACAAGTCAAAGCACAAGCGGAAGCTATCATGTCTGAGTACAGACATCTATAAATGAAAAAGGCTGAGAAGCCTGACTATCTACCAGATCCTGCCGAGGGCACAAGATCGTAGCTGAGGTAACAAGCTAAACGTCGAAGTCCACGCGGAACTACTAGTGAGACTGAAGTCTCTCTGCAAAAACATAAAATAGGCAAACGTGAGTACAAATGTACCCAGCAAGACTTACATCAGAACTAACTACATATGCATCATTATCAACAAAGGGGATGGTGGGGTTTAACTGCAGCAAGCCAGCTTTGACTCGGTGGCTATCCTGAACTACGACTGCAAGTAACTCTTTTGAGGTGGCGCACACGAGTCCACATATTCACCATATCAATACACCACTATGGATCCGCTCCCGTCTCCCTACGAGAACGCCATCCATAGCACTCACGCTTATCTTGCGTATTTTAGAGTATCCACTTTCACTTGTCTATGAACTGATATAAGCAACCCAGAAGTCCTTTCCGCGGACACGGCTATTCGAATAGATGATGTTAACCCTGCAGGGGTGTACTTCTTCATACATGTTTCCACCACTTAGCGTCTGCACACGACATGTGCTCGGCAGACTTCAAGCGAAAGCCGACGTGGGTGTAGACCACGACCTACCTAAACACTCAAGTCTCTAGTCCAGGTTTATCGCCTATTCGGGTTCCATCCATGAGGAGATCCGGCCGGAGTTTCGCTCACAGCCCCAAACGATGTGAACAGGGTTCCCGAGATACCAAACGGGCATCCGGTACACCGTGCCACGTACCTACCGCATCACAGCCCACCCCTACGGTCAGCGCTGTCCACGGCCTCCAGTAAGCTACAAACACCAGAAACTACTTGCAACTCCTGGACAGAGGACAAGGGTGAATAAGAAGTCGAGCGGGGTCATATTTCAGGGCCCAATGTATGGTAGTAGCTGAATCATGGATCACAAACACAGAACTCAGTTCCTGAGGACGGCTTCAATGAGACAACCCACCATGTACTCCTACATGGCCTCTCACCGCTACCTTTACCAAATCGTGTTCACACACTTAGCTCACACACAGTAGGACATGTTCACACACCTCTGATTCATCCCCGATGAATCAGACCTGACTCAACTCTAAGCAGTAGCAGGCATGACAAACAAACATGAATGAGTAGGCACAACAGGGCTCAAACAACTCCTACTCATGCTAGTGGGTTTCATCTATTTACTGTGGCAATGACAGGTCATGCAAAGGATAAAGGGGTTCAGCTACCGCAGCAAGTAACAGATGAATCGGTGTTGTCCTAATGCAGTAAAAGAGAGCAGGAGCGAGAGAGTGGGATTGTATCGGAATGAACAAGGGGGTTTTGCTTGCCTGGCACTTCTGAAGATAACATTGAGTCTTCATCAGTGTCAACGATCACATCATCGGTATCACGTCTATCGAGAGGGGACAAATACCGGCAACACAGAAGGGAACACAATCAATGCAATGCACAATATGATGCATGATCATGACATGGCAAAATGAATGTGTTTTGGGCTAATGCAACTAGCAACAGATTAAATGAAGTTGGTTTGAATACAAGATTCAAATTCAAACTCCATATGTGATTATTCAAATGCCATTTAATTGATTTGTGCTAAACAGCAGCTATAAGTTGTTCTAACATGCATGAAAATGGTACAGATGGATTCCTTGAATTTTTCTGATAATTTTTCATATATAAATTATTTAATTTGGAGTTACGGTTAATTTTCTATGATTTATTGAAGTTTAGGGCATTTTCTGAAATTTCCTGAATTTAGAATTAAATAATTCCAGAAAATGAATTATGGCGTCAGCACCACGTCACTGTGACGTCAGCAGAGTCAACTGGGCTGGCTCGGGTCAAACCTGACCAGTGGGGCCCACTGGTCAGTGACTACGGCTAATCCTAATATAACTTAAACCTAACCTAGTTTAATTAGTCGGCCCGGGCCCGCATGTCAGTGAGTCAGTGGCTTAATTAAACTTAGTTATTAACTTAACCAAAGGTTAGCAGGGGACGGGCCCACACGTCAGTGACCCAGGGGGGTCAAATCCCTGGTCAACCCGGCTAATCCACCGGCGTCTAACCGCCGGCAACGACCAGACGCGGCGGTGGCTCGCCGGAATGGCTGCTCCGGCGCCCATTCGACGCGCGGAGGGGTTCTACAGGGAGCTCGAGCTCGTGCGCATCCAATGGAGCAAGCCAGAGGAGTTGGGGTTGGCTGTGGCGTCGGCAGCGGCGAGGGAGGCGGCGGCCGGAGTTCGGCCAACGACGGGTTAGGCGATGCAGGGCGCTAGGGGAGGCGTTGGTGCGTGCTACGTGCTCCTGGTGAGGTGTGGAGCACGGTGGTGTGCCCGGCTTCGAGCCACAGTGGCTCTGGCCACGACGGCGACGAGGCACGGCGGCGGCGAGCTTCGGCCGTGGTGGAAGATGGAGCTAGGGGACGAAATCAAGTGCGCGGAGTGAGGGGAAGAGAAGAGGAGCTCACGGGGAGTCGGACGAGACGCTAAGTGGGCTCGGGGACGTCCTGTCGGCGGTGAATCGAACGGCGGCGATCGCCGGCCGTGGCGATGAAGACGACGATGCTCCGGTCGACTGGGGCCTCCTCTGGTCGCGTGCGTCAGTGTGCAGCTCCATGGGGTCGGGACGGAGCTCCTGAGCTCATCGGAAGGGCGAGGGGTGGCCGGTGGCTATGGATGCGACGGCGGCGCCCTCCGGTGGCTCTCGGTGGTGCTCCAAATCGAGAGAGGGAGAGAGCCAGAGCGAGCAGAGAGAGGGATAGCGGTCGGGGACGACTCCGTGGCGTCGCTAGAGGGCTCGGGGAGGAAGCAGGAGGTGGCCAGGGGAAGCAGGAGGTGGCGCGCGCGGCGGCGTCGCGGTGTCTGTCCTCCTGGCAGGGAGGAAGACGACAGGGGGGGTGGAGATGGGCTGGGCTGGCCAGGTGGGCCTGGTGGGCTGCAGAGGTAAGTCCAGGTGAGATTTCTCTCCTCTGTCTTTTATTTCTGTTTTTTTTATTTTCTGTAGTTTGTTTTGATTTAGTTTTAGACACTAAATCATTTTAATAAATTCTGTAGGGTTTTATGTGGCTTGCTAAAATATATACAAAGCCACTCACAACTTCCAGAATTATTTGGAGTCATATTTAATATATATTAAATATAAATCCAAAGCAAATAGTTATTGGATTAATTCAAATGGCCCAAAATAATTAACTCTGAGATACCAAAAATATTGTTTTGAGTTTTACCTCTTTGCAATATTTTCAGAGACTAAGAGGAACATTTTTTTGGACTTCTTTGAGGAGATTTTAATGTTGATCATTTTTAGAAGGTTTCTGAGGCTTTGAAAATTCCTCAATTCAAATTTCATTTGAAATAAAACATGATGCTCACATGAGGTCTAGCCTAGTGCATTACCAGAAGCTAGGGATGTGACAACTCACCCCCACTAAACAAGAATCTCGTCTCGAGATTCAAGCGTAGGGTAAGGTGAAGGGGTAACGCAGACTAGTATAATCTTCACGATCCAGTTGCACTTCAAATGGACGTTGATTCGTCCACCATCATTGTCTCGAAGTCTTGCTCTGAGAACTCCAGCTAACATGACAACGAGAGGAAAGGAAAGACCCTAAAAGAATTGTTCCTCTCGAAGGTCGAACAACTCAGGATTAACCCACGGAATGAGACATAACAACATCTCTCGAGCTGAGAGACGAAGCACACCTCTAGAGGGATGGAGTGGAACAGATGACGAGGGTTCACTAGGTAGACAACAATTTCACGCTTAAGAGGGTGGTGAACGGTTGTCAACGTAGCGAAGAGTTGAGTTTCCATAATACCATAACGATGCACCTTAGGGAAGGTGACTCATAGAAATATCCCCTTAAGTGGCAAAAAGAATTACCTTTGATTCAGAGATCATTGAGACTCTTTAAACCAACCTAAGGCAATTCTCGACCGATCGTTTGGAGGGGGTCGGTAGAATGGCATACTCGGACTTGGATGATGTGGATTACCTTGTTGAAGACAACGTAATGGATGAATTTGCTTACCACCGGAAATGGAAGAGACCCATGGTAGAATGGCACATTGGCGGTGCAAGCTGGGAACAAAATGCAAATGCTGGGAATGATTCTGGTAACTGGGGAAGAACCCAACACTAGAGAGTTAATTCACTGGTTGAAAAGGTCATAGCATTGCCGAGGAAACTGAGAGGAATCCCAGTTAGCGTCGATGATAACACCTAGCGCTTGAGCGTGCTCTCAAGAACTTGAGCATTTTCATATTCATCAAGGTTTTACCAACATCCGTGTCAAGGATCCTGGCAACACAACTTGCTACCATGATGAATGATGATGGATGATGCAGATGCAAAGAAAGATAACACTTTCTCAGATTTCACCTTAGCGAGGCCAAGGAAATAAAATCTGGATGATCGACCGAGAGACATTTAGCACTCCGCTTCTAATGTTCTCCTTGATGTGCTAGTGTATCCCATTCATAGATATGGTTTGATATCTAGAACATCAAGTAAAAGGTCGGACTTCGGGAGCAAAGAATCCATAAGGGCAACTACGGAGGTAAATCCTACGAAATCCTTATGGGGAGGTGGCCAACTTCTTCAATCAAGATACTACAATAATAGGTCTTCCGGCTGGGTGGTGCTGGCCACGACATCCACTTTACCAGTTATCGAGGAACCAATATTATAGTTCTTGGGGAAATGTTCCAACCATCATATCTGCCTGAGATTCAGATCTGGTTGGTGTCAGAATATTCCAGACCCATCGAGTCTAGGAAGAAAAATGAAAGTTTGCAACACAAATCGACGAGATGACGTTGCGGGATTCTCGGAAGATGAACTACGATAGCAAGCTCCAAAACATGAGCTGGTTCTGCTACAAACATGTGAACACGTTGTCCCAGACAAGCATGCCCACATGGTAGTCTTACAATAAAACACTACCGAGTTCTGGTTGGGAACCATCAGCGAGGATATCGAAGTTCTTTCATAAGTCCGGATTAGCTCTTATGAAGATACTCCTTCTCCTTGAACAAATCAGTCAGTGGCTTGGTGTGCTAGGATACACATATGGAATGAAGGTTGCAAGTCTCCAGACCACAGAATACTTCGCACGTGTGCATGACTGACTTGCGATGATTCCAGAGGAAGCAACATTGACTTTCTCGAGTCCACGGCGGCAACTTGCATCAAATGCACATGAACTAGAGGAAGTCACTTCTTACATCCGAACATATGCTTCATGAGCTAGCATGAACAAATGCTTTCAAAAGTTTCCAACACTAGCTTAATGTTCAGCAAAATTATGAAGAAGACAAGGATGTTGTCAATGGGCACAACAACAATTCATCTGGGTTTCCTTTTAAAAGGAATTCCATAGTTAAGTGAACAAGTGATAGCATTGGTCAGACCCAAAAGATATAATGGTGTATGCTCGAGGGATCAACCACGAGTAAGACAACATTACGAATATCGTTGGTTCTGGTCTGATTGGATGATAGCCCATACTCAATCAAAGGTTTGGGTAAGATAATAGATCCAACAATTGTTCACAAGGACCAATTGATGAAGATATCATCTTTCTTCAACACACACACACACACAAAAAGATATCCCTTAACATGAACTAAGTCGGACAAGCTTTTATCTTCCAACTCTCCAAGTTGTTGTTTAGCTTATCCAACTAGCTCAGGGTATCCAACACGGATTCTTGGAGAAGGGGTGGTTTACAGGAATAAACCAACTTGATCACGAACTCAACATAGCGGTCAGGTGACAACCTGGTAATACTTCTGAGAAGATATTCAGAAAATCACGAACCACCGGTATGTTACTAAGCTCGAGAACAATCTTGCTTTTCAGGGCAAGACGATATGATCAATAGAGCAAGGATTTGAAATAATCCTAACTCATCGATCGAGGAGTGAACCAGGAGAATGGACTAGGTAGCATGATCAACCTTAGAATGATGATTCAAAACCAACACGCTAAGAATGAAATTATTGTCCTTTAACTACCCAGCAACGAGGTTGCTAGGCGTATTGATTTCACACATCACGATTCACTTGTCGACATTCCGGTTATAACCACACGGAACCGAGGAATGAGTAATGATGGTGAGAAGTATCACTACGTCAAAATTCATGAGAGTTGGTGCAGTTCTCATGACAATTCTGACATAAAGGGGGTAATACTCCAAGGTAGAACAGAACCAAAAGCTGGGCTGGCATTTTGATCTGCGGAGCACAATTGCTTTGACCCAATCCTAGATATGGAAGAGGTACTGGAGTTTGTTTCTCCTAGTCATTCTGCGATAGAATGGCTTGACGGACCACAAGAGTAATAGGCATCGATAAACGAACGCACGCATACTCTTGACTATCAATTGATAGACGAGGGTCAGAATGCAACTAAAGAGAACAACTCAAAGGAACATATAATTTTCTGAGTTGTGGATGCATAGATTAGTATGTCGAACCAAGTTCAACATATTTCTTCCGGATAACCCATGCAGAAAGGTAGAACTGGCAGAGTCACGATTTATGAATGGAGAACTCCTCAAGAATAATCCTGTTGTGATATTTCAGTTCAACGAGGAACTTCTGCCATAAGTAGTTCATGGTATTTGGAAGAAGAAGATACCACGGACTTCAAGGACTATCGCAAAGGTTACTAATATCCTAAAGGCGCTAGCAATTACTATCAACATGAAGTAGGTAGAGTGAATCTCGGGTTCAAGAACCCAGGAACAGAATACCTATTACTAAGTAGCATCACGGGATGCTTTCGAGAATGATGGCCAGAATCATCACACTGGGAACACAAATCATAGCTAAATTACTAGATGATCCCCTAAGACACCTAGGGTCATAATAATATCTCCAACATATACGCCGAGGTAACAAAGTACCTCAACTCACCGATTAGTGTGGTTAATCTGGCCCAAAGGAACATCGGAACGGGAGGAAGGGATTTTGCAAATGCTTCAGACTATTTAGAAACCTGGGATGACTCGGACAGCATAACGGCTGTAAATGCTCAAAAGATTTGAGACAATCACAAAAAATGGTGGCATAACCACTCAGAAGCACAATATCAAGGTTTCGAGATCATCAGTTAACATACAGAAGTAGTAGGAACTGGACTCAAGCTTAAATCGAACAATCTTATAAGTCTACGGACTAGTAATACGTGATCCTGATAGAAAGAAGAGAAAGCCTAGTTTCTTAACCCCGTAGGAAAGATAAGATGACTCAGATCAGAAGGGCATGAGGTATAAGGAGTAAAAAGAGCCTTACGTTCCATCCCACAATCAATTCCCTTATATAACTAAAGAATTTCTAGACTCAACTTCGACCAGTTTGGCTTGGTAATCCTACAGGCAGTCAAGCTCTGATACCAACGCTGTCAGGACCCCGACTCAATGCCACATCGATCTAGCATGTAACACCTCATATCACTTTGCGGCCTCACGCACGGTATTCCCACGGGTGTCGCCTTACCTTTGCCCGGGACCGTTTGCGCCTTTTGGCACACGTATATGACAGTGTCGCTAGCATCCATATGATAAGGAGCCCGGGCTGACATGGCTAGTCGTAAACCCAAAGTGGCACAGACTTACAGGGACAGGCATCCATGACCCAGCATCGAACGTGTCGGTCATCAGCGAGTGAATCCAGGCTGTAGCACTGGGCTAGCAGGACTCCGGTGAACCGGGCTGTAGCGGGCTAACAGGACTCCGGTATTCATCGCGTGACATTTCCCCGAAGGGACAGACACAGGAACGAAGAAGGACACATGCCGGCCAGCCTAAGTGTTCCGGAGCAGTAGCAAGCTACCATGGCTCAGTGGAAACACTAGGAGACATTTCCCGGTAAGAGAGGCTACTAAGGATAAACAACTAGATAGTCAGATCCCACACATACCAAGCATTTCAATAACATACACACAATATGCTCGATATGTGCAAATACAACATGGCATCACAACATGACTCTACGACTCAAGTATTTATTCAATAGGCTCCGAGGAGCGAGATATTACAAACATGGGTCTCATGACCCAACATCAGAGCATACAAGTCAAAGCACAAGCGGAAGCTATCATGTCTGAGTACAGACATCTATAAATGAAAAAGGCTGAGAAGCCTGACTATCTACCAGATCCTGCCGAGGGCACAAGATCGTAGCTGAGGTAACAAGCTAAACGTCGAAGTCCACGTGGAACTACTAGTGAGACTGAAGTCTCTCTGCAAAAACATAAAATAGGCAAACGTGAGTACAAATGTACCCAGCAAGACTTACATCAGAACTAACTACATATGCATCATTATCAACAAGGGGATGGTGGGGTTTAACTGCAGCAAGCCAGCTTTGACTCGGTGGCTATCCTGAACTACGACTGCAAGTAACTCTTTTGAGGTGGCGCACACGAGTCCACATATTCACCATATCAATACACCACTATGGATCCGCTCCCGTCTCCCTACGAGAACGCCATCCATAGCACTCACGCTTATCTTGCGTATTTTAGAGTATCCACTTTCATTTGTCTATGAACTGATATAAGCAACCCAGAAGTCCTTTTCCGCGGACACGGCTATTCGAATAGATGATGATAACCCTGCAGGGGTGTACTTCTTCATACATGTTTCCACCACTTAGCGTCTGCACACGACATGTGCTCGGCAGACTTCAAGCGAAAGCCGACGTGGGTGTAGACCACGACCTACCTAAACACTCAAGTCTCTAGTCCAGGTTTATCGCCTATTCGGGTTCCATCCATGAGGAGATCCGGCCGGAGTTTCGCTCACAGCCCCAAACGATGTGAACAGGGTTCCGAGATACCAAACGGGCATCCGGTACACCGTGCCACGTACCTACCGCATCACAGCCCACCCCTACGGTCAGCGCTGTCCACGGCCTCCAGTAAGCTACAAACACCAGAAACTACTTGCAACTCCTGGACAGAGGACAAGGGTGAATAAGAAGTCGAGCGGGGTCATATTTCAGGGCCCAATGTATGGTAGTAGCTGAATCATGGATCACAAACACAGAACTCAGTTCCTGAGGACGGCTTCAATGAGACAACCCACCATGTACTCCTACATGGCCTCTCACCGCTACCTTTACCAAATCGTGTTCACACACTTAGCTCACACACAGTAGGACATGTTCACACACCTCTGATTCATCCCCGATGAATCAGACCTGACTCAACTCTAAGCAGTAGCAGGCATGACAAACAAACATGAATGAGTAGGCACAACAGGGCTCAAACAACTCCTACTCATGCTAGTGGGTTTCATCTATTTACTGTGGCAATGACAGGTCATGCAGAGGATAAAGGGGTTCAACTACCGCAGCATGTAACAGTTGAATCGGTGTTGTCCTAATGCAGTAAAAGAGAGCAGGAGCGAGAGAGTGGGATTGTATCGGAATGAACAAGGGGGTTTTGCTTGCCTGGCACTTCTGAAGATAACATTGAGTCTTCATCAGTGTCAACGATCACATCATCGGTATCACGTCTATCGAGAGGGGACAAATACCGGCAACACAGAAGGGAACACAATCAATGCAATGCACAATATGATGCATGATCATGACATGGCAAAATGAATGTGTTTTGGGCTAATGCAACTAGCAACAGATTAAATGAAGTTGGTTTGAATACAAGATTCAAATTCAAACTCCATATGTGATTATTCAAATGCCATTTAATTGATTTGTGCTAAACAGCAGCTATAAGTTGTTCTAACATGCATGAAAATGGTACAGATGGATTCCTTGAATTTTTCTGATAATTTTTCATATATAAATTATTTAATTTGGAGTTACGGTTAATTTTCTATGATTTATTGAAGTTTAGGGCATTTTCTGAAATTTCCTGAATATTTAGAATTAAAATAATTCCAGAAAATGAATTATGGCGTCAGCACCACGTCACTGTGACGTCAGCAGAGTCAACTGGGCTGGCTCGGGTCAAACCTGACCAGTGGGGCCCACTGGTCAGTGACTACGGCTAATCCTAATATAACTTAAACCTAACCTAGTTTAATTAGTCGGCCCGGGCCCGCATGTCAGTGAGTCAGTGGCTTAATTAAACTTAGTTATTAACTTAACCAAAGGTTAGCAGGGGACGGGCCCACACGTCAGTGACCCAGGGGGGTCAAATCCCTGGTCAACCCGGCTAATCCACCGGCGTCTAACCGCCGGCAACGACCAGACGCGGCGGTGGCTCGCCGGAATGGCTGCTCCGGCGCCCATTCGACGCGCGGAGGGGTTCTACAGGGAGCTCGAGCTCGTGCGCATCCAATGGAGCAAGCCAGAGGAGTTGGGGTTGGCTGTGGCGTCGGCAGCGGCGAGGGAGGCGGCGGCCGGAGTTCGGCCAACGACGGGTTAGGCGATGCAGGGCGCTAGGGGAGGCGTTGGTGCGTGCTACGTGCTCCTGGTGAGGTGTGGAGCACGGTGGTGTGCCCGGCTTCGAGCCACAGTGGCTCTGGCCACGACGGCGACGAGGCACGGCGGCGGCGAGCTTCGGCCGTGGTGGAAGATGGAGCTAGGGGACGAAATCAAGTGCGCGGAGTGAGGGGAAGAGAAGAGGAGCTCACGGGGAGTCGGACGAGACGCTAAGTGGGCTCGGGGACGTCCTGTCGGCGGTGAATCGAACGGCGGCGATCGCCGGCCGTGGCGATGAAGACGACGATGCTCCGGTCGACTGGGGCCTCCTCTGGTCGCGTGCGTCAGTGTGCAGCTCCATGGGGTCGGGACGGAGCTCCTGAGCTCATCGGAAGGGCGAGGGGTGGCCGGTGGCTATGGATGCGACGGCGGCGCCCTCCGGTGGCTCTCGGTGGTGCTCCAAATCGAGAGAGGGAGAGAGCCAGAGCGAGCAGAGAGAGGGATAGCGGTCGGGGACGACTCCGTGGCGTCGCTAGAGGGCTCGGGGAGGAAGCAGGAGGTGGCCAGGGGAAGCAGGAGGTGGCGCGCGCGGCGGCGTCGCGGTGTCTGTCCTCCTGGCAGGGAGGAAGACGACAGGGGGGGGGTGGAGATGGGCTGGGCTGGCCAGGTGGGCCTGGTGGGCTGCAGAGGTAAGTCCAGGTGAGATTTCTCTCCTCTGTCTTTTATTTCTGTTTTTTTTATTTTCTGTAGTTTGTTTTGATTTAGTTTTAGACACTAAATCATTTTAATAAATTCTGTAGGGTTTTATGTGGCTTGCTAAAATATATACAAAGCCACTCACAACTTCCAGAATTATTTGGAGTCATATTTAATATATATTAAATATAAATCCAAAGCAAATAGTTATTGGATTAATTCAAATGGCCCAAAATAATTAACTCTGAGGTACCAAAAATATTGTTTTGAGTTTTACCTCTTTGCAATATTTTCAGAGACTAAGAGGAACATTTTTTTGGACTTCTTTGAGGAGATTTTAATGTTGATCATTTTTAGAAGGTTTCTGAGGTTTGAAAATTCCTCAATTCAAATTTCATTTGAAATAAAACATGATGCTCACATGAGGTCTAGCCTAGTGCATTACCAGAAGCTAGGGATGTGACAGGTGTCCGTGCTGAGCCTCCTTAATCTTCTCCATCAGGGTAGGCTGTATTTCCAAATTTGCCACACAGCCTTCGGTAACCATTATTAAATTGAGCCTGGCAAATTCCTGTTGAAATTCTGGCCTCAACTTTGGTACACTGTCGTTGTCTGTGCTGGGATTCCGACTCAGGGCATCTGCCACAACATTTGCTTTTCCGGGCTGGTAGTGGATTCCAACATCATAATCCTTCACCAACTCCAACCAGCGTCGTTGTCGTAAATTAAGTTCCGGCTGTGTGAAAATATACTTAAGACTCTTATGGTTTGTGTATATTTCACAGCGGTTTCCATGTAGAAAGTGTCTCCATTCCTTGAGTGCATGGATGACCGCTGCCAATTCTAAGTCATGAGTGGGATAATTTTCCTCATGCTTGCAAAGTTGTCTGGAGACATATGCAATGACCTAGCCTTCTTGCATCAATACGCATCCGAGGCCTTTCGGGGATGCGTCACAATATACCTCAAAATTCTTGTGTATGTCCGGCACAATTAATACTGGTGCCGTCGTTAATTTTCTTTTTAGCTCTTGGAAACTTTTCTCACAGGCTTCCGTCCATTCAAACTTTTTGCCTTTCTTGAGCAACTGCGTCATTGGCTTTGCGATGGTGGAGAATCCTTCAATAAATCTCTGATAATAGCCTGCCATTCCCAGGAAACTCCGTACGTCCATTACGTTAGCTGGTGGTTTCCAGCCAAGTATGGCCTTGACCTTTTCTGGGTCTACTGCAATACCTTCTTGGGTTAGCACGTGGCCCAGAAAACCCACCTGTCTTAGCCAAAATTCACATTTGCTAAATTTGGCATACAGTTGATGTTTCTTGAGTTCTCCTAGTACAATCCCGAGGTGCTCGGCGTGCTCTTCTGGTGTTTTGGAGTATATCAGAATATCATCGATGAATACCACAACGAACTTGTCCATATACTTCATAAATACTTTGTTCATGAGGTGAACAAAATATGCAGGGGCGTTGGTTAGCCCAAATGGCATTACTGTGAACTCATACAGTCCATATCTGGAAGTGAAGGCTGTCTTGGGAACATCTTCGGTTCGTACTTTCAATTGGTGGTATCCCGATCTCAAGTCAATTTTTGAAAATACTTTGGCTTGAGCGAGCTGAACAAATAAATCATTTATTCGGGGCATTGGGTATTTGTTCTTGATTGTGACCATGTTAAGAGCTCGATAGTCAATACACAATCTTAGTGTTCCATCCTTTTTCTTGGCAAATAAAATTGGAGAACCCCACGGTGAGGAGCTGGCTCGTACGTATCCTTTCTCCAATAATTCTTTTATTTGCTTCTTCAACTCTACCAATTCGGATGGTGCCATTCTTTATGGTTTCCTGTAAATGGGAGCGGTTCCGGGTGCTAGCTCAATGCTGAATTCTATCTCTCTGTCTGGTGGCATTCCTGGTAGTTCTTCTGAGAATACATCTGGAAATTCACACACTACTGGAACCTTGCTTAGTTTAGAAACGTCCACCTTGTTTAATCTCGGTTGCTGAGGTATTTGTCTCTCTTTGGCTGAAATTTTTATTGTCTTCCCTTGATGGTGTGTGAGAATCACGGTCCGGTTCAAGCAGTCGATAAAACCTTTGTTGGTGCTTAGCCAATCCATCCCTAGGATGACATCCAGTCCTTTACTTTCCAGCACAATAAGGTTGGCGTAAAACTTCAATCCTTGAAATTCAATAATCACACCTTGACAGTAACTCTGGGTCACTTGCTTAATTCCAGGGGACTTGATGATCATTGATTTTTCCAAGGGAAGCATTGAAAAATTATTTTGCTAAGCAAAACTCTTCGAAATGAATGAGTGAGAAGCTCCAGAATCAAACAAAACCATGGCAGGTATTGTGTTGACAGGGTACGTACCGAGTACGATATCTGGGGCGTTCTGTGCTTCCTCTTTTGTCACATGGTTCAGGTGACCCTTCCGGTGGTTGTTATTGGGGTTGAAATTGTTTCGCTTTGGCGCTGAATTATTGCCACCATTGTTAGGCTTCGGGGTTGAGTTTCTTGGCTTGGGGCATTGCTTGGCATAGTGCCCTTCTTATCCACAAGCATAACAAGTAACGCCTGTGCGATATGTGAACTCCTTGTCTCTTGCATGGAAATTCTTGGTTGGGCGTGAATTATTCGTCGGGGTTTTGTGTGTTTCCCCTTTATGAAATTCCTTCTTGCTTCTGTGATTGCGAGCAAAAGTAGTCTGGTCCCTTTTGCGTTTGCGGAAATCTACCAGGGTACGTCGCTCATTTTCCAGGGTAATGGCCTTATCCACCAGTGTTTTAAAATCTGGAAAGGTATGCACAACCAGTTGACATTTAAGCGCGGGTGCCAGGCCTTCCAAGAATTTTTCCATCTTCTTGCTCTCGGTCATGCGCTCTTCATTTGCGTAGCGTGACAGCAGAGTGAATTGGCTGTTGTATTCTGACACTGTCATGGTCCTTTGCTTGAGATCATCAAACTCTCTCTTCTTGATTTTCATAACACTCTTAGGAATATGTGCCCCACGAAAACCTTCCTTGAAATCCTCCCAGGTTATTTCATTTTCATTGGGGTGCATGTGTAGGAAGTTTTCCCACCACGACGCGGCTGCTCCTGTGAGATAATGTGGTGCATACAACACTTTTTCACGGTCTGAACACTGTGCAATAATCAATTTTCTCTCCATGCCTCGAAGCCAGTCCTCGGCCTCAAGAGGCTTGTCAGTATGAGAAAAAGTTGGAGGACGCGTCTTCTGTAACTCAGATAACTTGGATTGCTGCTGATACTGACCACGGTGACTTCCCATATTGATGAATTGGTTCATCATTTCCTGGTGTTGTTGCTGACTCTGTTCGTACAGACGACACACTTGGGTAAATGTTGTCTCACTGTCCTGTTGACTTGTCTGTCCCTGATTGAAATTGTGGTTTGGCGGCGTGCCAAAATTTTCTTCTGGCTGGTTTTGCATAGAGCGCGTCCAAGGACGAGACATCTTTCACTCTGGGGATATATTTTGTGAAACTCGTAAGACAGGAAAAAGAGTCGCAAAAGTCAATAAGATCTCACATGAAGAAATTACCGAAATACCAAATACACGTTTGCGCGCGGAGAAGGACTATTACATATCTTACACGCGAGCATAATTATACATTACATCACTCAGGATATGCGTACATAAATCCTGACATGTTATAGAAACTAGTGCACTTCTCCAGATCCTACATGATGTGCAAACAGGCTACTTCTCACAACCTATGTACATATACACACAAGTTGTTGCGTCGCATGGCGGCTACGCGTACTCAGTCAGAGATGGTGAGGATCTCCCTTGGCCTACCGAGGGTGAGACGTAGAGACGCTAGGGAATCAACCTCCTCCTCGCTAATAGGTTCCAGACAAGAAACGCTGCACTGAGCTGATGGAGCAGGTGCCGTAGGCGGAATAACACGAATACGAGTGGGTGGAATAGGTGGAGTAGCACGTATGGGAGTGGGTGCAACAAGTGGTGCAGAGCGAACGGGAGTGGGTGCAATAGCTTGGTTAAATTCCTCAGTGGTAGGCAGATGACGAGCAGTGGCGAGAATGGTAGGTGAATGAGAAGCTGCAGATGAGACAAAAGTCAGTGGTGGAGCGGTGTGCAGGAGTTCCCTCCTGTTAGCAGCACAACCATGAATTGAGTCCATGCGTGCAGCTACGAGGTCGTCCACCATGCTGTCGAAGGTTGCCTCTAGGGCTCGGAGGTACTCGACAAGCCTCTCAAAGGCTTCGTCTCGCTCTCCTCTGGGGCAAGAGAATGAGTAGTGATAGGTGTAGGGTACATGGCATGGAAGGTAGCGGTAGCGACGGGTCTTCATTGCAGGAAGAACATCCCGAAGACGGGCTATCGTCTCGTGGGCAGCCATCTACATAGCATGCCTTTCTGTAGGCATGGCTCTCCCCAAGAGTCGGAGGCGGCGTATCTCAGCATGCCACGATTTGTCACTCGAACATGACATTCTTCGAGCACTGAGCCTCTATTAGGCGAGCACCTTCTGTTACCTGCTCCAAGTTGTGCCCGGCCGGATCCTGGCCTCCCGCCGGATTCTGGGTCACAATGATGGTGGCCTCCATATCTGTCCAATATGCTTTAACACGAGCAAGTGCCATCCGTGCACCCTCTATACACGCCGACCTCCTCATGGCATCAATTTGAGATACGACATCGAGGAATTGTTGCACGAAAACAAAATAACTGTCCGGCTTAGGCCCCTTCAGCCAAAGATGGTCTATTACAGACCGCATGGCAAGCCCGGACAACCTATGAAGCTCCGCCAAAGCAGCCATCTTCTCACTCAACGGCAATGGACGTGCAGGAGAATTGAATTGGGACCAGAACAACTTGTCCATTTCTTTATCACCTTGATCCTCGAAAAACTTGGCGACATCAGCTGTACTCTTCGCCAAGTCCGCATAAGCATCTGGAGGACTCCAACTTCGATCCAGGAGAGCATACTTCGGATCCAAAAACTTCATCCGCAGTAAGTAGGAGCCCCCGGCCGCGATTTTTCCGGCCGATCGAAGCTCCTCCCGCACATCCCTGATTTCGGTCCGCATATCCTTTGCCGCATTATGTGCCTTGTTCAGTCAGCCGAATTGACCTGATTCTCCTTTTTAAGGAGCTCATACCGGTCGGTGGCATTTTTCAACTCCACAACCATTTCGGCTATCTTGTCTTCGCTTCGGCGATGAGCAGCCTGTTCGGCTCTCAACTCTTCGGCCGCCTTTAGGGCAACCACATTGCTTGCCCGAGCTTGTTCCTTGGCCTGGGCAAGTTCCGCCCTCAGGGCTTCCATGGAAGCAGCACTGTCTACAGTCCAAGCATGTCGCATTAATATTATGCTCCTCTCATATTTTCCTATACAACATAATAAGGAAAGCAAATCACATACCTTGTGACTCGTTCAGCCGATCGTTCACCAGCGTGATATCATCATCAATAGAGCCAATCTGCCTCCTTAGTTCGGCAACTTCAACGGACTGGTCGGCTGCCGGACCCTTAAATACCTGTGCATATGTACAGCGCAATCATTACTTACGAAATATGATCCTCCGTTTGCCGCCTAGGGCGGGCAACCAGAGTCTCAGGGGCTACTATGCATATGGAGCACACCTAGTGCGTGCCTCACCTAGCGTGTACCTCAAAGCCTCTGAGCAGGCTCATAATTGCTTTATTCAAACTGCTTGCGGCGGATGAAATCTTCTTGAGCACCATGCTCATTAATGAGCGATGCTTCTCCGAGAGCGCAGCTCGCTCCAGAAGGCCCGTCGGTATGTCCGGCTGGACACCAAACTGTGCCGGACCCTTCTCATCGCCCCCCGTGGGAGCCGAACGCTCTGGGCTCAGGGCGACTGAAGGATTAGCCTCTGGCTTCGGCAGATCCGGACTCCTCTGTGATGACACCTCAGTGTCGCCCGCCTCATGAGGCGGAGAGGCTGGTGGGGTCTCACTCTCCATCATCTCCGGAGGAAGATCCCCCGAAGACGAACTCTATTGAGAAGAGCTACTAGCCGGACTGCAAAGAATGGATCCTGGTTAGCATGGTCGGAGAAAAGTAGTACCTTCGAATTTACGGGTAGCTTACAGCTCGGTGGAGGGCTGGCCCGTTGGCGGACATGACGCGGTAAGGACACCCTTCGGGGCAGGGCCCGCTGGTGACGCTTTCTTCCCCTGCTTGGGCACCTCCGTCTCCAAGTCTTCGCAGGCGGCCCTCTTCTTCCCGTGCGGGGAGGAGGCTTTAGACTCCCCTTCCCGACTATCCTCCTTAGGGGAGATAGGAATTCCTCCAGTTTGGATGTGCAGTGTGTGAAGTTCGGTTTCTCTGTTCTTCCCTTCGTCTTTCCCCGAGGGCATTTTGCTGAGCACCCGGCCAAGCATCTTGGCAATGGTTGGACTAGGCGAGCCTTCGGGAAGTGGCGCCGGACACCTGATTCTCTCCGCCTTGCTGAGCCATTCCTGTGCATGGAGGGTTTTCAGAATAATGACTATGACAAATATAAACGAAGTGTCCAGTTTCAAGGTTACTTACTTGGGTATCTAGGAGATTGCAGCTTAGGCCCGCATCCTCGGTGGTGTTCGGACACTTTACTTGTGGTCCGAAGAATAATTTACACATCCCTTTGAGCTTCAGGCCGAAGAAGTGCTTAATATTCCGCGGACCCTCTAGATTGAACTCCCACATCCGGAGAGGCCGACGTTTGCACGGCAACATCCGTTGGATTAGCATTATTAGGATTATGCTAACAAGGTTAATGTACTTCTCAAGAAGCTCCCTGATATGGCTCTGCAGTATTGGAACATCACTAGCGGGCCCCCAATTCCGTCCTACGTCGGTCCATGATGCCAATTGTGACGGAGGGCCCGAGTGGAACGTCGGGGAGCCGTGACGTAAAACCACCTCCGCTGCCATACATCAGATACCTCTAGGAAAGAACCCTCTGTCCATGGGGCATCAACGTTCCTGCTTATTATGGCACTTCCGCACTCCGCATGTCGCCTCTGAATCATCTTCAGCTTCACATTGAAGGTCTTGAGCCATAAGCCGAAGTGTGGTGTGACGTGGAGAAAAGCCTCGCATACAATGATGAACGACAAGATATGGAGGATGGTGTCCAGGGTTAGATCATGGAAATCTAACCCGTAATAGAACATGAGCCCCCTCACAAAGGGATCAAGGGTGAGGCCCAAGCCGCAGAGGAAGTGAGGGACAAATATGACGCTCTCATTGGGCTCGGGAGTTGGGATGACCTTCCTTGGAGCTAGAAGCCTGTGCTGGATGTCGGCAGTTAGATATCCGACCTCCCTAAGCCTTGGAATGTCCTCCTCTTGGATCAAGGAGGCCACCCACCGGCCTTGAGGGTTGGATCCGGACATATTGGAGGATATAGAGTGTTTGAGTTTGAGTCTCGGCTGCTGGAGCTCGAGATGCGAAGGGGAGCAAGGATGGTGGAAAAGAGGTGTAGGACTCGGCCCCTTTATAAAGGGGGTGAATATCAAGAGTCCTCAGCGTGACCACTTGAGACTTATCTAAAAATACACGGAGTCATACCAACGGTCGTCGTGGGGTTGCGCACGCCTGTATTGATGGAAGATCCCGTAATAAGGGGAACACGATCTCTGCTTCGGCAGGGTGTGCCAATAAAACCGCCTCGCAACGCAAGTCGAGGTGGGCCAAGAAACACCGGTTCGTGTTGCGCCGGGCCACGATGCAAGGGCACGACGTACAAAGAATGCCAGCGGATCAGATTTATGCAATGTGAAGATCATCTTGTAGATCCGGACACGGTCTTAGTGTTCGATAACTATTTTGGAGTATCCGGAGATGGAACCCTCCTTGCAATGCCGAAGACAAGATGGCGCGACGGACTCATCGTCATTGAAGCCTGGTTCAGGGGCTACTGAGGGAGTCCTGGATTAGGGGGTATCCGGATAGCCGCACTATATGCTTCATCCGGATTGTTGGAGCGTGAAGATACAAGACTCAAGACTCCGTCCTGTGTCCGGATGGGACTCTCCTTTGTGTGGAAGACAAGCTTGGAGATCCGGACATTGTATTTCCTTCCTTGTACCGACTCCGTGTAAACCCTAGCCCTCTATGGTGTCTATATAAACCAGAGAGGTTGGTCTTTAGAAGGCCGATCACAATCACAATCATAATCATAACCATCATAGGCTAGCTTCTAGGGTTTAGCCTCTACGATCTCGTTGTAGATCTACTCTTGTACTACTCATATCATCAATATCAATCAAGCAGGAAGTAGGGTTTTACCTCCATCGAGAGGGCCCGAACCTGGGTAAACATTGTGTCCCTTGCTTCCTGTTACCATCAGCCTAAGACGCACAGATCGGGACCCCCTACCCGAGATCCACTGGTTTTGACACCGACACCATCCACATGGAGTTTCTTCATGCGCTTTACACCAATATGACGTAAACGGCAGTGCCACTAGTATGTTGCACTAGCATTATCAATTTTGCATCTTTTGGCATCAATATCATGAATATGTGTATCACTACGATTGAGATTCAATAAACCATTCACATTGGGTGTATGACCACAGAAGGTTTTATTCATGTAAACAGAATAACAATTATTCTTTGACTTAAATGAATAACCGTATTGCAATAAACATGATCCAATCATATTCACTACAAAAAAAGACACATCCGTGACATTTTGGGTCGAATGAATTTTTTTCCTGTCATACATATGACACTTCTATGGCGATAGTTGTGACAAAACCCGGTATCATCATAGATGTGGTGGGCTCCTACTTCTATGACAAAAAATCATGACAGAAAATGGGCTTTTCATCCTGGGCGGGCCGGAGACGCAGCTGCATGACATTCTTTGGTCTGTCCATGATGGAAAAAACCGTGGTAGAAGCGAGGGGGAGGAAAGTTTTGGGGAGTTGCCGGTTACGGTGGGAGGTCGGGGGCGGAGTGATGTGCGTTGCTCTCGTACTTACGCGCATGTGTGCAAGGCGTTGGCTCTAACCGAAGCCGAGCGAGGCGTTGGGATCTAACTGAACCCGAGCGATGAACAGTGAGCACTGCGGGGGGGGGGGGGGGGTTGGATGAACAGTGAGCGGTGGTGTTGCCTCTGGATGAACAGGAACCCGTGGTGTGGAGGGCTGGATGAACAGTAGATGGTGGAGGGGTGGCCGTGGAGGGGTGGTTGAACAGGACCCTGTGGTGTGGAGGGCTGGATGAACAGTAGATGGTGGAGGGGTGCCCGTGGAGGGGTGGTTGAATAGTAGCCGGTGGAGTAGCGCGCGGTGGAGGCTGGATGAACAGGAGCCTGTGGAGGCTGGAGGAGGTCGACGGTGGAGATGAACAGTATCTCGTGGGGTCCCGTTTTGCGGTACGCCACACCCCTTCAGATGAATAGGACCCCCGTTTCGACCGTAGGAGGTCCGTTTCGTCCATTTTGCGGTACGCCACACCCCTCCCGATCAACATGACCCCCGTTTCGACCGTAGTGCTCTAACACAAGTCCGTTTCGTCCGTTTTGCCGTCCGCCACACCCCTTCCGATCAACAGGACCCATGTTTCGACCGTAGGAGGTCCGTTTCCTCCGTTTTGCGGTACGCCACACCCCTCCCGATCAACAGGACCCCCGTTTCGACCGTAGGAGGTCCATTTCCTCCATTTTGCGGTCTGCCACACCCCTCCCGAACAACAGGACCCCCGTTTCGACCGTAGGAGGTCCGTTTCCTCCGTTCTGCGGTACGCCAGGCCTCGTTTCCATCGCCTGTTCCGTCCAAGCCGGTTGGCTCCCAGCGTCCCGTTGCCTCCCGATGAACACGATGCATTTTGTTGCCTCCCAATGAACACGACGCATTCCGTTGCCTCCCCATAAACATGACGCATTCCGTTGCCTCCCCATGAACACGAGCCCTCGCCGTACGTATGCGCGACTAGGCATTCGAGACCCCACCCGTATGTACACATACGTGGCCGTATTTTCTTTCTTACACCTTGGCCGCTGTACGTACGTGTACATGCTACGTGCGTGCCTCTACTACGACACGTATGCGCCTCTACTACGACATGTGCACGCCTCTACATCGACCAGTATATATGTACGTACAAGTTCGCGACCAGAATGACAACGCTACGTACGCTTCGACCAGGTGGGTCCCAACTGTCAGGCAGTTCCTTGCGTGGGAAAATGTAGCTGGTGGGTCCCAGCAGTCAGAGGGGCGAATCGTTTTTTTTGCCCGGACGCACTTCCTTTGCGTGCGAAGATGTAGCTGGTGGGTCCCAGCAGTCAGTGGGGCGAATATTTTTTTTGCCCGGACGCACTTCCTTGCGTGCGAAGATGTAGCTGGTGGGTCCCAGCAGTCAGAGGGGCGAATCATTTTTTTTCCTGGACGCACTTCCTTGCGTGCGAAGATGTAGCCGGTGGGTCTCAACAGTCAGGGGGAAACTTTTTTCGCGAAATACGGTGGCCCGTGGGTCCCCGCTGTCAGGTGGAGGAATCATTATTTTCCGCGTAATAAGGAGGCACTTCCTTGCTGCAGCCGTGGACCCAGCTGTCAGCCTCTCCACGTACAGTCCACGTCCGATGGAAGTCGTTCCTTGACCACGTTGACCACGCCGCGCCGAGAGCACCACGACGGTGGACGACGGCGAGGCCTAGGAAGGGGACGACTCGGAGCCGGGGAAGATGCAGCAGTGGATGCCCACGCGAAGAGGAGTACGAGGGTTCACTGGGCCGGCTGCTGTGTGAGGCTGCTGTCGCCGTAGATTAACAGGGGGTGTGGGTGAGTAGAGGGATGGCCTGGCCAGTGGTGGGAGTAGTAGGGGGGCGTGAGGCCTCCGCGGCATCACAGCCGGCCACGGGAGGCAGGAGCACGCGGCACGACCGGTGCTGGTTTGGGCGGCTGGAGCAAGAAGACCAGAGGTTGAAGAAGCACTAGAACCGTTGGATGAAGATCGTATGGTAACAGGAGCTAGAATCGTTCATATTGACTAAGTTGACAAACCCTCCGTCCCCGTCAACTTGGTAGGCCCACAAGTCAGCCTCCCAGTATGCTGGGTTCCAGCTGGCAGGGGGAGTATTCATTTTTTTGTGCATAATAAGGAGGCACTTCCTTGCGTGCGAAGATAGCCAGTGGGTCCGACAAGTCAGCGGGGGGCACGTTTTATTCACGAAATACAGAGGCCCTTCCGGTGGGTCCCAGATGTTAGATGGAGGAATCATTATTTTGCGCGTAATAAGGAGGCATTTCCTTGTGTGTGGCCGTGGACCCAGCTATCAGCCTTTCCATGCATAGCCTACTTCCGATGGTGTCGTTCGTTGACCATGTTGACCACGCCGCGCTGAGCGCATCCAAGGTGGTGGACGACGGCGAGGCCCCGGACAGCAACGAGCCAGAGATGGGAAGATGCAGGAGTAGAGTCGCAGACGGAGAGGTGTACGAGGGTTAACTGGTTCTAGTGCGGTGTGGTTCGGCAGTCGGTGGAGAAGAACAGGAGGTGTGGAGGGTTGGAGGGATGACCTGGCCAACGGTGGAGTAGCGCTTCATAGCGAAGCGTGCTAAGCAGAGCTGCTAGCAGCAGGAGGCGGGAAGTGGTCCTGGCGGCGCTGGAGGAAGAAGGCGTGAGATTGAAGATGGATGCCGGCCGTTGGATGTAAATCCAATGGCTAACATGTCAGAATCATTTGTTGACTAAATTTACAACGACTTGCGTTGGCTTCGACCTATTGGCCCGCATTTCAGCCTCCAAAAATGTGGCACATATTCAACCCATTTTTTCAGAATTTACAGTCTTTTTTTTTGCGCGGTAGAATTTACAGTCAATTTGATCTTTTTTTTTGAATTACAGCCATTAGCTGGGCTGGGTGAATAATTAATGTAGCTTTCATGCGGC
Organism: Triticum aestivum; assembly: GCF_018294505.1. Taxonomy (NCBI): domain Eukaryota; kingdom Viridiplantae; phylum Streptophyta; class Magnoliopsida; order Poales; family Poaceae; genus Triticum; species Triticum aestivum. The sequence goes on along the minus strand of NC_057813.1, from coordinate 33,595,447 downwards.
CCATTTATTTTATTTCCTTAAAAACTACATGCCATTTGCACTTTATCTAGATACACGATTTTGCTGGGCTGATTCTAATTATAATGTTGGCTTGGGCCAGCAATGTTATCAAAAAATAAAAAAGGGTTGAGCATTTTGTTATAAATATATTTAAATAATAAGTGATATTATTACATTCGTCCTTAAATCTTACCAAGCTTTTGTACACAATCACTAGGATTTTCGTGCCAAAACAATCCAGGATTTTATTTGTTAAGAAATTATTTTTGTAAGTTAATAAGATGTGGGATATTGTTTTCTTACATATGTAAGTATCTGTTAAATATATGAAGACAATAAAAATATAATATAATAACATATAAAATAATTTAAATATATATAATATAGTTAAAAGGGAAACATAAGTTGTACCTGGCATTCCTATTCTTATATAGAAAAATAGAACAGACCGCCGCGTTTTCTTCAAAAAAAATACTTAAATTGGGCTGCCAAAAATAAAACCTCGGATGGGAGGTCCATAGGCCGGTCGATACATGACGGCCCTAAGAAAATATAAACAGGCCCTCCCATCCGAGGTCGTGTGCTACGCATGTTAAAAATGAAAGCCTAGACAGGGCAGCCCAAAACCACATCCAACACTTGCCAAAACTCCGTCCCTCGTTTTCTCTGTGTTTCACACATTCAACATTGTGTGGGCATTTTGACTGTGCTATGCATGAATGTTGATCAGCATGATGTTAACTGGCTGGTAGTTCCATTTTCGACCACGAATAGAACTTCCAACATGATGTTAGCCCTGTTTGAAAAGGTCGTGTTAATATAAATGCTCTGCCTCTGAAAGTTGCAGTTTCTTATCTGAAACTGAAACTTGCAATTTCTTCTCGTCTGCACTTTTATATTCCTATGAAACTACATTTTTTAAGTGCTAAAAATAGATCTCTAGAATTCATAAATTTTTTCATATGCTCAATACTGCAAATCTGAAATTCAAAAGACATTCATATCTGAAAGTACTCTCAAAATACACAACACAAAACAGAATTCACAACCTGCAAATACTGACAACCCTAAGCTCCTCCTGACAATTCACAACCTGCTCGACTATTGGGCTGGGGGGCACTCCCCTCCTATTCCTCGGCGGCAGACGCCCCGTGAGACGATGTGAACGGCGAGGGAGACGATGGCGGGGAAGCGTCATCGGGCCAACTGCTTTTCTCCTCTTGCAGTTGGGTTCGGTCGACGAAGACTCCACCGGCTCGCTCTAGCAGGACACCCTCACAAACGGCACCCTGTAGATGCTCGATCCTTCAATCTCTGGTGGATGCTCCATCTGGGATCGATACTCCCACCACCACTCGCTCACGATCGGATTCGGTGAATCTGTTTGCTCCATGGCCCAGAGGAGCAGCTCTATGTACTTCGGCGCGACTCCCTCCAGGAGTATCGCCGCCTTTTCGCTCTGTTGCAGATATTTGGCCATGGATGTCGCCATCGCCGCTAGTTGGTCCTTGTTGTCAAACCAAGACTATATCGGTTGTACTCCTCCATCCTAGCTAACTTCACAGGGTCGCCGTCTGCGATCCTCACGTATCAGTTGTACTCCTCCATCGATCTACTTCTCCACAGCACCTTCACTCGCCGGCAGTGGTTTTTGAATGGAAGAGGAGAGGAGCAGCGCTGGTTTTGGATTAGAAAGGGAGAGGAGCGACGCTGGTTTTGGACTGGAACATGAGAGGAGGGGCAGTGGTTTTGAAATGGAAGAGGAGAGGAGCGGCGCTGGATTTAGATTGGAATAGGAGACGAGCGGCGGTGGATTTAGATTGGAACAAGAGAAGGGCGGAAGAGCGGTGCTGGTCTTGGAAGTATTTTTTTGTTGTTTTGCGCGGGTCAAAGTTTGACCATGTACTGTATGTGACAAGCAAAATGTGAACGCATGTCACCAAAAATTGTATCATTTGGTTCATATCTGAATGTACTTCCAAATTATATTATTTTTGCAATGTATAACATATATTTTATGTGCGAAAATCATGGTCAATTATGACCCAGAATAAAAGGGAGACTAGTTAATGTGGGGTCGCTTTCTTAATTGAAGGGTAAATTGATTTTGATTTTGATCCAGTCACAGCGCGCCGGCCCTCTCGCCCAATCCTAAATCGCTGCCGCATGCTCCTCTCTCTCTTCTCCATTGCAAAACCACCTCCTCTCCTCTCCATCATCTCCATTCCCAAACCACCGTCTCGCCTCTCCCTCTTCTAATCTTCTCCATTGCAAAACCACCTCCTCTCCTCTCCATCATCTCCATTCCAAAACCACCGTCTCGCCTCTCCCTCTTCTGATCTTCTCCATTGCAAACCACCTCATCTCCTCTCCATCATCTCCGTTCCAAAACCAGTTCCTCTCCTCTCGATCATCTCCATTCCAAAACCACCATCTCACCTCTCCCTCCTCTGATCTTCTCTCCATTGAAAAACCACATCCTCTCCTCTCCATCATCTCCATTCCAAAACCACCTCCTCTCCTCTCCCTCTTCTCTATTGCAAGACCACCGTCTCTCCACCCAACTTCCAAAGCTAGCACTAGACCACTCAGAACGACATCTATGGAGAGGATGCATCAGCGAATCAGGCAGATCGCCGGTGGCAACCAGGCAAAGTTAGCCAGGTTGAAGGAGATCCTTAGTTGGTTTGATAATGAGTGGGAGATTTCAAGGACGGTGCATGCCATGTGGCAATGTATGCGAAAGAGCAAGATAGCGGCGATGAGGGCGGCGATGTACATGTACTCCTCGGCTGCAGTCACGCCGCAGTCCTCCAAGTTCATCGAGTATCTCCTATGGGCGATGGAGCAGACAGATTCGCCCGAGGCGACAGTCAGGCGGAGGTGGTGGGCGTACAGGTCGAAGGTCGAGCACCCAGAGGATAACGAATCGATCGAGTATGGTGTGCCGTTCGTGAGGGTGCAGAGCCAGCCAGAGCCACATGAGTATTCGTTCTCCCATCGCAAGAGGATACCGGATGGCGCGACGTCGCTTCCGCGATGTTCTCCATGGTTCCCTTGACACTCGCCTCGTTTCAACGGCGGCGGTAGGGTTTAAGGTAAGCTTCACACTAACCTAATCTTCCACCTGCTCATGCTTACAATCAGTGTGACAGCTAATGAAAACCATGCTTACAATCAGTCTCTGAGTACTACGCCAATCACCCTAAAATAGCTCTGGACCTTTGGGTCAAAGTTGTGACACAGTGTGCAAATAAAGAAAAATACATTGGTGCTTCTTTCAGAAAAGAGTACTCCCTAGAAAACTGCCAATATAAGCTACTAGTATTTGGTTAGAGGATTTGCTGCCGAGAAAGATCCGTCCACATAGAGGGCCACACATCCCACTGGTTGTGGTGGATGCCAATGCGTGCATGTAGCATGGTTGGTGTCGGTAATTTTTACTTGGCACACCTTGCACTCTGCATATCACTACTAGGAAAAGGGCTATAGATGGAATTGACACTAATGGCGCACCAGACATGTGGTGCGCCATTAGTATATACTAATGGCGCACCACCCTCTGATGCGCCATTAGTGTTGAAACTACTAATGGCGCACCCTGCCCACGGTGCGCCATTAGTACCAATTTTTTTTTGAACTAGTGCGCCTGTCCAAACATACTAATGGCGCATCCTCTGGTGGTGCGCCATTACTAGTTGTAACTAGTAATGGCGCACCAGCCAGAAGGTGCGCCACTAATGTTATTTTTTTATTATTGTTTTTATTCCTTTTTTTGCAAAAGTACTAATGGCGCACCACCAGGGGGTGCGCCATTAGTAACCTGGATTACTAATGGCGCATTTGTTGCTGGTGCGCCATTAGTAAGTGGGCAGCAACAAGATATTTTGGACAGCCTCTCCTCCCACACTCACTTTCTCCCCACTTCATTCTCTCCACCGCCTCCTCCTTGTCTCGGGTGCCTCCTCTTTTTCACCTCATTTCCACCATAGATTCATTCAAATTAAGTGGTTAAGTTACCTTGTTTTGCTAGGTAAGTAAGGGGGAAGCTATATTTATGTTGTTCTCCCTACAACAATGTGCACATGCACTTTTTATGGCCTAGCTAGATCTATGTATGTTCGTGGTGTTGCATATGTTTGTGGTGTTGCATATGTGTTTGTGTTTGGAGGTGTACCGGTATTTGAAATGCGATAGTTGCCAATATTTTGCCGGAATGTTGATTCATTTCCGTTTCGGCGAGAATTTTGGCATTAAGCATTCTTTTTGGTCCTATTTTTAGGGAAAGTCATGCCAAATTTTTTCTTGGTTCTAAAATATCGTTTTGCTCTACCCCGCAGGCGACCATGGTCCGCACGATGACCGAAGGCATCGTGAATAGGTTTTTGAGGTCCGCGAAGGTCGAGATGCTTCAAAAGAACGAGACGGAGATAAGATGTCCGTGTCGAAGATGCAAGCTGAATAGCCTTATTGCGGACCCGGATTCCGGGCAGGTGCGGGACCACCTGCTCTTGCGTGGTTTCATGGATGGCTATCGGTGGCAAGGTGATGAAGATGACTACGAAGTCGTCCATGGGGGCCGGGCAAGAAATGAGGAAGGGCAGCAAGACAACCACCGCGGCTCGGGGGGGGCGAGAAGACGAAGAATCCCGAGGAGATGATCACGACGGTGATGCTGTACACAGTCATCATGTAGAAGATGCAGGACATGATGATGATGCCGGCGGAGCAGACGACGCTGGACCATCGATGGGCTGGGTGCAGGACCCTCATATTCAAGAGCTGCTTCTCAAGCAGACGGATAACGCAAGAGCTGCCGCCCGAGAGAAAGCCAAGATGGATCAACTTGAGTTAGACGCGGTTACTCCATTGTATGAAGGATGCAGGCCCGAGGATACCCGCCTGAAAGTAACGCTCATGGCTCTGGAGATGAAGGTAAAACACAAAATGACCGACGCATGCTTCGACGAGAACATGTCATTCTGGCACGAACGTCTTCCCAAGGGGAACAAGTGCCCGACCAGTTTGGAGGAGGCGAAGAAAATCGTGTGTCCTCTGGATTTACCGCACGTGAAATACCATGTGTGCATGAACAATTGCATCATTTATCGGGACGAGCACGCGGAGTCTACCATATGTCCGGTGTGCGGTGTCACTCGATACAAGAAGAGGAAGAAAGCTCCTCGAAAAGTGGTGTGGTACTTTCCGATCACTCCTCGTCTGCAGCGGTATTTCGCGGATCCTAAGGTAGCAAAGCTCCTGCGTTGGCACGCGGATAGGGAGGAGAAGAAGCGAGAAGATGACGCAAATGATCCGGAGATAGATAAAAAAGACAAGATGCTGAGTCACCCTAAGGATGCGAGCCAGTGGCAAGCGTTGAACTTCGAATACCCAGAATTTGGGAACGATCCAAGGAACATCGTGCTGGGCGCGAGCACCGATGGAGTCAATCCGTTTGGCAGCCAGAGAAGCACACATAGCACCTGGCCTGTGTTTGTGTGGATGTACAACCTTCCCCCCTGGTTGTGCATGAAGAGGAAGTACATTCACATGAGTATGCTAATTGAAGGGCCGAAACAACCAGGGAACGACATCAATCTGTATCTGGGGCTGCTGAAAGAGGAGCTTGACACGCTGTGGAAAACGCCAGCCAATACGTGGGACGCCGCAGAGAAAGAATATTTCCCTATGAGAGCCGCACTGCTCACGACGGTGCACGACTATCTCGGTTACGGATATCTTGCGGGGCAGGTAGTCCACGGATTTTCTGGATGCGTAAGGTGCATGGATGACACAACGTATCGCCAGCTAGATAGAGATCCCGGGTCTTCGAAAACCGTGTTCATGGGACATCGAAGGTGGCTTCGCGACGATGACCCGTGGAGGAAACGCAAGGATCTGTTCGATGGTGAAACCGAACCCCGAAAACGCCCGTGTACGAGGAGCGGCGAGGAAATAGACAAGCTGTTGAAAAATTGGAAAGACTGCCCACTGCCGGGAAAGAAGCAAAAGGCGCCAGAGCCGGGAAAGAAGCGAAAGGCGCCAGAGCCGCTGCTGAAGGTATGGAAAACGAGGTCTGTTTTCTGGGACTTGCCGTACTGGAAGATCCACCGTGTGCCTCACAGCCTTGATGTCATGCATATCACGAAGAACGTGTGCGAGAGTCTGCTTGGTACCCTGCTCAACATGCCAGAGAGGACCAAAGATGGGCCGAAAGCAAGGGCAGACTTGAAATCAATGGGCATCAGGCAGGAGCTTCACGCTATATATGATGATGATGATGATGATGATGATGATGATGATGATGAGGCGAAGCAGGACACAGAAAGTCGTCGCAAAGGCAAAAAGGCCAAGAAGACCGGAAATGACTACCCTCCCGCGTGCTTCACTCTAAGTCAGGAGGAGATCGAGCAGTTTTTCACCTGCCTCCTAGGAGTAAAACTTCCTTACGGTTACGCGGGGAAGATAAGCAGATACCTAGACCCAGCGAAGCAGAAGTTCAGCGGGATGAAGTCTCACGACTGTCACGTGCTGATGACGCAGATACTTCCAGTTGCAATCCGTGGGATCATGGACGCGCACGTCCGTGAAACGCTATTTGGCCTATGCAACTTCTTCGACGTCATCTCTCGGAAGTCGATTGGCGTGAGGCAACTCAGAAGGCTACAGGAAGAGATCGTGGTGATACTATGCGAGCTTGAGATGTACTTCCCGCCCGCATTCTTCGACGTTATGGTGCATCTGCTGGTCCATATAGTGGAGGATATCATCCAACTCGGGCCGACGTTCCTGCACAGCATGATGCCGTTCGAAAGGATGAATGGTGTCATCAAAGGATACGTTCGCAACATGTCACGTCCAGAAGGAAGCATAGCCAGGGGCTTTCTGACCGAAGAGTGCATCTCCTACTGCACGAATTATCTAGGCATCGAGAACCCCGTTGGTCTGCCCGTCAACAGGCACCTCGGCAGGCTCGCTGGATGGGGTCACCGTGAGGGTCGCCGCGAAATGCATGTCGACTTCGAGGGTCGACTCGCCGACTTTGAAAGAGCAAACCTAGTCGCGCTACAACACATAGACGTGGTCGATCCTTGGGTGGTAGAGCACAAAACCTTTATTAAGAAGACGTACAATGACCGAGGCCAACAGAGGACGGACGGAGATATACTCAAAGAGCACAACTCATGTTTCACGCGTTGGTTCAAGCAGAAGCTTCTGTCGTACCCTTTACATGAGGATTCTTCCGCGGAAGAACAACTCATATTCGCCTTGTCACAGGGCGCCGAGCACAACCTGATGACCTATGAGGCGTACGATATCAACGGCTACACATTCTACACCGAGGCCAAGGACATGAAGAGCGATGGTTATCAGAACTCCGGGGTAACGATGGAATCCTACACCGGTAACGACAAGGACAGATACTACGGAAGGATCGAGGAGATCTGGGAGCTGAGCTACGCTGGAGAGAAGGTCCCGATGTTCCGTGTCAGATGGGCCAAGAACGTCATAAAAGAAGACCGGTATTTCACCACCATGGTTATACCCGAAGCCAAATCCAAGACCGCGGGCGCAAACGTCACCGCGAAAAATGAGCCATGGGTACTGGCTTCCCAAGTGGACCAATGCTTCTTCATTACCGACCCGCCAAAGCCCAGTCGTGTTGTCGTGAGGAGAGGCAAAAGGAAGATCATCGGAATGGATGGAGTAGCCAATGAGCAAGACTTCGACAAGTACGGCGACCCGAGGATCGAACATGACGACGATGATGAAGTAGCAGCATACACCACAAGAAGAAGCAGGACCACCCTACCTAAAGGACGTCCGTTCCACAGAAGAACTCCATTTGCGAAAAAGAAGGGCAAGAAGATTGTGAACAGATAGCTAGCTAAGATCGATTGTATTTAAATCGTAGCCTTCATTTCTCGATTGTATTTCATGGGTACTTTTTGAACTATCATGAATATTTTTAAATTTCATGGACACTCGATCTCGATCCCCCTCCATCTCGATCGCTATCCCACCTCGCCAGATCCGGTCCCCCTCGCCGCCGAGCACCCCCCAGTCCACCGGCCGCCGCCGCCGACACCCCGCACCCTCGATTCCCCTACTCAACCGCCGCCGCCGACCCCCCTCACCCCACGCACCGTCTTATAAAAAAAAGTATCAAACAGCTTTTTAAATGCTACTGTCTTATAAAAAATATTACTGTTATTATTTAAACAAGTTTGAACATATTTAAACACAAATAAGTATCAAACAACTTTTTAAATGCTAAAAAAAATTGTGGAGCCCACCTCGATCCCCCTCCATCTCGATCGCTATCCCACCTCGCCAGATCCGGTCCCCCTCGCCGCCGAGCACCCCCCCAGTCCACCGGCCGCCGCCCGCCGACCCCCCGCACCCCGCGCACCGTCTTATAAAAAAATAAGTATCAAACAGCTTTTTAAATGGTACTGTCTTATAAAAAAATATTACTATTATTATTTAAACAAGTTTGAACATATTTAAACACAAATAAGTATCAAACAGCTTTTTAAATGCTAAAAAAAATTTGTGGAGCCTGGGAGTCGAACCCAGGACCTCCTGGTGTGAGAACTGGATGCTGACCAGTCGAGCTAGTAGAGGGGACTTGATGTGGATCAGTTCTGGTGGTACATAACCTGTTGGCTCGAGTTGAAATAAAAAAAATACTAATGGCGCACCACGGTGAGGTGCGCCATTAGTATTGTGCCCGATCCCCCCTTCCCTCTCCCCCTCGCCAGTTCCCTCTCCCTCTCGATCCACCACCGCCGCCGCCGCTGCCCTGACCCACTGCTCGCCCTCGCCCTCGCCCTCTCCCTCCCTCGCCCTCTCCTCGCCTTCCCTCTCCCTCGCCCTCTCCCTCGCCCTAGATCCCCTTCCACTCTCCTCTCCCGACGCCGCTGCCCCGCCGCCCCGACGCCGCCTCGACGCCGCCCCGCCGCCCCGACGCCGCCCCGACGCCACCTCGACCCCGCCCCGACGCCGCTGCCCCGCCACCTCGACGCTGCCCCACCGCCTCGACGCGACCCCGCCGCCCGGACGCCGCCCCGTCCACACCACCGCCGCCCGGACGTCGCCGGAGCACCACCACCACCACTCCCCGGCATCCTTATCCTCTCCGACCGCCTCCTCCACCCCGGCCCGCTCCTCCAAGGTAAGCTACCGCCCCGACCCCTATCCCCTTCCCTCCTCCCATCCCATCTCCATATGAGCATGATAATTTGCATGAACAGCCTAGTTCATAACAGCCTAGTTCATCATATTATAGTACTCATATTCGGATCGGAGAGAGTGTCATTTGGTTTCAATTGTGGGAGAGTTTCTTGCTCTGTACCAGTTGCGACCGTCTATGGTTTGGTAGTCCTAATGTAGTATCTTTATTATTAGGTTATAATGCCACTCAACTGAAATGAGGCATGCATTGCATTGTCTGTTTCAAGTTAATGAAGTGAAATTTGCTCTCGTCTCACTTTAGTAGTCCGCTGTAGTCAAATGGCTGGCTTGCCAATCTTCAATCTACTGTCTGCTGATATTGTTAACCTTATATAAGTAGAAAAAAGTCTAGTCAGAACATTTCAACCACGTTAATGTGCAAACTTCATTTTCTACGTTCTCAGGCATGTATTCCTGTGTCTGTTATCTGAATTCAATGAATTTTGTTCTCACCTCATCTCAGTTGTCTGCAGTCTACAGTTCTGATATTTCTGTTTCTTTTTTGTCAATATGATCTACCTGCTGTTATTCTGGAGCCAAAGTGAAATTGCTTAGTCCATGTGGATGTGGAAACTTAGTTTCCTATGTTTGAATACATGCTTACATTACCCATGAGTCAATATTTTGGCCCTGAAATCATTGTCTGCACCGAGAATCTTAAATTCTCGGAGTGACATGTTTGATTGAATTTGCCATTTTCACTTGTTTAGTAGATGCAGCTCGGCATGTATTGTGTTCCTCTCGGCTTGTTCATATGTGCACTTGTCCATGGCACAAACTGTAAGAGTACCATATCCACTTGTAAAATGTTCATTTAGTTTCAGTAAACATATATTGCGAAGCATGACATGGCCTTTGTGAGCTCCTTTGTATAAAATGAAATGCAAGGTTGCTGATACTGTAACCCAGATCACACAGATCAATTTTTTTTCAATTTATGCAACTGTAATAGTACCAACCAGATTACACAAATCATTTTTTCTTCAGAAGTGTGTCATAATTTCCCTGTCCTAATTGTTGTTTTGATTCAGAAGTGATGATTTGCTACAACCAGTGCATGCATGCCTTTTTTCTTCTTCATTTTTAGTAAAGTGCTCTGTTCTGGGTCATGGACTTTGTGCCATGGACCAGTGCATGCATGCTGCTGCTGCTGTACTACTTGTCAAGTGATGCTGCTGCTGCTATCTGCGAGTTGCTGCTGCTAGTTGTGATTTTGTCAAGTGATGCTGCTGCTACTTGTGATCTTCTAAAATGACCCCTTTCTCCTGAAACGTTGATTAATTTCCGTTTCGGTTGAGAAATGGGGCACTCCAAGGTCAAGAAAATTAGCAAAGGTCATGCCCAATTTTCTTGACCTAGAAGGTGCCCGATTCTCAACCGAAATAAAAATTAATTTGCTTTAGTGGTTGGATTAGTTTAGTATTTTTTTCACACACTCAGACACCCTTGCTTGCCATGTGTGTGAGAGAGATAGTGAGAGGAGACAAGAAGAAGGGGGTTAGGAAGATGTTGCCTGCTCATCAAAGCTAACCATCTCCCCCTTTTCACCCCTTTTCCTTTGTCTTTTGTGGGTTGCAAGGAAGCTACTGTCTTAGCTAGCTTAGCTTGTGCACAAATCCCAGTGTTACAATCTAGAAAATTAGCCTGCAAAGATGAGGTCCCATGCTGGCTGTACCACTGCATCATGCAACAGTGCCTTCAAGATCCAAGGCAATATCACAAACATCATAGGCAATTTGACCAAACTCACAACCTTGTATCTTTGCAGCAACCAACTTTCTAGACACACCCCTCAAGAACTAGGTTACCCTGAGAACGTGGACTTGGACCTTAGCAACAACACACTAACAGGTTCTATCCCAAAACACCTAGGCAATATCACAAACATCTCTCAATTGTTCCTTGACAATAACCAACTTTTTGGCGACATTCCTCGAGAATTAGGTTATTTGGTCAACTTAGAGATCTTGTTCCTTGACAATAACCAACTTTTTGACCAAACTTTGTTTCTATTTAGAGAGAAACATGGCCCACAACGATGAGGCCGGGGGTTCGGGCGGCAAGGCATTCTGGGAGCTGTCCCAGGAGATGGAGGAACAACCTCACTTGTATGAGGCCGCCGCCTTCCCCACCGATCCTGAGACCACGGATGGTGCCGCCGAGGATGACCACACTGATGCCACCACTGATGGTGCCGCCGAGGATGCCACCACTGATGATGGCGGCGCACGCACAGATGGCAGCCAACCGAAGAGGCAACGGAAGGACCGGCGCCCGATCGTGCTCCGCACCCTCAAGGAGGAAGTTACTGAAGTGGACTCCAACGGGAATCCAACGGCGCCCGAACGAATAGTCAAGGGGTACTCGCTTCAGCTCGGGTGCATTGTCCGGAGCACCGTCTCGATCAACACCGAGAACCTGAGGCATCCTGACCGAGGGAATTTGCGCAACCTCCTCTTCACGAAGCTGCACGAACGATACAAGTTCCCCGCTGAATTTGAAAACACAAGCCTCAAAGGGAATAAAGTGAACAATGCTGCCCTCACGAAGATGAGCAAGGCCCTGTCTACTTGGAAAAGCAATGTGAAGAGAATGATCGAGAAAGGTGAGAGTTATCAGAAGATCAAGGAGAAAAATCCTTCGATCACCGAAGATGACTACAACGACTTCAAGATCAATTGCTCGAGCACCGCAAGCTCCCAATCAAGTGAGTGGGGGAAACAAATGCGGGAGCTGAACATAGGGGAACACACACTCGGTCCCGGCGGTTACAGAGTGGCGGAGCCTATATGGGACAAGGAGGAGGCGGACCGTGCCGAGCAAGGCCTACCGCCCCTCTTCGATAAATACGGTGACAAGCAGACCAGGAACTTTGTCAGGGCCCGGTACAAGAAGGACCCGAAAACAAAGGAGCTTACCACGGATTCGAAGACCAGGCAGCTTGAGCTTGTTCTGGTAAGGAATACACCCCCGCGTAATTAGCTCCATATGGTTGCATTCTAATTAATGAAGCCAAATTTCTAAATGGTTCACATTCCTTCCGCAGGCGACTGAAAGCAGTAGCGCGGGGTCGACTAAGAGCAACCCTTGGGACACCACTCTAAATAGGGGGTTGAATGTAATGAAGAACAAGGATAAGCTCAGTAAGCCGACGTCAGCTGGTCGTGTGGCCGGCAAAGGCTTGTCGACAAAATGGGGGTCATACTATACCGCTGGTGTGCGGAAGGAGAAAAAGACCAGCTCGGAAAGCCAGGCGCGAGAGGTTCAAGAACTCAAGGCACAGGTGGCGCGGATTCCGGAGATTGTCCAAGAGCAAGTGGAACAACGACTCGGAGCGACGATCACCGCCCTTGTGCCTACCTTGATCTCGGGGTTGAGTGCGTGGATTGCGGGCGGCCAACAGGGGCCGCCCCCGATTCCTAGCTTCACGGCCAGCAACTCGCATAATGCGATGGCGGGGCCATTGGTGCCTCCGGCGGAGGCGGCATTGGTGTCTCCGACGCCGGCACGGGAGCTTAATGCACCCGGGTGTACGCCGGCCGGCACCTCTTCAGCAAGCGGCCCCTCCGTCAACTGCACGCCCGCCGTTGGCGGTGCGTCGACATTAGCCGAGCTCGACGCCATCATCACGGTAACTAATTAAGCCTCTCTCGGCCGAGGACTTCATCTCCTTGCCTTTGACTGGGCATCCCTAACGCCCTACATGTTTTCGCAGGGCGCCGCCGACGTTCCGTGCACTCTCCTCCACTTCGTGAACAACGAGTTGGTCGATGTCGCCAAGGGCAAAATCGTTCAACCGGGCAACCCCTTGTTCCACGGTACCCAGATGCCACCCAACTTGTTTAGGGTTCAACTGGTTCGGGTGCTGCCAGGCTGCGACGACTTGTTACCTCCGATTCGACCCGTCGGGGCCGACGATGAAGACGTGATGACCCTCAGCGCCTGCCTGAGCTGGCCCCTGCTTTGGCCGAAGAGCCAGATTCGTTTGGGGGCGGGGGACACCACCCCAAAGACAACACCGCCAGTCGTGCCGGCGCCAAGTCGGCCCCATGGCAAGACCGCCGTAACGGTGCCGGACATCCCTATGCCACTGGATCCAAACATGCATATGGCACAGGATCAGAACGACGACGACGACGACGATGATACATTTGGCAACGTCGATCAGTACTTTGCCGAGCATGGGTACGATGGCGACTTCATGGGGCCTCCTTCTCAAGAACCAAACCCAACAAAAGACGTGTGCGATCTAGCTGGTACCGCGGAGAAGCCAAGTTGCAACAGGCGCCGTCTGGCGTTCAGCTCTCAGGAGACGCCTCCAGCTGCCGACTTCACCGAGCCTCAGATAGGCGAGGTGCGAAATATTATCAGCCCCAACACACTCAAGAAGGCGGTCTGTGAGCAGAACTCGGTCCCATTACAGGAGAAGAAGAAGGCACGCAAAAGAAAGACTAAGAAGGGTGCGAGCCAGCCGGCACCGAGTACGATCCGTGCTCAGGACGGGCCACCTTCACCGCAGGATATCTCGAGGAGGGTGCATGTGGCGGGTAGGGCGATGCTACCGACAAATATGCTCAATGCTGCAACCGGTGCTATGCGGAGTCTGCATGACAGTGTTCTTTCTTTGGAGAAGCGGCGTCTCAGGGAGAAGGATGTGGCATACCCGGTTTTCGCGGCCAAGGTGCCAGAGGGCAAGGGCTTTGTGGATAACTCCATCGGGCGTACGATCGTCCTGCGTTTTGATGACATCCACGCTATGTTGAACCTTCATCCGCTGCACTACACCTTCGTTCGGCTATTTTCGCTGAGTATGGAGATGCGGATCATTCGCGACAAGACCCCGGACATCGTGATAGTCGACCCCTTCTACATGCGTGCCAAGATCTTGGGCAGCGCTGGGGACCGGCAAGTCGCGAGTTCTTACCTCGAAGGCGTCATTCTGGCAAACCAAGATAAGGATAACTTCCTCGTGCCTTACTTTCCCGAGTAAGTCCTCCCCTCAACCGGCCCGTAACATATGAATTCTTACATTTCGATCGTTTTTCTTTTAACATTCCGTGTTTTCTGCAGTGACACACGTTGCACGCTCATCCTCCTAAGCCCCAAATATTCCATGGCCACGTATTTCGACCCGGACCGTCAGTCGAACGTAGACTACACAAATGTCAAGAAGGTTCTTGATGATGTTCTCCCCGGCTACGCCAAATCTGGAGGCACCTTCACCAGGCCTATTCGTAAGTACGGCAAGCACGTGTTCTCCCACAATACGACGTTCTGCTGCGTCAAGCAGCCGCCTGGCGGTCAGAAGGGTGCCTACTACGCCATCCATCACATGCGGGCGATCGTACGGGACCATCATCAACTTCTGCTACCGAGTAAACTCAAAGATTGGGCCGCGAGCGTGTCGGCAATCCAGGACGCGGACCTCCGACAAGAATTCTTTCGCATCCAGTCGGAGTTTGCGGAAATCATCCATCAAGATGTCCTTCGTACCTCGGGGCAGTTCTACCTCAGAAATCAACCGTCCAACAGTGACATCGACACAATGCTACAAATGCAGGCTGACAACGACCGTTATTTCATGACTCCCATGATAGACGGCGGCTTCATCCACGCTCCGGTCCCTTGAGTCGAGTCGAAAGCAGTGATGCTGTGTCTAGTTCTGAAACATCGATTGGCTCATGTTGTAATTAAACTTTAATGAACTTGTAGTATGTCTCTTTGGTTTCGAGAGTCGTTCAACTTAGATGTAATCGATGCTATTAATGTCTTGCTTTTCTCTTCCGATCGTTCTGTTGCATACTTATATATTGCTTATGTATTGTCTGTGAATTGGTACTAACGTTTCGTTTGGCTAGTGCATAGCGATGCCGTCGTATGTCGTGTACAAGGGTAAGGTTCCCGGAGTCTACGACGATTGGGAGGAGTGTCGGAGACAGGTTCACCGATTCAGCGGTAACAGTTACAAAGGGTACACCACTAGGGCCGAGGCCGAATCTAGATACGCCCTCTATCTAGCGGGAGAGGGGAGGGAGCGTTGGAGGAACCGGATGAAGACGAGTTTCATCGTGATGATGCTCATCGTGATGACCGCAGCTCTCTTCTATGTGATGGTAGTTTAGATGATCGATATCGACTTGTAATGTGAAGACAAACTCGCTACTCGCGGTCTCGAGACTTGTAATATAATGTTCTATCTTTGTTCGGTCTTTTCAATTCGGAGACTAATATGATGAATTGTATTCGGAGACTAATATGATGAATTGTATTCAAAGACTAATCTTCTATTGTATTTGATGAATCTGTTGTTGATGTGTGTTGTCTATATTTTGTCAAATTATACATTTTGTAACCTGTGCAAAAAACAGAAATAAAAAATAAAAAACCTAATATTCATACTAATGGCGCATCACATGACAGTGCGCCATTAGTATGACAGTGCATACTAATGGCGCATCACTGGGTAGTGCGCCATTAGTATGCCGCGGTTACTAATGGCGCATCCAGAGGTGGTGCGCCATTAGTATGCCAGAGCACCTGGGTATACATGGCCCCTGGGAGGCATACTAATGGCGCACCCTAGCCTATACTAATGGCGCATCCGCGGTGCGCCATTAGTATACCAGATACTAATGGCGCACCAGGTGGTGCGCCATTAGTAAAAATTACTAATGGCATGCTATTAATGGCGCACCACAGATGCGCCATTAATAGCCATACTAGGTGCGCCATTAGTAGGGGTTTTTCTAGTAGTGTATATGCCGGTTCCATACGTACATTTGTGCAGTTCCACCAAAATGCAGCTGAATAACCCTGTTTGCACAGATAATGAAAAAGTGTGATTACATTATAGTGGCACTAGTTGATGAAACACACAAAATAAATAGAAGAAAATATTGCGATAGTATCATAGTATGCCATGCTGCGAGGGCGAGATGGGCCCTGCGACGCCTCATACGGTACGCCTCATACTGGACATCGTCCCAAGTCTCCCAGATACACCTTCTGCCAGTGATGAACATCAGTGTACAACAGTAGTACAAGGAGGCGCCTTGAGACATTCAAATCTCTATTTTTGTACATATCAACTAAAATTAAGCACCCCAGTTTGCAGAAACGCTTAAACATTAACAATGGGACTAGTTGATGAAACATACTTTAACAGGGAGAAGCACTTTCTTTATCTACATTGGAAATGAAATAATAGAGATGACACTCGCTCTATTTTAACTGTATTATTACTTCATTTTATCAGTGACACTAGGGTCGAGCAGGTGGCAAACGAGGTGTACCATGCGTCGCAAGGATGGAGGCCGGGGGTGCTTAGACTGGGATGCTGAAGCTGGCTCTTTCAGTCACCAACATGGATGATTCAATTCATGGGACCTTTTGGTGCAGTTCACCTAAAATGAAGCAATGTCCCGTGAGCTAGCAGCTTCTTCTTCATTTTTTTAAGAAAAGGGCTCCAGCCTCGGTTCCATTTCCATCAGAAAACGAAACCCACAGAGCTTCTTCTCATTAGTTGCAATAAAATTGAGCAACATCAAGGTTGGTTGTGAAGCTCCCGGAATGCTCAACTATAATTTGGATATCATTTGTGCATTTCAACTAAGATCGAGCGTAAAATGTATATCTCTGTTTGCACAAAAAAGGAGGAAAGGAGGGTGACTAACAAGTAACAAGTGATGAAACATGCATCAAATGAAAAGAAGCATGTTCCTTATCTGAATGGCAATCCTACAAGGATAGTAGCAATTTCTAAAGCAGTGGCATTGCTAGATATTAGTGTGGGCATCAGGATTAACTATGACAACCGTTAAATATGACATTACTTTGGGCACGGGAGAGTAGGCGGACCAGGACAGTTGCATTTCTAATGAAAAGAACCAACTTATCTTAATGTGAAATTTTGGTAGGACATGTAAAGAAGTGCCATTTATTCATATTACTGGAGGCACTAGTCGACAACCCGTGCATGCGCACAGGCTAGCTAGTTTATATAACAATGTGGATAGTTATGTTATGTATAGATGTAGAATAAACTGGTGCGATATTTCTTCAATTAGACCCACATCATACGTAATCTGTCCTTATCCAGTACTTCCTAAAGAACAAATACATAATAATAATGATAACCTTACTAAATAGGATTACATTTCATTATGACTGTGCAATAAAAAACATCATCATTTAACCGTAAAAATTAATATGCTCGAACAACAGTGACAGACTGATGATGGTTGTGGTGTCAATTCCATTTCCATTTCATGAAAGACACATGCGCAACCTCCAAGTTAATCCTTGGGAGACTCCAACCAGGATATTTTTTCATGTTTCTTGCTACAAAGAAATTCCCAAACTGCAATAAGTCTTAGGTTTACTGAATATTTATTTAGGAATTAGTAGAAACTCTTTCGTGTATCTATAATATTAATCCACTTTACAAAACGAAGATAGGAGAGAGTTAATTGAATAGGGGACACAGTCTGTTTTTACAACACATGAGGTGAACAATAACACTTTGTTGACATCCTTCTCATCGAATAATACTCAAATCAAACTTTGTGTCAAACATAAAGGGGAAAAATAATTATGCTAACAACACATTAGGAGAAGACTGGCAAATGTATTTTACTCTTCAGAATAATCTAAAAGTTATGTTATTTGCGCAGTGTCTCATATTTGATAATTATCCTCAGAACCTCTAAAGGAACCGAAAGCCTGTCAATTGATCTCAGATGGCGCCACTATCGACAGCTACTCTAGGGACTTTTGGAGCACCTGCAGAATTAAAGTGTGATGGTTTACAGTTTTTGAAAATGCAATAGATATAGACCGTTATCATCAATAAGTTAAGTCAGTTGCCATGCAATTTCTTTCTCAAGGGATGCTCATGATTCTTAATTTATTCCTAGAGTCGGCAGCATAATCATCCGCAAAAATAGCTGACAATATGGTTTGTCAGGAAGTAGATCATAATGTTAGAAATTCTAATTTAAAAAGCATTTTCTCTCACTTAGTGCTCCTATATAGATAGATAGATGCGTTAAATGTGTAAAAGGTCAAAAAGGAATTGCCATCTCTCCAGCTGTACTGCAAACGGATCTCAAAATATTGTGTATAATTATAATTATCATAAAGGATAAAACTATCAGTTCCGGTCTGCAGCTTATGCATATTACATAAGAAAACTGAATAGTAGAAACTAAACAGAAGTCCAACTACTTTGTTTGATCCACTAAATACTGTAGCTTTGGAGTCCTCTCTGCAAAAGCCAATATTAGCTATAAACTAATTTCAGCAAATACAGTAGATGTTCCTGGGGTAAAATACATTATATATTTTTTCAGTTACATCCACCCAATATCTCTGCTTCACTCTAGATATGAAAGCATAACTCACTCAAAAATAGTATCTAAGGTAGTGTGCAGAGTTTTAATAACATCCCAAAACTGTCAGGACCCCGACTCGATGTCACATCGATCTAGCCGGTAACACCTCATATCACTTTGCGGCCTCACGCACGGTATCCCCACGGGTGTCGCCTTACCTTTGCCCGGGACCGTTTGCGCCTTTTGGCTCACGTATATGATAGTGTCGCTAGCATCCATATGATAAGGAGCCCGGGCTGACATGACTAGTCGTAAACCCAAAGTGGCACAGA
Organism: Triticum aestivum; assembly: GCF_018294505.1. Classification (NCBI taxonomy): domain Eukaryota; kingdom Viridiplantae; phylum Streptophyta; class Magnoliopsida; order Poales; family Poaceae; genus Triticum; species Triticum aestivum. Next base: position 33,576,546 of record NC_057813.1, on the reverse strand, counting down.
CTTACAGGGACAGGCATCCATGACCCAGCTTCGAACGTGTCGGTCATCAGCAAGTGGGTCCGGGCTGTAGCACTGGGCTAGCAGGACTCCGGTAAACCGGGCTGTAGCGGGCTAACAGGACTCCGGTACTCAAAGCGTGACATTTCCCCGAAGGGACAGACACAGGAACGAAGAAGGACACATGCCGGCCAGCCTAAGTGTTCCAGAGCAGTAGCAAGCTACCATGGCTCAGCGGTAACACTAGGAGACATTTCCCGGTAAGAGAGGCTACTAAAGATAAACAACTAGATAGTCAGATCCCACACATACCAAGCATTTCAATAACATACACACAATATGCTCGATATGTGCAATACAACATGGCATCACAAAATGACTCTACGACTCAAGTAGTTTATTCAATAGGCTCCGAGGAGCGAGATATTACAAACAGGGGTCTCATGACCCAACATTCAGAGCATACAAATCAAAGCACAAGCGGAAGCTATCATGTCTGAGTACAGACATCTATAAATGAAAAAGGCTGAGAAGCCTGACTATCTATCAGATCCTGCCGAGGGCACAAGATCGTAGTTGAGGTATCAAGCTAAACGTCGAAGTCCACGTGAAACTACTAGCGAGACCGAAGTCTCTCTGCAAAAACATAAAATAGGCAAACGTGAGTACAAATGTACCCAGCAAGACTTACATCAGAACTATCTACATATGCATCATTATCAACAAAGGGGATGGTAGGGTTTAACTGCAGCAAGCCAGCTTTGACTCGGTGGCTATCCTGAACTACGACTGCGAGTAACTTTTTGAGGTGGCGCACACGAGTCCACATATTCACCATATCAATACACCACTATGGATCCGCTCACGTCTCCCTACGAGAACGCCATCCATAGCACTCACGCTTATCTTGCGTATTTTAGAGTATCCACTTTCACTTGTCTATGAACTGATATAAGCAACCCAGAAGTCCTTTTCTGCGGACACGGCTATTCGAATAGATGATGTTAACCCTGCAGGGGTGTACTTCTTCATACATGTTTCCACCACTTAGCGTCTGCACACGACATGTGCTCGGCAGACTTCAAGCGAAAGCCGACGTGGGTGTAGACCACGACCTACCTAAACACTCAAGTCTCTAGTCCAGGTTTATCGCCTATTCAGGTTCCATCCATGAGGAGATCCGGCCGGAGTTTCCCATACAGCCCCGAACGATGTGAACAGGGTTCCCGAGATACCTAACGGGCGTCCGGTACACCCGGCCACGTACCTACCGCATCACAGCCCACCCCTACGGTCAGCGCTGTCCGCGGCCTCCAGTAGGCTACAAACACCAGAAACTACTTGCAACTCCTGGACAGAGGACTAGGGTGAATAAGAAGTCGAGCGGGGTCATATTTCAGGGCCCAATGTATGGTAGTAGCTGAATCATGGATCACGAACACAGAACTCAGTTCCTGAGGATGGCTGCAATGAGACAACCCACCATGTACTCCTACATGGCCTCTCACCGCTACCTTTACCAAATCGTGTTCACACACTTAGCTCACACACAGTAGGACATGTTCACACGCCTCTGATTCATCCCCGATGAATCAGACCTGACTCAACTCTAAGCAGTAGCAGGCATGACAAACAAGCATGAATGAGTAGGCATAACAGGGCTCAAACAACTCCTACTCATACTAGTGGGTTTCATCTATTTACTGTGGAATGACAGGTCATGCAAAGGATAAAGGGGTTCAGCTACCGCAGCAAGTAACAAATATGTCGTTGTTGTCCTAATGCAGTAAAAGAGAGCAGGAGCGAGAGAGTAGGATTGTATCGGAATGGACAAGGGGGTTTTGCTTGCCTGGCACTTCTGAAGATAGCATTGAGTCTTCATCAGTGTCAACGATCACATCATCGGTATCACGTCTATCGAGAGGGGACAAATACCGGCAACACAGAAAGGAACACAATCAATGCAATGCACAATATGATGCATGATCATGACATGGCAAAATGAATGTGTTTTGGGCTAATGCAACTAGCAACAGATTAAATGAAGTTGGTTTGAATATAAAATTCAAATTCAAACTCCATATGTGATTATTCAAATGCCATTTATATGATTTGTGCTAAACAGCATCTATAAGTTGTTCTAACATGCATGAAAATGGTACAGATGGATTCCTTGAATTTTTCTGATAATTTTTCATATATAATTTATTTCATTTGGAGTTACGGTTAATTTTCTATGAATTTTGGAAGTTTTAGCTATTTTCTGAAATTTAATAAATCATTTTAGATTTATTTAAATTCCAGAAAGGAATTATTGCGTCAGCACTAGGTCATGCTGACCTCAGCATAGTCAACAGGGGCTGGTCCGGGTCAAACCTGACGTGTGGGGGCCACACGTCAGTGACTATCTAATCTAACCTAGTTAATTAGCACTAACCTAGGTTAAGTTAAATTAGTTTTAAATCTAAACTGGATTAGTTAGCCGGGCGGGGCCCGCATGTCAGTGGCTCACCTAATTAACTAAATTAATTAACACTAATTAACCTAATACTAATTAAGCAGGCGCCTGGGCCCACACGTCAGTGAGAGAGAGAGGTCAAACCCCGCCGGTCGGAGCGGTCAACCCACGCCGGTCAGCGGGTCAGCGGGCGCCGGCGTTTAGCCGCCGGCGAGGACAGACGCGGCGGCGTGCTGCGGGATTCGCCCACAGGGCGCCATTTGCTGCGCGGAGGGCAGCTACGGGCAGCTGGTGATCGCCCGCACCCAGCCATGGTGGTGGCTTGGCCGGGGAGTGGCCGGAGCTTCGCCGGCGACGAGGCCAGGCGGAGGCTGAAGCTCGGCCAGCTCGTGCGCGGGGCTGCGGTGGCCTAGTCGGCGTGGCGCTAGCACCTACGGCCTCTACGCGATGCGGGGAGCGTGTTGACGCGATGCCCGGGACCAAATGGTCACCGGAGCATCACCGGCGACGAGTGCAGGCGGCGGCGCAGTCGGGCGAGAGGCGCGAGGCGGCTACGGCGTGCCAGAGAGGGAACGGAGAGGGGGAGGATGATCAGAAGCTCACGTAGATGACCGTGGGATGGACGGCGAGCTCGGGGAAGGACGAGCGGCGACGAATTTGACGACGGCGATCCTCGGTAGCCGACGAGGGGGAAAACATCGGGGCGGCGCTCCGGGGCTCTTTCGGTCGTGTGGCTCGGTGAGGGGGTTGGTGACGAGGCGCAGGAGCTCGGGAGCGGCTCGGGGCATCGTCGGGACGGCGGTGGTTGCGGCAACGGCGAACGGCGGCGGTGGGCGTGTTCGGTGGAGCGTGAGAGAACGAGACAGAGGAGGGGAACGAGGGAGAGGAAGAGAGCGAGGGGGTCCAGGGAGTCGGGGCGGCGCCGGGGAGAAGACGCGAGGCGTCGCGGTGGCCAGGCGACGCAGGCAGGCAGCCTGGTGGCGTGGCGCCCGCGCGCGCGCCGGCGTGCTCCTCTCTGCCTGCCTGGCGAGAGGAAGCAGGTGGCTGGCACGGGCCAGCACAGTGCTGGGCCGGCCAGTGGGCTGCCAGGTGGGCTGGCCGCGCAGGTAAGTGGCCCTGGTGAGTAATGTTCTTTTTTTTAATTTTTCTGTTCTGTTTCCCTTTTTATTTTATTTTGCCACTGTTTTCAAATTCAAAATAATTTCAAACAGTGCCAAAACATTCTGAAATATTTTATGTTACCTCTCTGGACTATTCCAAAAGTACATAAAACATTTCAAAGCATTTGAAAATATATTCATTATATATTATGAATATATTCCCAAATTCAAATAGACTATTGATTTAAATTCAGAGACCAAATAATTCCTTAAAAATATTCCAGAATTTTGGTTTGATATATAACTCTTGCCAAAATTCACAAAACTATTTTTAGGGCACTTTGGATTCACAGAATGCAATTTAAAGGGTGCTTGCCCTTCTTTTAGTTAGGTTTTGAGGTTTCAACAATCCTCAATTCAAGTTTCAGAAATTTAGACATGATGCATGGATGATAAAGCAAGGACAAGCAAGGCCTAAACTGGGGATGTGACAACTCACCCCCACTAAACAAGAATCTCGTCTCGAGATTCAAGCGTAGGGTAGGATGAAGGGGAAACGCAAACTAGTATAATCTTCACGATCCAGGGTGCACTTCAGGTGAACGTTGGTTCACTCACCATCATTGTCTTGATGTCTTGCTCTGAGAAATCCTGTCAACATGACATGAAGAGGGAAGGAAAACTCTAGAAGGATCGGTCTTCTTGAAGGTCGAACAACTCACGGAATGAGACATAGAACCATCTCTCGGGTTGAGACACGAGATACACATCAAGAGGGGTGGAAAGAGACGGGTGACGAAGGTTCACTAAGTAGACAACAATTTCACGCTTAAGAAGGTGGTAAACGATTGTCAACGTAGCGAGGAGTTGAGTTGTCATGATACCACGACGAAACATCCTGGAGAAGGTGATCGTAGAGTATTATCTTAAGTGGCAAAAAGAATTACTTTTGATTCAGAGATCATTGGAACTCTTTATACCAGCCTAAGGTAATCACAAGCGATCATTTGGAGGGGGTCAGTAGAATGGCATACTCAAACTTGGATGATGTGGATTACCTTGTTGAAGACAACGTAATGGATGAATTTTGCTTATCACCGGAAATGGAAGAGACCCATGGTAGAATGGCACATTGGCGGTGCAAGCTAGGAACAAAATGCAAAAGCTGGGAATGATTCTAGTAACTGGGGAAGAACTCAACAACAGAGAGTGAATTCACTGTTTGAATAGGTCATAGCATTGCCGAGGGAACTGAGAGCAAACCCAGCTAGTGCCGGCGATAACACCTAACGCTTGTGCGTGCTCTCAAGAACTTGAGCAATTCCATAATCATCAAGGTTTTACCAACATCCGTGTCAAGGGTCCGATAACACAACTTACTACCATGATGAATGGTGATGGAGGATGCAGATGCAAAGGAAGATAACACCTTCTTAGATTTTACCCTTGGCGGGGCCAAGGAAATAAAATCTGGATGATCGACCGAGAGACATTTAGCACTCCGCTTCTAATGTTCTCCTTGATGTGCTAGTGTAACCCATTCATAGATATGGTTTGATATCTAGAACATCAAGTAAAAGGTCGGACTTCGGGAACACAAGAATCCATAAGGAACAACTAGGGAGGTAAACCCTACGAAATCCTTATAGGGAGGTGGCCAACTTCTTTAATCAAGATACTACAATAATAGGTCTCTCGGCTGGGTGGTGCTGGCCTCGACATCCACTTTACCGGTTATCGAGGGACCAATATTATAGTTCTTGGGAAATGTTCCAAACCATCATATCTGCCTGAGATTCAGATCTGGTTGGTGTCAGGATATCCCAGACTCATCAAGTCTAGAAAGAAAAATAAAAGTTTGCAACGCAAATCGACGAGATAATGTTGCGGGATTCTCGGGGAGTGAGCTACGATAGTAAGCTCCAAAACATGAGCTGGTTCTGCTACAACATGTGAACACGCTGTCCCAGACAAACATGACCACGTGGTAGTCTTATAATAAAACACTACCGAGTTCAGGAGGGGAAACCATCATTAAGGACATCGAAGTCTCCACGCGTGGAAATCCAAAGAGTTCACCTTGGACAGACTCCTTTATCTTTGAACAACTCAATCAGTGGCTTGGTGTGCTAGGATATACATATAGAATGGAGGTTGCAAATCTCCAGACCACAGAATACTTCGCACGTGTGCATGACTGATTTGGGATGATTCCAAAGGAGGCAAAAACATGCTTTCTCGAATTCACGTCGGCAACTTACATCAAATGCACGTGAGTCAAAAGAAGTCACTTCTTTTATCCAAACATATACTTCATGAACGGGGCATGAAGTAAATGCTTTCAAAAGTTTCCAACACTAACTTAATGTTCAACAACATCATGGAGGAGATAAGAATGTTGTCAATGGGCTCAACAACAACTCATCAGAATTTCCATATCACTGGACTTCCACCATCGTGTGAACACGGTGATAGCATTGGTCAGCCCCAAAGATATAATGGTGTATGCTCGAGGGATCAACCACGAGTAAGACAACATTACGAACATCGTTGGTTCTGACTTGATTTGACGATAGCCCACACTCAAATCAAAGGATTGATAAGACAATAGGTCCAGCAACTGATCACAGGGACCAATCGATGAAGATATCATCTTTCTTCAATACACACTACACAAGAATATCCCTTTGGAACGGACTAAGTCAGGCAAGCTTTTTATCTTCCAACTCTCCAAGTTGTTGTCTAGCTTAACCAACTAGCTCAGGGATATCTAACACCGATTCTTGGAGAGAAGGTGGTTCACAAGAAACCAACTTGATCACGAGCTCAACATAACAGTCAGGGAACAACCTGGTAATACTTCCGAGAAGACATTCGGAAAATCACGAACCACCGGTATGTTACTAAGCTCGAGAACAATCTTGCTTTTCAGGGCAAGACGATATGATCAATAGAGCAAGAATTTGAAATAATCCTAACCCATCGATCGAGGAGGGCACTGAGAACAAGGACTAGGTAGCATGATCAACCTTAGAATGATGATTCAAAAACCAACATACTAAGAATGAAATTATTATCCTTTAACTACCAAGCAACAGAGTTGCTAGCAGTATTGATTTCACACATCACAATTCATTTGTCGGTATTCCGGTTGCATCAACACGAAGACCGAGGAATGACTAATGACGGCAAGAAGTATCACTGTACCAGGAGTTCATAGGATGGGGTGCAATTCCTATAATAATCTCGATATAGAATAAGGTAATACTCCAAGGTAGAACAGAACCAAAAGGTGGGTTAGCAATTTGATCTGCGGAGCACAACTTCTTTGACCCAATCCTGGATATGGAAGAGGTACTGGAGTTTGTTTCTCCAAGTCATTCAGGACAGAATGGCTTGACGGACCACAAGAGTAATAGGCATCGATAAACGAACGCACACATACTCTTGATATCAATTGATAGACGAGGGTCAGAATGCAACTAAAGGGACAACTCAAAGAACATATAATTTTCTGAGTTGTGGATGCATGGTTTAGCATGTCGAACGAATTCCACATATTTCTTCCGGATAACCCATGCAGAAAGGTAGAACTGGCAGAGTCACAATATAGCATGGAGAACTCATAGAGGGCCTGTTGTGATCTTTTGATCCAACAAACTTCTGCCATAATGGTTCATGGTATTTGGAAGAACGATATACCACGGACCTCGAGGACTATCACAAAGGTTACTAATATACTAAAGGAACTAGCAACACTATCAACATGATGTAAGTAGGGTGAATATCGGGTTTAAGAACCCAGGAATAGAATACCTATTACTAAGTAGCATCACGGGATGCTTCCGAGAATAAAAGCCAGAATCATCACACTGGGGATGACAAAACATTGCTGGATTACTAGGTGACTCCCTAAACACCTAGGGTCATAATAATAGCTCCAACATATATGTCAAGGCAATAATTTACCTCAACTCACCGATTAGTGTGGTTAATCTGGCCCAAAGGAACATCGGAATGGGAGGAAGGAATTTTGCAAATGCTTCAGACTATTCAGAAACGTGGGGTGACTCGGACAGCATAACGGCTGTAAATGCTCAGAAAAGATTTGAGACATTCACAAAAATGGTGGTATAACCACTCAGAAGCACAATATCAAGGTTTCGAGATCAATAATTAACATACAGAAGATAGTAGGAACTGAACTGAGGCTTGAATCCAACAATCTTATAAGTCTACTGATTAGTAACACGTGATCCTGATAGAAAGAAGAGATATCCTAGTTCTTAATCCCCGTAGAAGATAAGATGATGACTCAGATCAGAAGGGCATAAGGTATAAGGAATAAAAAGAGCCTTACGTTCCATCCCACAATCAATTCCCTTATATAACTAAAGAATTTCTAGACTCAACTTCGACCAGTTTGGCTTGGTAATCCTACAGGCAGTCAAGCTCTGATACCAACGCTGTCAGGACCCCGACTCGATGTCACATCGATCTAGCCGGTAACACCTCATATCACTTTGCGGCCTCACGCACGGTATCCCCACGGGTGTCGCCTTACCTTTGCCCGGGACCGTTTGCGCCTTTTGGCTCACGTATATGATAGTGTTGCTAGCATCCATATGATAAGGAGCCCGGGCTGACATGACTAGTCGTAAACCCAAAGTGGCACAGACTTACAGGGACAGGCATCCATGACCCAGCTTCGAACGTGTCGGTCATCAGCAAGTGGGTCCGGGCTGTAGCACTGGGCTAGCAGGACTCCGGTAAACCGGTCTGTAGCGGGCTAACAGGACTCCGGTACTCAAAGCGTGACATTTCCCCGAAGGGACAGACACAGGAACGAAGAAGGACACATGCCGGCCAGCCTAAGTGTTCCAGAGCAGTAGCAAGCTACCATGGCTCAGCGGTAACACTAGGAGACATTTCCCGGTAAGAGAGGCTACTAAAGATAAACAACTAGATAGTCAGATCCCACACATACCAAGCATTTCAATAACATACACACAATATGCTCGATATGTGCAATACAACATGGCATCACAAAATGACTCTACGACTCAAGTAGTTTATTCAATAGGCTCCGAGGAGCGAGATATTACAAACAGGGGTCTCATGACCCAACATTCAGAGCATACAAATCAAAGCACAAGCGGAAGCTATCATGTCTGAGTACAGACATCTATAAATGAAAAAGGCTGAGAAGCCTGACTATCTATCAGATCCTGCCGAGGGCACAAGATCGTAGCTGAGGTATCAAGCTAAACGTCGAAGTCCACGTGAAACTACTAGCGAGACCGAAGTCTCTCTGCAAAACATAAAATAGGCAAACGTGAGTACAAATGTACCCAGCAAGACTTACATCAGAACTATCTACATATGCATCATTATCAACAAAGGGGATGGTAGGGTTTAACTGCAGCAAGCCAGCTTTGACTCGGTGGCTATCCTGAACTACGACTGCGAGTAACTTTTTGAGGTGGCGCACACGAGTCCACATATTCACCATATCAATACACCACTATGGATCCGCTCACGTCTCCCTACGAGAACGCCATCCATAGCACTCACGCTTATCTTGCGTATTTTAGAGTATCCACTTTCACTTGTCTATGAACTGATATAAGCAACCCAGAAGTCCTTTTCCGCGGACACGGCTATTCGAATAGATGATGTTAACCCTGCAGGGGTGTACTTCTTCATACATGTTTCCACCACTTAGCGTCTGCACACGACATGTGCTCGGCAGACTTCAAGCGAAAGCCGACGTGGGTGTAGACCACGACCTACCTAAACACTTAAGTCTCTAGTCCAGGTTTATCGCCTATTCAGGTTCCATCCGCAGGGAGTCCGGCCGAGGTTTCCCATACGGCCCCGAACGATGTGAACAGGGTTCCCGAGATACCTAACGGGTATTCGGTACACCCGGCCACGTACCTACCGCATCACAGCCCACCCCTACGGTCAGCGCTGTCCACGGCCTCCAGTAGGCTACAAACACCAGAAACTACTTGCAACTCCTGGACAGAGGACTAGGGTGAATAAGAAGTCGAGCGGGGTCATATTTCAGGGCCCAATGTATGGTAGTAGCTGAATCATGGATCACGAACACAGAACTCAGTTCCTGAGGACGGCTGCAATGAGACAACCCACCATGTACTCCTACATGGCCTCTCACCGCTACCTTTACCAAATCGTGTTCACACACTTAGCTCACACACAGTAGGACATGTTCACACGCCTCTGATTCATCCCCGATGAATCAGACCTGACTCAACTCTAAGCAGTAGCAGGCATGACAAACAAGCATGAATGAGTAGGCATAACAGGGCTCAAACAACTCCTACTCATACTAGTGGGTTTCATCTATTTACTGTGGAATGACAGGTCATGCAAAGGATAAAGGGGTTCAGCTACCGCAGCAAGTAACAAATATGTCGTTGTTGTCCTAATGCAGTAAAAGAGAGCAGGAGCGAGAGAGTAGGATTGTATCGGAATGGACAAGGGGGTTTTGCTTGCCTGGCACTTCTGAAGATAGCATTGAGTCTTCATCAGTGTCAACGATCACATCATCGGTATCACGTCTATCGAGAGGGGACAAATACCGGCAACACAGAAAGGAACACAATCAATGCAATGCACAATATGATGCATGATCATGACATGGCAAAATGAATGTGTTTTGGGCTAATGCAACTAGCAACAGATTAAATGAAGTTGGTTTGAATATAAAATTCAAATTCAAACTCCATATGTGATTATTCAAATGCCATTTATATGATTTGTGCTAAACAGCATCTATAAGTTGTTCTAACATGCATGAAAATGGTACAGATGGATTCCTTGAATTTTTCTGATAATTTTTCATATATAATTTATTTCATTTGGAGTTACGGTTAATTTTCTATGAATTTTGGAAGTTTTAACTATTTTCTGAAATTTAATAAATCATTTTAGATTTATTTAAATTCCAGAAAGGAATTATTGCGTCAGCACTAGGTCATGCTGACCTCAGCATAGTCAACAGGGGCTGGTCCGGGTCAAACCTGACGTGTGGGGGCCACACGTCAGTGACTATCTAATCTAACCTAGTTAATTAGCACTAACCTAGGTTAAGTTAAATTAGTTTAAATCTAAACTGGATTAGTTAGCCGGGCGGGGCCTGCATGTCAGTGGCTCACCTAATTAACTAAATTAATTAACACTAATTAACCTAATACTAATTAAGCAGGCGCCTGGGCCCACACGTCAGTGAGAGAGAGAGGTCAAACCCCGCCGGTCGGAGCGGTCAACCCACGCCGGTCAGCGGGTCAGCGGGCGCCGGCGTTTAGCCGCCGGCGAGGACAGACGCGGCGGCGTGCTGCGGGATTCGCCCACAGGGCGCCATTTGCTGCGCGGAGGGCAGCTACGGGCAGCTGGTGATCGCCCGCACCCAGCCATGGTGGTGGCTTGGCCGGGGAGTGGCCGGAGCTTCGCCGGCGACGAGGCCAGGCGGAGGCTGAAGCTCGGCCAGCTCGTGCGCGGGGCTGCGGTGGCCTAGTCGGCGTGGCGCTAGCACCTACGGCCTCTACGCGATGCGGGGAGCGTGTTGACGCGATGCCCGGGACCAAATGGTCACCGGAGCATCACCGGCGACGAGTGCAGGCGGCAGCGCAGTCGGGCGAGAGGCGCGAGGCGGCTACGGCGTGCCAGAGAGGGAACGGAGAGGGGGAGGATGATCAGAAGCTCACGTAGATGACCGTGGGATGGACGGCGAGCTCGGGGAAGGACGAGCGGCGACGAATTTGACGACGGCGATCCTCGGTAGCCGACGAGGGGGAAAACATCGGGGCGGCGCTCCGGGGCTCTTTCGGTCGTGTGGCTCGGTGAGGGGGTTGGTGACGAGGCGCAGGAGCTCGGGAGCGGCTCGGGGCATCGTCGGGACGGCGGTGGTTGCGGCAACGGCGAACGGCGGCGGTGGGCGTGTTCGGTGGAGCGTGAGAGAACGAGACAGAGGAGGGGAACGAGGGAGAGGAAGAGAGCGAGGGGTCCAGGGAGTCGGGGCGGCGCCGGGGAGAAGACGCGAGGCGTCGCGGTGGCCAGGCGACGCAGGCAGGCAGCCTGGTGGCGTGGCGCCCGCGCGCGCGCCGGCGTGCTCCTCTCTGCCTGCCTGGCGAGAGGAAGCAGGTGGCTGGCACGGGCCAGCACAGTGCTGGGCCGGCCAGTGGGCTGCCAGGTGGGCTGGCCGCGCAGGTAAGTGGCCCTGGTGAGTAATGTTCTTTTTTTAATTTTTCTGTTCTGTTTCCCTTTTTATTTTATTTTGCCACTGTTTTCAAATTCAAAATAATTTCAAACAGTGCCAAAACATTCTGAAATATTTTATGTTACCTCTCTGGACTACTCCAAAAGTACATAAAACATTTCAAAGCATTTGAAAATATATTCATTATATATTATGAATATATTCCCAAATTCAAATAGACTATTGATTTAAATTCAGAGACCAAATAATTCCTTAAAAATATTCCAGAATTTTGGTTTGATATATAACTCTTGCCAAAATTCACAAAACTATTTTTAGGGCACTTTGGATTCACAGAATGCAAATTAAAGGGTGCTTGCCCTTCTTTTAGTTAGGTTTTGAGGTTTCAACAATCCTCAATTCAAGTTTCAGAAATTTAGACATGATGCATGGATGATAAAGCAAGGACAAGCAAGGCCTAAACTGGGGATGTGACAAAAACTCTATAAAATGTACTGCTGGTGAGTTTGCAGATGTGGACGACAGTGTTATAATTATGGGCCAATAGCAATCAGTTCACATATACATACAAGATAAAGCTCAACTAATAAAGCTTACATACACATAAGTTGCTGCAGCACTAATAAAGCTCAAATATGGTGTCCATGTCTGTGATAGATGGTCACATGAGGCTTCTTTTAAACATGCGAAATAGCTAATAAGTGAATGGGGAGTCCCCCCTTTTAGAAAAAAAGCTAATCAGTGATTACATACAAATTATATAACCCGGAGAGAAAAGCACTCCAATTACTATCTTCGCCCGGTCGAGTCAAATTGTAGGCAGTTTTTTTCTCAGTTGCTTATGCAAATAAATGTAATTTTTAATATAGATTTTCCAGGGTTCAATATTTGTAAGTTGGCCCCACCAGTATTAATAGATGTAAAGACACATAGGTCTATAGCTTTCTACCAAACAAATGAAGGTCTTAGAAGTATTGAGCTTTAAAACCAAACGATAATAGTATTAAGATAGAGGGTTTGTGATCCATGTACTTACAGAACAACTCAGTATAATTTATTCTTGAATAGGACTTGCAATCCTATTGCTATCTTAGGAGCTTGAAAACACTTTTTCCTGACCAAGGGAAAGCCATGGCCTTAGGTTGCCTCCCGCATTCTCTGTCCCTGCATGTCAGTACAAATACTGTACTAACAAATTAAGGTTATTGTTTCTACTTCTTGCCAGGTTGTATGTAGTCATCAGTAGACATAAGTTAAAATTCTCTTGGCACAGGTGGTAGCATTCTTGATAATCTAAAACAGAGTATGTTGTATGTGTGGGTAATTCAATAGAGAATTGAGACGCAGACAATCAGCAGTATCAGTTTTCACTCATACGACATCACTTGGAAGGCACATACAAATACTAGAGAGAGAACGGATGCGGCTATTGATCTGAGTAAAAAATTAGCTGTAAAGTAGATATCCGATGGTGAAAAATACTGTGTTATGATACATATAGATAATAAAAAATTAAGGATGTATTCAGAAGAAACAACACCTTGTATCCAAATCCTCAAAATATGCAATGCATAGGAATCATATATCGCACCTTCGGTTAATGCTGCAGGACGGAACACAGCTGGCTCACATCTGTTTTTTACAACCGCCATAGATAAACAATAGACATCCACAAAAAATTAATTTGTCTTGATCGTGTTGGTAGTGATCGGAGTAATTTAGGGATCCGGCTAGAGAACAGACAAAAAAATATTCTTGAATAACGGGTTACCTGCCTGTTGAGTGGTGGCTATGGAGTCAGCAGCCTGACCAACGCCCATGGTCCCCCGATCTTCTTCACACAGCCGTGGGTACACATCTTCACCTCCAATTCACTAACAATTCAGAAAATAAATTCTACATCGATCCCAGTATGGTCGCAGACTCGCACTTGGAACTGAAGAAGATTCAAAGGTTAGAGAAGTAGGGATCAAATAGAGAGGCTAGATCGGATTGTGGCCTCCTTGTAGATTGAACTACAGCGTGGATTAAGCATTCGATTAAGGATGGAAAGGTGAGGAACACCAACGCAAGAAGGGGGACTCTAGATCGGATTGCGCTTGTTATACCAGGCGCCGGTTGTGCGGTAGCGGCGATGCCGCGATGGGATTGGGAAAGAGACTGCATGGACATGGAGTTGTAGATATATTGGGTTAGGTTTTTTTTTTCTTATTTACTTGATTTTGGGCCTTTTTGAGCGTTTTTTGGCCCGGGATTTTATGAGTTGATCTGCACCATAATAACTTGGTCCCATTAGATCGATGGCTCGTAAATTCTAATTAGCGTGGTAATTTTTGGGGAGTCCATAATTAGTATAGGTATAGATAGATAGATTACATTGAAAACAACATTGGTTTAACGTGTCCTTACTTTAGCAGTGCGACTGCTACATTTTACCAGTGGCATTACATAAGAGTGGCTCGGGGCAACAAACATCAGAACAGGATATCTGGGTTGGTCCCATTTTTGTTCGGTATAGCCACCTTACACTGTGTGAGGCTAGCAAATCTAGTGCTGGACTTACTCTGTTGACTTGTCCCCCAGTCCCCACTTTCTTTCCTTTTTTAACCAATAGATTGGGTTTATATTGAGTTTGTACTGCGTTTCCCTTTATTTCCCTATTAGACCTAGAGACCAGTTGGATAGCCAGTCTCTGCTACTTTTCGCCCCCATTATTTCCTCTTTCGACCAAGTCCTAGATTCAGGTAACAAATCCTCCCCCACCCCCACCCCCTTTCTTCCTTGATTGAACCAAGTAGTACTAGATTCGAGTGCATGAACTAGTTTTACCTCTTAAACGTAAAAAAATTAGGTGGTTTTCGAACAGCCGATCGATCCTATCTACGAGGGGGCCTGAGAAATAGTAAAAGTTACAAATGCAGCGACGTCAGGAGCTCGGGAAGTAGAGCAAGGCCGGTTTCGAAGGAAGTTATACCTGATGGTCGCCGGGATGTCGCTAGGTGGGTTGCGAGAGGCCGGATCTGCCCACACTACGGCAACAAGGAAGAAGAGGTCGGAGGCCCTCCCTCGCCAGTGGTGCTTGGGAGAGAACGGCAAGGCAGGCTGATCGGGACGCGCCCAGCAGTGGGTAAGAGCCGTCGCCGAGGACGACCGCGTGAACGTTGCACCTTCTCACCTTCCTCGGCGGAGAGGATCCGGCTGGATTTGTGACCAGCGGTGAGCAGAGAGAGATGGAGAGTGTGGCCACCGCTATCGTGTTTAGATCTGGAGAGGCCGAGACGGTGTGAAGAGAGCAACACTAGCAAGCAGGCGTGGAGGCTCCTGCCTATATAGTGGAGTAGTACTTATAGTTTTCTTTTGTCTACCGGAGCCGGCTTGACCTCATCAATGACTGTCGATAAGTCTTCATGCACGTGGCTCGGAGGCGCAGTTGTCGTCATTTTGATCTGAAGGGCCGAATTATAACATATAACACGAAAAAATGCCACATGACAAGAAATCATAACCTCACTGCCCAAAGGAGACAACATGAATCCCGACGGACAAACTAAACGAGGAACAAAGCTCAAATTAAAGATAAACTCGTAGAAAAGGGGTCCGTCGATAGATGTCTAATTAACATAGCCAGCTTGACCTAGATGGCAGCCGAGTAGTCACTGTTCGTGCATGTGCCACCAATGACTAGCCCAACGCAGTTGTCGCTGTTTAACCCTCGCAGTGATCCGAAGCACATGACACATAATTTTACGAGATGAAAAGAAACCTTTTTTTAGATTTCTCACCACAACTACGGCCATGTACAACACAGCTTGCACGATATGTAGACGATAGCCAATCCAGGCGTGTCTGTTGGAGTCTGGTCACATGCATAGACGAACTGATCTTCCGTGTCATGCAGGGATCATCCAGGCACCAACGTAGTACAACACTTCTCTAGTACTATCACTCGTCTCCCTCTTCTATTAAGTCACCCAACTTGCGGGGCCGGGGAGTGTGCCTATGGTCGGTTCTCAATTGCCGTCCCACATGTGTGTGCGAACGCAATATGACGTGCTTTCCATTTGGAGAGCAGCGTGCCAGACCGACCGACCATCTGGGGTGCGACGCGAACGCGACGTGCGTGTTGTATACTCCGTACATGTGTACCGCCGTTTTCTAGACGCTTTGCTCCATGGCACTGGCGCAATCCATGGATACAAAATTAGTATACTATATACTATTTAAAAGTCGAGGGTGGGGCTTTTCCTGCCTGGTAGGCGGCGGGACAGTTCTACCTAGTCGGTTTGACAGAGACGCGAGAAGACGAAGGAGTAGGCTGCTGCAAACATAGGGATGTGTCATTTGACAACAAGTTACTACTGGACAGGTGGGGCCTCGTGATTTGACTTGCCATTATCATTTTAACTGTGGCGCTACGACTGGCGTGAGTCTCCCGATTCCTGACCACCTCCATACAGGTGCCTCTCCCAATGCTCCACCATGTAGTAGTAGAGGATGACTCTTGCATGAGAGCCCACTTCTCCACTTTTTCCTTGCCTCTCTTTCCTCCACATATGCAAAAATGCCATGTAAAGCGACAAAGCACACTATTGTACTTACTTGCTCCTACAGGTGCTTAAGCTTGCCACATAGGCATAAAGTATGATGTGGCAAGTTAATCAAGAAGAGAGAGACTAGTTTGGTGACCCAAGGAAGAAATGGTGCTAAGCGCATGTACCTAGGTGAAAAGACAATTTTGAGTCTATAGCTAATTAAATGAAGCAAACTTAGCAGCACCATTTCATTGGAAGAGGTCACTCCTTGGCAAATGCAATAAATACTAGTACTCCCTGTGTCCCATTATATAAGAACGTTTTTGACACTACACTAGCTAGTGTCAAAAACGTTCTTATATTAGGGGACGGAGGGAGTACGAAGAAAGAGATAGAGAGGAGTAAAAAAATACACTTACAGCCAACCTTATAGCCAACCTTGTTGTAGTATGAGTGACTAAGTGATGACTATGTATGACATGCCAACATCAGATAGCCTAACGCACCGTGTTAAATCTCCAAGGGTGCGACCACGCGAGCGATGCAATGGTCGTGGTAGGCGCGACCATGATACAGGCTGCTGGCAGCCCTTGGATCTGAGATCAAACGGTCGCATGCTAAGTTGCTGAAAATTTGCAGAATAACCCTCCAGGATAGGATATTCGCCCATTGGTCTAGAATCACGCCATGCAACCGTTCGATCTCCGATCCAAGGGCTCCCAGAAGCCCGTATCATGGGAGAATGGAAAGCCAGTACCATGTCGTTCGCACGCTGGCAGTTCGCTCCTACTCGTCCCCGCACGTCCTTTAATACTACGGCAGTTCGCTCCTAGTCGTCCCGTCCATTCACATTACGGCAGTTCCACTAATCCTAACCCTCCTCCCAAATCCATGGCGTCCCAAATCTCCCTGATCGGCGGTGAGTACAAGGTTAGAACCATCACCGGCGATGAGTTCGACGTCATCTACACCCGTTCTTCCGCGACGGTGAAAGGATGCCTTTCTCGCTTCAGACGCATATTCGAAGACTCACATGATGAGTGGGTCGCCGGGCTAGATGTTGAGTACACCACAGTCATGGGACGAGAGAAGGATCTAAAGGGCTAGATGTTGAGGAAGAAGCCCGCCGTGATTCAGGTTTGCGTGCATGCCTTATGCTTGGTCTACCACATATGCCATGCCGATGTTGAGTGCAAGGATTTTAAGGACTTCCTCGACAACAACCTAGTCAAATTCGTTACTGTAGACTTTGGTAACGACAAAGAAGTCCTGCGTCGGATAGGCCTCATTGTAGGCAACACCTTCGACCTCCAAAAGAATCGGCTAGCCTCCTCTTGTCAGCCTTCAATGCTGACCCTGGCAGGATCCATGGTTCATCCTTCGTACGGTAAACTGGAGAAACCTCCATACACGTTTCATCATCATGCATGGCAACGGAATGTACTAGATATAGGCCATATCCAGTACGCTGCAATGGATGGCTACCTTTGTTTCAATATCTACAAGGGTTGGATGAAGAGCAGCAGCCAAGTTGGCGGTTCAAGCAAAGAAGTATCAGCCAAGAGGAAGAGGGACAAGGACGAAGTCGAGGACGTGGACGAGGACTCCGAGTAAGGTGGCAGTGTCGTTGCTCATGGTGGTTCTAATGCAGTGTCTACCAGAATAGTTGCAAAGTTTAATTTCAGGTGTGCTTAATTTAATTTGAGGGGTGTGTTGTGCTGAGCCCCCAGCAGAACTATGTTATGTTTCTTCTTGTTACTTTAACTCTTCGGTAAGTACATACTAGTATTTCTTACATTTCATCTTTTAGTTGGTATAGTACTACCACTCGTTTATTCACATTATATACATACAATATATATGGCCAACATCATATAGCCAGCAGTTTAGTTGTCAAAGAATTTCAGGGTGCTTAGTTTTGTCAAAGAATTCCAGGGTGCTTAGTTTTATTTGAGGGGTGGGTTGTGCTAGACACCATTACTGTGACTAGCCTTTTTAATAGTACTATATGCATAATTTGGCGACGAGCGCTCTCTATATGTACCACCTTTTTTTTAATTTCAAGTATTGCTCCATGCGCAATCTATCGATACTACTGCTGTACAAAAGTATACATTTTTTAAAAGGCTAGAGGGCGGGGCAGTCTAGCTTGGTCGGTTTCACGAGAGGCGAGGGCCTTTGTGATTTGACGGCTCATTACTGCTGGATGGCGGGGCCTTGTGATTTGACTGCTCGTATAAATGCGCCGACGACCTGATCGAGGACGAGCAAAGAACCGTGCGGTATACTCAAGTTTTTCACTGGAGTAGTACTGCGGCGGAGGAACACGAAACACGGCAGCCCAGTGCCATATGGCGATAAAAAATGATCTAATTTGCTAGTCATCTCATTATTAGCATTGTTCTATTCATTCCCTCAAAAAACAAAAACCATTGTTCTATTCATGCCTCGCAGAGAACGTGACACGTGCGGCGAAACACCCGAAGCAAAAGATGAAACACAACAACAAAAGAAGAAGGAAGATTATCACCCCAAATGATCTAATTCGCCACGGAGTCATAACTGCTTCTTCATCGCCTCCATGACCTCCATCTCCTTGCGCGTCTCCTCCGCCATCTTCTTCATTCTGTCCATGACGCGGGATTTCTCGACGCGAGCCTTCATCATCTGTTCCACGGCCGCATTACGTACCTTGACAGTAGCCGGGTGTTCGATGCGGAGCTTTGCCAACTCCCCCTTCTGTTCCATGACGAGGGCCTGCAGCATCTTCATCGAGGAACTACTATTCTCATGCAGCTTCTTCCAGCCGGCGTTCTTCTCATTCAATAGGTCGATCTCGTGGCAGAGCTTCGCCTTGTCCTCCTGAAGTCGCAGGATTTCGCTTGTCGCCTTCTTCTCCAAGGCAATGCTCTTCTTCAGCAGCATCACCAAGCTGGCGGTCAACTCCCCCTGCTGATTGAGCTCAGCGGGCATGTCGTCGAGGCTCTACTTCAGCAACTCCGTCAAGCCTTGGATGAACTCCTTCTGCTTATTGAGGTGCTTATTAAGCTGATCGGGCATGCCGTCGAGGGATAACGACTCTAGCTCCGCCGGCTCGGCATGTTCGCCTCCGCGGCTAGGGCGCTCCTGGGAGCCATCGCCTTCCCGTGAGAGATCTTTCGAGGTCTCTACGTGGCGGCGAGCCCTCTTTTTTTTCCGCAGCCTTGGTTGCCGCTCCCTTGTTACGAGTAATTCTCGACCTAGAGCTCTGCTCACCGGCCATGGCAGCGATGGACGAAGAAGAAGCACTTATGAGGAGGAAAGGTAGAGTAAATTTTGGGTTAGGTAGTTCCCCTTTTTATAACCTAAGTACTAGCACTAGTAGTACTAATACCTGCATAGTGGGAACACGTTCAGGTTCGGTACGTAGTACTAGTAGGTGTGAGCAGGCTTTCGAATGTGATGGGAACAAGGTAAAGATTAATTGATGGTTTTGGTTTCGAGGCCCGAAACGGCTCCCGATGACTTTAGTGGAACATAAATTTCAAGTAGACTACACTGCTCAAATGCGTAAATATTATGTTACTGTCAAAAATTGGCACAAAATACGAACGAGACCGATGGAAGTACTACTAGCAACCCACGATTTAACTACTCGCATGCGTGCAGTGGAGTAATAATGTCTTTCCTCCGCCCTTACGTCCACTCAATTTGCATGCACTGTATTAATTGACCATCAATGAAATGAACGACTTTACACGCGTCAAATTATCACATGGGGTGGATCTTGGTACAAAATTGCGTCTGCCCATGTACCCGCGTGTGCATGCGAGGGAATGAGTGCGTGCGTGGTGTGCGTGCACATCTTCGCTTCGTGCATGTATCGCCAGTATGGCTCAGGGAGGACGAGTACATTCTTCTGGAACCAGCAGCACGTCAATGTGATTAATCCACGCAAGGAGGTCGCGACAACGCCTCCACATGTGCCACGTGGCTTCATGAACTGTAAGAGAGACACTGTGTAGCGTGCCATTGGTATTCTAATTTACGTGTTTTGCACATACTCGTAGTACTAGTAATTTGCACGTGCATTGCAGGCATCATATTTTGCAACCAAATTATGAATAAATACCACACTATAGCATGTAAGCTCTTAGTCATATATGCGTGATGTAGCCCTTCGTTTAATTCTTATAGTTCATCTCATTCAAAATTAAATTTGTTTTTATAAAAAAGCTAAGAACGCGTGAATAGGAAAAACATGAGATTATAGTGGAATGTCATATTGAATCCTACAGGATTGTACGAGCGTTTGATTGTGCATAGAAAAAACGCAGAATTCTTTCAAAGAGGTTTGAGTGGATGGGATGTTTCCTATGAAATCTAGTGCAAATGAATCATATGGAAAAATTCCTATGGTTTACAATCCTACGAATCAAACAACCAAGATAGGAAAAATTCCTAATGATTAGAATCCTCCAAAATTCCTTTGAGAATCCTTTCAATCAAAGAAGCCCTTAATCTATTTTATGATTCATGGAGTTGTGCGTTGTAAAGCATAAAGTAAAAACAAATAATGGCAACTCAACTAGAAAAAAAGTTTGGGCAGTTATGATACGGAAGATTCTAGAACAAAAGAGAACCACTATTGTTTTGAGGTTTGTGCATTATGCTTAAGTTCAACCATGGAGTCTGCTAGATTGTACATGTGGCAAAATCCGGTGGGGGGCTAGAAGATGGTGCGAGGGGCCAAGTGGAGGGAGACTATGAAGGAATGCACAAGTGCGAGATCGATATTTAGAGAGAGGGGGCGAACACGTGCGCTGTTGCACGCAGTGGCGGAGCCATGAAAAATAAATGAGCTAGGGGGCCAAGCATTGCTAATCCTTTACGAGGAGGGTCAATTCATGAAATTAAACATTTTTTAGCAGCAATTGTCTAATGATCACATTCATATTAGCCTCGATATATAGTGATGTTAGGGGGGGCAGGGCTCTTACTGCCCCCTGTCTTCGCCATTGTGCATGGATCTGAGAGATGAAGCGGAAGGCATGGATGATGAGAGGGGGACGTTGGATATATAATTAATGTGGGTGTATTAGCTATTTATGTTAATCCTATATAGAGAGGTATAGATTGATCGATGTGGACGTGGGAAAGGTATAGATTGATCAATGTGGACGTGGGAAAGAGGGTGAGACCTCACTGGATATATCGATTGATCGGTTCGTGTGGAAAACTATGAAAGACCTGGCTATATACACACATACATAGAGGAACATCGAATGTTGCGCATGCACGCGTGAGAGATAAAGAATGCCCGGTATGAGGGAGAGGGGGATGTGTGTGGGTGCGTGCCTTCATGGGAGACCGACCCGAAGAAAATTTTTGCATGCATGCGATAGATAATGCCGACTAGTAGTGTGTGTGCATGCATGCACGAGAGAAAGTTAGTGGTACAATTATAAATAGAAGACTACTGTGTGGGTGTAAAAGAATAGGTGAGGTCATAATCAATGTAAAGTTGAATTCAAATATTTGAATAAGAGATCCAGATGTTTGAAACCCATGCATGCATGAATATAACGAAGATCTGCGTGGTGTGCCTTGGAAACGAGCATGTTGTAATGTATACACATTGAACATGGTCAGACTGATTTGAATTTGAGATACCGATGGCAGACATCATTTGCCCATGTCGCATCCGTGCATCTAATTGGAGATGATGGGCGGCTTTCGCATCACATATCTATATATTTATACCCCTATATATATATTATATTATATATTTTTTTATATTGTGAGCGGGTAACTTTAACTTTGAAAGATGGTCGTTGGATGAGGCAAATCCGAAGGTCCAAAGATGGCAAATTTGAGCACTATTGGCCGTTGGATATCATCTAGATTCCACCAGATTTCTCCACATGTATAATCTAGAAGACTCCATGGTTGAACTTAAGCATAATGCACAAACATCAAAACACAAGCACTTCTTATTTGTTCTAGAATCTTCTGTATCATAATTGCCCAAATGTTTTTCTACATGATTTGCCATTTTTTGTTTTTACTTTATGTCTTACAACGCACAATTCCATGAATCTTAAAATATATTAGCTTTCTTATAAAAACTAGATGATTTTGAATGAAATGAACTATAAGAATTAAACGAACATCTACATCATGCATATATGACTCAAAACTTGCATGCTATAATGTGGTATTTATTCATAATTTGGTTGCCAAATCTCATGCGTGCAATGCACGTGTACCTTACTCTAGTCTAAATGGTGTTTGTGTGTGGGTTGTGCGTGTTGAGGTGCAAATTGTCTTTTTTTTGGGTACACATTAAGCTTGTTCTTCCGAAATTTCAAGCCGCGCCTTGTTATGCCAAAAATTGAAGCTAGCGTCTCTGTCTATCGTGCTGTGAAACTCCCGCCTCTTCAACCCGCGCCTTGTTAGCCCGAAATATTTAAGATATATCTTTGTCTCGTTGTGCTCCGACAACTCCCTCCATCTCAACCCGTGCCTTGCTATTCCGAAATTACAACGCGCATGAAAACTCCCACCTCTTGTGAAATCCCGACACGTGAAATGCCCGTGGTACCCCTGAACTGAAAGAACCGCCTCAAATCGGTGGGGGGTACTTTTGTAACTTACGCCACATTTCGGACAAGCATGTCTCTAAGCCATGGTTCCCCACTGCCATCCCATTCGTAAACCGAGGCCGTGAAAACCTGCGATGAAACCCCACACCCTGCTCCGTCCGCCACCCAGCCGGAGCTTCTTCCTCGACGACGTTGTCCACAACAACACCTCGACGTCCCTCATCCACCGTACCGGATGAGGATCCGTCGTCGATCTCATTGCCCCGCCGATTCAGCCACCCGGTCCTCCACCTCCAAGGAGCAGCCCCGATGTTCACCTCGTCTTTCGCGCCCCCTCCATTCCCACATCGCCGTCTTCACCTGCACCACCGGAAGAGCATCATCATCACCATTTCCTCGGATGAAGCTGCGGCCTAATCAGCGCCACCATAGAGGTTGTACACTAATCGCCGCATTTTCTTCTTGATTCAATCTCACGGTGCTGCCGGCGCTTGGTCCTGAGCCGACACGGCGCGGCTCCATCCACGGCGGCATCGTCGGCCACTTCCTCCATGGCGTCGCTCCCTCGGCGGCGACGTCCACATCAGTAGGAGCTGATGCTGCTTTAGCTCTCGCTTGCGCTGCTGCTCTGCTCTTGCTCTCGGTCCCCTGCCTGGTTTGCTCTTGCTATTACTCTTGCTCGTGCTGCTGCTCTCGCTCTTGCTCTTGCTTGCGATGTTGCTCCGATTTGGCTGCACTTCAATCGACTGAATTGACTTTTGGGTCAGTCAATTTCCAAGGGGTGGGCTCGCCGGGGTGAAGGAAGAACCAGCCGCAACGGGGAGGGGTGCTCGCCGGAGAGGTACCCCACCATCTATCTTAGGGTTCAGGATGGGGGCGGTGGTCGCCGGCTGTGGCGAGGCGTTGGCGGGGCAGTGGCGTGGGGATCGCCGGAGAAAAAGCTCAGCATGGGGGGGCCTAGAGGGATGGCCGGGGCAGCAGCGGACCGGCGGTGGGGAGTGTTTTCGGGGCGGGCGGGGCGGCACACCGCCGGCCGCGGGCGGCGGGGGGCTGCTGTTTGGCCGGTGGTGGCTGGCGGCTCAGGGGGGGTGGAGGTTGAAGATGAACCGCAGGCCCTTGATTTCGTATCCAACGGCAGCAAAATCGACTGACCAGAGATGAAAAAGTCAGTCGACCGACGTGTAGCCTCACCTTGCTAGTGCATTCAGTTTCGACAGCAAACTTCAGTTTCGATAGCAAAATTCAGTTTGGACAGGTAGGTTCAGTTTCGACAGTTAAGTTCAGTTTCGACAGTTAAGTTCAGATATGAGCGGCTAATGTATTTTACATCTAGCACTTTGTGGTTATGTATTTTACGTCATGTATTGGATATCCTATTAGAATTCCACTCAAGTTAACGTTGTTTGTTGTCTCTCTTGTCCTCCTTCAGCCTCGGCGTCGTACAACTCACCGGAGCTGCTCCAACGACAAAACCCTCAATCACAGCGGAGAAATACCTCGGGCTCCATCTCCAGACGCCTAAGATCTTCTTCCCCTCCTCCGACAGCAAAGTCAGCCGGAGCATCCTCACCGGCCAACCCAATCACGCTGAGATCGACATGGCTTCACCAAAGAGGTTGTACACTTGTTGCATCTCTTTTTTACTCTACATGTTATATATATTGTCCACTGAGCACACGTAGTAACGGGAAATATGATTATTTTATCCTACTATATGACAAGTAGTGAGGTACCAGGCAACTTAGCTATCCGTGATGGACTCTCTTGAACGCCATCATTATTTATATCTGCGTGTTTGAGCTGTGCATTTTTCGATGGGCCTAGGAGTTGAGCTAGTATGGCAGTGGCCTGGGTCCAAAGTAATAGAAGTAGCACAAAAACATTTTTGTAGTGTAGGATTTTCCTTGCTCAAGCCTGCCTACTAGAATCGCCAGTGCTTGAAGTGAATGAAAAACATAGGAATTGGAAAGTTTCCTATGGTAGTACTTTTCATGAATTTGGTGCAAAGGAATGGAGCAAAGGAAAACTGTAGGATTTGTTCCTTTAGTGTCTCCTTGAAAGAAAAACCGTAGGAATTCTAATTTCCACTTCTCCTCCTTTTCATATTCCTATTCATCAAGCACAAGACTAAGAGATAGTAGCATAATAGCATTATAACCGTACATTTTCTTTCGGTTTGACTTAATCTCACCATGCTTTTTTGCATCATGTGATCTTCCAATTGTTGTGAATCAAACACCCAGATTGGCAGAAATCCTGTGTTTTTAAATTCTCTGTTTTGCACGTGCATTCCTATCGTATTCATGTCTATTTCCTATCCCTGCATTGTTAGAATCCTCAAATGCAAACAAGCCCTTAGTCAATTACTTCTGTTACAGATATGTGTCAAAGAAAACCTTGTGTGGTTTCTCCTGCTCCTGCGGCACTCTGTTCCACCCCAGCTCAGCTGCTCCAACAACGGAAGGGTTCACCACAGCAGGGATCTGCTCTCCAGACTGTCTTTCGCCGCCTCAAATCTTCTTCCCCGCCGCCGGCAGCCACGACAACTGCATTACCATCATCAACTGAGCAGATGACCTTGAGGACTACACGGGTCCGCAAGAGAGGTCGCACTCTTCCGTGTCTGCTTACGTTATGCGTCGCTTAATATGATGACATGCTACATTATCATCGTGTTCACCTATTAGACTCCGAGTCAGGTCCAAACTAATGCTGAAACTTGAGTTTTTAAATGGTTGTGGGGTACATATTGGGGCAGCAATTAGTACTATCTGTCTACTATCTGGTTAATCTCCGGTGTCTACTATGAGTTTCATGTTGGGTGCAAACAAACATTAAAGGAGCCATTATCTGTATTTTTTAACTAAAGCTATTATCTGCCTGCTGTCATTGGTTTTGGGTCTATCCACAGTTAGCTACCATCACTCTGGATTTGTGCATGCACTCTTTACATAATCTCACTATGTTTTATTTCTATGCATGCCGGCTATTGTACACAATGGAACTGATCATGTAGAGCAAAAAAAGACGAGCCTTGCGTGGCAATAAAATTTCATGCAGACGTCGTTCCATGGTGGGCGCAAAGGCAGCCCCCCTCCACCCATTTTGGATCGTAATCAATAGGAAGATAATTGTTCCGAGGGGGATTCATAAGGAGAAGACCACTCCTATTTACCCCATGAGGTCTTCGCTCTAACTTGGGATGCTGATGTTGGTAATATCATGCATATGGTGCGTTGCATTGCTAACTGTATACATTAAAGATGTCATCTGCTTTAGTTTAGACATGCTTTGTGTCAATGCCATCTGTTTTGTTTCTTTATCATATATGTGAATCATGCAATGCCATATTGTCTAGCCAGGCATCATATATGTGAATTTTGCAATGCCACCCTGGTTAGCGAGTCATCTTATATGTGAATTATATCATGCCATCATTTTTTTATTATGTGTTAAATTTGTCAACAATTTTAGTACATTCAATTACTCTTCCTGTGCATCGGTCATGGAAAATCTGGAGTGGAAACAAGGTCTTCAGAGGAGACAATGCTATCTGACGAAGCGCATGTCTTGCTGGTTACCGATAGCTCCTCAGAGGAGGATTCAGAGATAGATGACCAGTCATATTTCCCCCCCGAGGTGCATGCCCTAACTTGGCAGGGTTATGTTACTCATATCGTGCGTATGGTATCTTGCATTGCTATGTCATTTGCTTACTTTAGACATGCGTTGTGTGAATGCCACCTGTTTAGTGTCTAATTACCATATATGTGAATTATGTAATGCCATCTTGTTGCAAGACATTATATATGTGAATTATGCAATGTTATCTTGTTGCAAGGCATTATGTATGTGAATTATGCAATGCCATGCTGTTTAGGCAAGCGTCATATATGTGAATTATATCATGCCGTCCTTTTTTGTATTTCTCATTGCTTTTGTCGACAATGTTTGTATATTCAACTGCTCTTCCTGTGCATCAGCCATTTAAATTGGTGATGGAGAAATCCGGAGTGAAAACAAGGTCTTCAGAGCAGACAATGCTACCTGCTAAAGCAAATATCTTGCTGGTTACAGATAGCTCTTCACAGGAGGATTCACAGGCAGATGACCAGTCCTATTATCCCCCTGAGGTGTATGCTCAAACTTGCCAGGGTTATATTACTCATATAATGCATATGTTGTATTGCAATGCTTATTTTTTACATCATATACACAATATTGTATGCCATCTCCTTAGTTGACACATCATATATGCAATTGCCCTCTGCTCACTTCCTTAGTATATAAATCATATATTTGAATTATGTCATGCCATCATGTTTACCTAGACAGCATGTATCTGAATTATGGCATGCCAAACCATTTTCTAAAGACATAATATAGTTATATCATCTCATCCTGTTTACATAGTCATCATATTTTAAATTATGTCATTTTATCCATGAATTATATCATGCCATCATGTTTCCATCGACGGCATGTTTGTGATTTATGGCATGCCAACCCACTTTAATACACACATCGTATAGTTATATCATGTCATCCTATTTACATAGTCATCATATTTTGAAGTATGTCATTCTATCCTGTTTAGTTAGCCATCATACATGTGAAATTGTGTCATGCTATCCTGTTTAATTAGCCATCATATATGTGAAATTATGTCCTGCTATTCTGTTTGCTTAGACAACATAAATGTGAATTATTTCATGCCCTGTTTTCTTCCCTACTATCCGTTGCACCTGTCTATCTTACAATGTCTGTACATTCGATTACTTTCCTTGTTTATCAGCCATTCCAATTGGAGGGAGTGATGGCAGTATCTGTGGGAGTAAAAACACGGTCTTCAGAAAAGATCGTGCTACCTGTCGATGCAGATAGAACCACGGTTGTACTTGCCCAAGAATCAGCCCCACCACACATAACCCACACTCATGCAGATTGTACCCCTACCTAGTTGGACAGAGAACCAGCTACACCCCTTCTAACCCCAACCCCAGCAGAAAGACACCCAGTTCCCATTGACACAGCACCGTCTCCACCACAGAGCACCCAAACACGAGCAGTTAGTAAGGCAACTGCAGTGCCCAAATCACGAGGACCACCACTCCGAACCCGAAGTCAACGCTTAAAGCAGAAGAAGAATTGTTCTCAGGTCAGGTTCCGTAGCTATGGTTCATACTACTTTGCTCTTGCATCACTGTATTTACTGATACCAACGAATTTCAAATTTGAAGGATGCAATTGAAACTCCAATGGCGCAACATGTATGTTTTAAACCTGTTTCTTCAACGTGTTTGGCTGTTTGCTGTTGTAACTTGCTCTATGTTGATTTCAGTTTCAATTGAATAAACAGTTATGTTCTCATGCCATGCACATTACTCCCTCCATTCCTAAATATAAGTCTTTGTAGAGATTTCACTATGAACCACATACAGATGTATATAGATGCATTTTAAGTGTAGATTCATCCATTTTGTTCCGTATGTAGTCCGCCTAGTGGAATCTCTACAAAGACTTATATTTAGGAACGGAGGGAGTACACGTGTTGTTATTGCTGTGTAGTTTCCCACACTTATATTCTGTCTATGCTGCTTTGTCTTAAATAGATATGATTCGAACTGTATCTATCTTGATTTGGCAACATAAACTATAATGATATAGACCATACAGTGACCATACTACATAGATATATGTTTGTTTCATGCTGTTATCCTGTCCACCTTACTACTAAACTGGTTTACCAAAATGAGTTTCATATACAACATTGTAAACCTGAGATGTGTTTGTTTGTTTCCCTTTTAGAACGCGGATAAAATATTGGAGAAGAGTACCTTGTTATGCAATGGTAAAGGAAGTAATGCAGATAAGGTTCAAGATAGTGAGACATCCCTATTGGTCTCCAAGAAAGCTGATAAAAACTATATTGAGGACACTGAGACAACCCCAAAGTCCTGTCTTGATGTAGTGTTCGAGTTACTAGCTACCACTGTTGGCACCAGCTCGTCGAACTAGTTGCCTGAATCAGTTCGGCTTCTTGAGTCTCAACTTCAAGTTGAAAGACATTGATCAGATGTTATGCGACAGGAAGCCGAAGGACTGAGGAAGTCCCTGCAGAATTCAGATGCACACTTTCTGGTGCAACAGCAGGCGCTGGAGGACTTAAGTGCCAAACAAGAGAAAGTTAATAAGCTTGCTAAGCATCTTGCCAGCATTATGGGTACCCAGGATATTGTTTCTTGAGCTCTTCTGAAGTGGTCTCAATTCTAGACTTGTTTTGCTGCGGCGTTTATATGCTGTTGTGTTCCCTATATTGCACTGGTGGCGAACTTTGATGCCCAGTGGATGTAATATGTGTAATAGCCGTGATAGCCTAGTGTAAGTTGCTTGCTTATTTATTTCCTTGTTTTCTTGTTTATTTGTTTGCTTGTAGTCAGTGCACTTCTTTTTCTGTGGTTTGCTAGTGGCTGCAACAACCTATTTTTTAAAACTAGGCCACAACAACCATGGGCTAATATTTACTGTAGTGATACGGCACCTACGGGCCGTATAAACAGTGGGCCTTCCACGGGCCGTATGAACAGTGGGCCTTCCACGGGCCGTAGAAACAATGGGCCTTCTACGAGCGGCATAAACAATGGGCCTTCTACGGGTCGTATCATCAATGGGCCTTATACAGGCAGTATGATCGATTGGCCAAACATGGGCCAATAACAGGCCGCATTATGGCCGTAAACGGGCTAGAGTTGGAATCATCCGTTCATGGCCGACCATAACGGGCCATCATTAATAGGTTGTATTTCATGACGCTATGAAAACGTCCAACGTGTTAACGGACCACAAACGGGCCGACTGTAACCACGGGCTGAATTTGGCCCATAAGAAGAAAATGACAGTAACGGGCTGTAAGTAAACGAATGCTAGAAATTAAAATAGGCCAAGAGTTACATAGGGCCTCATATGGGCCGAAAGAGGTCATGGGCCATACATGGGCCAGAAGTGAAAACGGGCTGGAATCATATTGGGTGGCCTAGATGACGCTACTGGGCCTAATTCGGATAGGGCGTAACGGACCTTGGGTTAGCGGGCTATAAATGGGCTATATGCAAACAGGCCGTTAACAGGCTTTACATGGGCCGGCCCGCCACCTTTTGACCAAGTCAAATGGGCCGGCCTTTTCACAGGAATGGGCCTCTGTTGGGCCGTGCCATGTGTCGATGTATCATAGGCGCCTTCTGTCCAATGAGTGGATGACATCTGTTCCAACGATGAGCCGACACGTGTTTGCTCCAGCCAATGATGATTTTACACGTGAAAAATCCCCATTGGTCGGGGCTGTTAACAGGTTAACGGATCCAAAACCTGACCCGATAGCTTAACATCGTTCCGTTATGGTGGATGCCACGTGTCGGTCACCCTTGATGAAAGCACTTCTGTGACACGCGATTTATCGTCATGGAAGTGGAAACTTCCGTGATGATAATTTTGGTAATGTCATGGAACACTTCTACGACAACACAGGTATGACTATCGTGATTCTGTCATAAATTTGTCATGGATGTACATGCATGAAAAAAAACGCGACCTACTGTGACAAACACGTATCATCACGGAAGTGTATTTTTTTGTAGTGATTATGCTCAATGCAAACACCAAATAACATTTATTTTAGGTTCAACACTAATCCCGAAGGTAAATGGAGTGTGCGATGGTGATCTTATCAACCTTTGGAATCATTCCCAACACACATCGTCACCTCGCCCTCAACTAGTCTTTGTTCATTTTGTAACTCCTATTTCGAGTTACTAATCATAGCAACTGAACTAGTATCAAATACCCAAGGGCTACTATCAACACTAGCAAAGTACACATCAATAACATGTATATCATATATACTTTTGTTCACTTTGCCATCCTTCTTATCCAGCAAGTATTTGGGGCAGTTCCGCTTCGACCATTATTTTGCAGTAGAAGCACTCAGTTTTAGGCTTGGGTCTAGCTTTGGGATTCTTCATGGGAGTCACAACTTGCTTGCGATTCTTCTTGAAGTTCCCTTTATTTCGCTTTCCCTTTTACTTGAAACTAGTGGCCATGCCAACCATCAACATTTAATACTTTTCTTGATTCCTACCTTTGTTGATTTCAGCATCACGAAGAGCTCGAGAATAGTTCATCACGAAGTTCCAGTAACTTGGTGATAGTGACTAGAGAACTCTGTCAATCACTATCTTATCTGGAAGATTAACTCCCATTTGATTCAAGCGATTGTAGCACTCAGACATTCTGAGCACATGCAACTAGTTGAGCTATTCTCCTCCATCTTGTAGGCAAAGTACATTTCAGAGGTCTCATACCTCTCGACTCGGGCATGAGTCTAAAATACCAATTTCAGCTCTTGGAACATCTTATATGCTCCATGGCGTTCAAAACGTTTTTGATGCCCCTGTTCTAAGCCATAAAGCATGGTGCACTAAACTATCAAGTAGTCATCATACCGAGATTTGTCAAACATTCCTAACGTCTGCATCTGCTCCTACAATAGGTCTGTCACCTAGTGGTGCATCAAGGACATAATTCTTCTATGCATCAATGAGGATAATCCTCAGATCATGGACCAAGTCCGCATCATTGCTACTATCATCTTTCAACTTATTTTACTCTAGGAACATATCAAAATTAAACAGGGAGCTACGTGCGAGCTATTGATTTGCACAATAGATATGCAAATACTATCAGGACTAAGTTCATGATAAATTTAAGTTCACTTAATCATATTACTTAAGAACTCCCACTTAGACAGGCATCCCTCGAGTCATCTAAATGATCACGTGATCCATATCAACTAAACCATGTCCGATCATCACGTGAGATGGAGTAGTTTTCAATGGTGAACATCACTATGTTGATCATATCTACTATATGATTCATGTTCGACCTTTCGGTCTCAGTGTTCCGAGGCCATATCTGCATATGCTAGGCTCGTCAATTTTAACTAGAGTATGTTGCGTGTGCAAAACTGGCTTGCACCCATTGTATGTGAACGTAGGGCTCGTCACACCCGATCATCACGTGGTGTCTTGGCACGACGAAGCGTCGAAACGGTGCATACTCAGGGAGAATACTTATACCTTGAAATTTAGTGAGGGATCATCTTATAATGCTACCGACGTACTAAGAAAAATAAGATGCATAAAAGAAAAACATCATATGCAATCAAAACATGTTACATGATATGGCCATCATCACCTTGCGCCTTTGATCTCCAAAGTACAGTCATGATCTCCATTTTCACCGGCATGACACCATGATCTCCATCATCTTGATCTCTATCAACATGTCGTCACATGGTCGTCTCGCCAACTATTGCTTTTGCAACTATTGCTATCGCATAGCGATAAAGTAAATAAATTACATGGAGCTTGCATCTTATGCAATAAACAGACAACCGTAAGGCTCCTGCTAGTTGCCGATAACTTCAACAAATCATGATCATCTCATACAACAAATTATATCACATCATGTCTTGACCATATCACATCACAACATGCCCTGCAAAGACAAGTTAGACGTCCTCTACTTTATTATTGCAAGTTTTACATGGCTACTAAGGGCTTCTAGCAAGAATCGTTCTTACCTACGCATCAAAACCACAACGATTTTTCATCAAGTGTGCTGTTTTAATCTTCAACAAGGACCGGGCGTAGTCACACTCGATTCAACTAAAGCTGGAGAAACAGACACCCACTAGCCACCTGTGTGCAAAGCACATCGGTAGAACCAGTCTCATGAACGAGGTCATGTAATGTTGGTCTGGGCCGCTTCATCCAACAATTCCACTGAATCAAAGTATGACATGCTTGTAAGTAGTATGCACTACTAGAAAAACCGCTACTAATGGCGCACCTAATTTGGCCATTAATGGCGCATCACTGGTGCGCCATTACTAGCACGCCATTAGTAATTTTTACTAATGGCGCACCACTGGTGCGCCATTAGTATAGGCCACGGTGCGCCATTAGTATGCCTCCCAGGGGCCATGTATACCCAGGTGCTTTGGCATACTAATGGCGCACGACAACGGGATGCGCCATTAGTAACTTCGGCATACTAATGGCGCACTATTTAGTGATGCGCCATTAGTGATGCGCCATTTCGAATCTAGATCTGGATCGTGATTTTTTGCCCATTTTTTGCTCGTTTTTTTTGCTTGTTTTTTGGCACGACATTATTTCAAATTTTGTTCCTGTTTTTGGATCTTGTACGTTCTTTTGCCGTGGTCTTTTGCCGGAGAGGAGTTCGCCGGAGAGGAGTTCGCCGGAGAGGAGTTCGCCGGAGAGGAGGAGGAGGAGGTCACCGGAGAGGCGCTCGCCTACATCGCCGGAGAGGAGGAGGAGGAGGTCACTGGAGAGGAGTTCATCGG
Source organism: Triticum aestivum (assembly GCF_018294505.1). NCBI lineage: Eukaryota > Viridiplantae > Streptophyta > Magnoliopsida > Poales > Poaceae > Triticum > Triticum aestivum. Next base: position 33,543,207 of record NC_057813.1, on the reverse strand, counting down.
AGCATCGGAGAGGAGGAAGGAGAAACCATGAGGGGATGGGAGGAGAGGAGGGAGGAGGAGCTCACCGGAGAGGAGGGAGGAGGAGCTCACCGGAGAGGAGGGAGGAGGAGCTCACCGGAGAGGAGGGAGGAGGAGCTCACCGGAGAGGAGGGAGAAGAAACCGTGAGGGGAGGGGAGGGGAGGGGAGGAGGGAGGAGGAGGTCGCCGGAGAGGAGGAGGAGGTTACCGGAGAGGAGAAGTATCATGGAGGAGAAAGGGAAGATGGAGTGGAGGAGAGGAGGAGATGGAGTGTAGGAGAGGTGGAATGAATAGATAAGGAGGAGAGGACCACGACCAGCCATATATACGGCATACTAATGGCGCACCACGGGCAGGTGCGCCATTAGTAATTTTTTTTATTTTTTTTATTTATTTTGAATTTTGAAGGCGGGAAGATACTAATGGCGCACCATGGGCAGGTGCGCCATTAGTAATTTTTTTTATTTTTTTGACTTATTTTGAATTTTGAAGGAGGGAAGATACTAATGGCGCACCATGGGCAGGTGCGCCATTAGCAAGTTTGAATTTTTTTGAATTTTTTTGAATCTTAAAAGCCCTGTATCTTTTTTTCTGTTAGGTTTTTGAGGATTTTGAAAATGTTTAACGGGGTCCCCCCCGTTAAATTTGGATGTAACTTTTCGAGTAGATGATTTTTCATATAAAAAACTTTTTCATCCGAGTTAGTATGCAAAAGTTATGCCCATTTTTACAAATTATCGCGAGATTTTGCAAATGAAGTCAAAATTCATATTAGCAAAATTTCCCAATAACTAGGCCACATATCACATGGGAAACTTAGTTTCTTTTATTTTTTTTACATTTTCATCATTTTCTTTTATTTTTTTAAAACTGAAAAGGCGATCCACGGGGGGGGGGGGGGGTGCATTCGGTGGAAGTGGTGGCCAAGTTACTAATGGCGCACCGTGGCATGGTGCGCCATTACTAGTTCAACTAGTAATGGCGCACCACCCCCACGGTGCGCCATTAGTAGTTTTGAAAAAAATTGAAAAAAAAGTTCTAATTTTTTTTTACTAATGGCGCACCGTGGGAGTGGTGCGCCATTACTAGTTCAACTAGTAATGGCGCACCACTCCCACGGTGCGCCATTAGTAGTTTTGAACAAAATTTTTAAAAAAATATTTTTACTAATGGCGCACCGTGGATGTGGTGCGCCATTAGTATTTGGACACTAATGGCGTACCAACACATGGTGCGCCATTAGTATATAGTAATGGCGCACCACATGTCTGGTGCGCCATTAGTGTCAATTCCATCTATAGCCCTTTTCCTAGTAGTGATGACTATTATCGCTCACAACTCTTTGTGTTCTACTCGCGCATATAACATCTACGCATAGATCTGGCTCTGATACCACTGTTGGGGAACGTAGTATTTCAAAAAAAATCCTACGATCACGGAAGATCTATTAGGAGAAGCATAGCAACAAGCGGGGAGAGTGTGTCCACGTACCCTCATAGACCGAAAGCGAAGGCGTTTAGTTACGCGGTTGATGTAGTCGAATGTCTTCGTGATCCAACCGATCAAGTACTGAACGCACGGCACCTCTGCGATCTGCACACGTTTAGCTCGGTGACGTCCCTCAAACTCTTGATCCAGTTGAGGCCGAGGGAGTATTTTGTCAGCACGACGGCGTGGTGATGGTGATGATGAAGTTACCAACGCAGGGCTTCACCTAAGCACTACGACAATATGACCGAGGTGGAAAACTATGGAGAGGTGTGTCTATAGGGTGCTCCCCTCCCCCGTATATAAAGGAGAGGAGGAGGAGAGCTGGCCCCAAGGGGCGCGCCCAAGGTGGGGAATCCTACTCCTAGTAGGAGTAGGTTCCCCCCTTTCCTAGTCCAAGTAGGAGAAGAAGGAATGAGAGGAAGAAGAGAAGGAAAGGGGGGCCGGCTCCCATAGCCCTAGTCCAATTCGGTTTGGGCTAGGGGAGCGCGCGCCACACCTTGGCCTACCTCCTCTCTTCCACCATTAGGCCCATGAGGCCCAATAACTTCCCGAGGGTGTCCCGGTTAAGGGAAATATGCCCTAGAGGCAAATATAAAGTTGTTATTTATATTTCCTTATATCATGTTAAATATTTATTATTCATGCTAGAATTGTATTAACCGGAAACTTAGTACATGTGTGAATATATAGACAAATAGAGTTTCACTAGTATGCCTCTACTTGACTAGCTCGTCTTTCGAAGATGGTTAAGTTTCCTAGCCATGGACAAGGAGTTGTCATTTGATAAACGGGATCACATCATTAGAGAATGATGTGATTGAATTGACCCATCCGCTAGCTTAGCATGATGATCGTTTAGTTTGTTGCTATTGCTTTCTTCATAACTTATACATGTTCCTATGACTATGATATTATGCAACTCTGAACACCAGAGGAACACTTTGTGTGCTACCAAACGTCACAACGTAACTGGGTGATTATAAAGGTGATCTATAGGTGTCTCCGATGGTACTTGTTGAGTTGGCATAGATCGAGATTAGGATTTGTCACTCCGACTATGGGAGAGGTATCTCTGGGCCCTCTCGGTAATGCACATCACTATAAGCCTTGCAAGCAATGTGGCTAATGAGTTAGTTGCGGGACGATGCATTACGGAACGAGTAAACAGACTTGCCGGTAATGAGATTGAACAAGGTATTGAGATACCGATGATTGAATCTCGGGCAAGTAACATACCGATGACAAAAGGAACAATGTATATCATTATGCGGTTTTACCGATAAAGATCTTCGTAGAATTTGTGGGAGCCAATATGAACATCCAGGTTCTGCTATTGGTTATTGAATGAAGATGAGTTTAGGTCATGTCTACGTAGTTCTCGAACCCGTAGGGTCCGCACGCTTAACGTTCGGTGACGATCGGTATTATGAGTTTATGTGTTTTGATGAAGATAGTTCGGAGTCCCGGATGTGATCAAGGACATGACGAGAAGTCTCGAAAAGGTCGAGACATAAAGATTGATATATTGGATGATTATATTCAGACACCGGGTGAGTTCGGGGGTCACTGGATAATGATCGGAGTGCTGGGGGGTTATCGGAACACCAGGGGAACTAATGGGCCTACAGGGGCCTTGTGAGAGAGAGTGGAGGGGGCCATAGGGCTGGACGCGCCCCCCTTGAGGAGTACGAATTGGACAAGGAGGGGGGCGGCGCCCCGTCTTTCCCTCCCTCTCTCCCTCTCCTTCCTTCCCCCTTCCTCCTCCTAGTTGGACTAGGAAAGGGGGAGTCCTACTCCTACTAGGATGAGGACTCCTCCCCTACTTGGCATACCCCAAGGGCCGGCCAGCCTCCCCCCTTTCTCCTTTATATACGCGGGCATGGGGGCACCCTAGGACACACAAGTTGATCATTGATCTCTTAGCCATGTGCGATGCCCCCCTCCACCATAATCCACCTCGGTCATATCGCTGCAGTGCTTAAGCGAAGCCCTGCGCTGGTAGCTTCATCATCACCGTCATCATGCCGTCGTGCTGACGATACTCTCCCTCGACACTCAGCTGAATCGAGAGTTCATGGGACGTCACCGAGCCGAACATGTGCAGATCGCAGAGGTGTCGTACTTTCGGTACTAGGATCGGTCGGATCGTGAAGACGTAAGACTACATCAACCGCGTTGTCATAACGCTTCCGCTTACGGTCTACAAGGGTACATGGACTACACTCTCCCCTCTCGTTGCTATGCATCACCATGATAGATCTTGGGTGTGCGTGGGAAATGTTTTTGAAATTTCTGTGTTCCCCAACAGTGGTATCCGAGCCAGGTCAATGCGTAGATGTTATATGCACGAGTAGAACACAAAGAGTTGTGGGCGATAATAGTCATACTGCTTTCCAGCATTTCATACTTTGATTTAGCAGTATTGTTGGATGAAGCAGTCCGGACCGACATTACGCGTACGCTTATGCGAGACTGGTTCTATCGATGTGCTTTGCACATAGGTGGCTAGCTGGTGTCAGTTTCTCCAATTTTAGTCGAATCAAGTGTGGCTACGCCCGGTCCTTGTTGAAGGTTAAAACAGCACATACTTGACGAAAAATCGTTGTGGTTTTGATGCGTAGGTAAGAACGGTTCTTGCTCAGCCCGCAGCAGCCACGTAAAACTTGCAACAACAAAGTAGAGGACGTCTAACTTGTTTTTGCAGGGCATGTTGTGATGTGATATGGTCAAGACATGATGCTAAATTTTATTGTATTAGGTGATCATGTTTTATAACAGTGTTATCGGCAACTGGCAGGAGCTATATGGTTGTCGCTTTATTGTATGAAATGCAATCACCATGTAATTGCTTTACTTTATCACTAAGCATGCAGTAGCGATAGTCGTAGAAGCAATAGTTGGCAAGACGACAACGATGCTTCGATGGAGATCAAGGTGTCAAGCCGGTGACGATGGTGATCATGACGGTGGTTTGGAGATGGAGATCAAAGGCACAAGATGATGATGGCCATCTCATATCACTTATATTGATTGCATGTGATGTTAACCTTTATGCATCTTATATTGCTTAGTTCGACGGTAGCATTATAAGATGACCTCTCACTAAATTTCAAGGTATAAGTTTTCACCCTGAGTATGCACCGTTGTGAAAGTTCGTCGTGCTGAGACACCACGTAATGATCGGGTGTGATAAGCTCTACGTTCACATACAACGGGTGCAAGCCAGTTTTGCACATGCAGAATACTTGGGTTAAACTTGATGAGCTTAACATATGCAGATATGGCCTCGGAACTGAAGGATCAAAAGTATATCTAGAGGGGGGTGATTAGATTACTTGACCAAATAAAAACTAATCCATTTCCCACTTTTAGTTCTTGGCAGATTTTAGCAACTTTGGACAACTCAAGCAATCTTAACACAATTCAAGCAAGCACGCAAAGAGTATATGAGCAGCGGAAAGTAAAGCATGCAACTTGCAAGAATGTAAAGGGAAGGGTTTGGAGAGTGCAAACGCAATAGGAGACACAGATGTTTTTGTCGTGGTTCCGATAGGTGGTGCTATCGTACATCCACGTTGATGGAGACTTCAACCCACGAAGGGTAATGGCTGCGTGAGTCCACGGAGGGCTCCACCCACGAAGGGTCCACGAAGAAGCAGCCTTGTCTATCCCACCATTGCCGTCGCCCACGAAGGACTTGCCTCACTAGCGGTAGATCTTCACGAAGTAGGCAATCTCCTTGCTCGTACAAACTCCTTGGTTCAACTCGACAATCTTGTCCGAGGCTCCCAAGTGACACCTAGACAATCTAGGAGACACCACTCTCCAAGAAGTAACAAATATTGTGTTGATGATGAACTCCTTGCTCTTGTGCTTCAAATGATAGTCTCCCCAACAATCAACTCTCTCTCACAAGATTTGGATTTGGTGGAAAGAAGATTTGAGTGGAAAGCAACTTGGGGAAGGCTAGAGATCAAGATTCATATGGTAGGAAAGGAATATCTTGGCCTCAACACAAGTGTAGGTGGTTCTCTCTCAGAAAATGTAAGTTGAAAGTGTAGGTTCGTTCTGATTGCTCTCTCCACGAATGAAGAGGAGGTGGAGGGGAATATATAGCCTCCACACAAAATCTAATCGTTACACACAACTTGCCAATCTCGGTGGGACCGAATTGAGAAACTCGGTCGGACTGATTCAGCAAATCTAGTGACCGTTAGGATTTTCGGTGGGACCAACATGCAACTCGGTAGGAACAATATGGTTAGGGTTAGGGCGTAACATAATCTCAGTGAGACCGATTACACAAACTCGGTGAGACCGATTTTGGTAATAAGCTAACCAGAGAGTTGGTTAGGTAAACTCGGTGGGACCTATTCTCTCATTTCGGTGAGACCAAAATGTTACAAAAGGGAAACAGAGAGTTTACATTGCAATCTTGGTGGGAGCGATCGCTCATCTCGATGGGACCGAAACATTACGAAGGGAAACAAAGAGGTTACAATCCCATCTAGGTGAGACCGAGATCCCTATCGGTGAGACGGATTTGCCTAGGGTTTGTGGCAGTGGCTATGACATCTGAACTCGGTGGCGCCGGATAGGAAGAATCGGTGGGGCCAAGTTTGACTTTTGGTTTAGGTCATATGTGGATGTGAGAAAGTAGTTGAGGGCTTTTGAGCATATCACTAAGCATTTTGAGCAAGAACCTCATTAAGCAACACCTCATCCCTCCTTGATAGTATTGGCTTTTCCTATAGACTCAATGTGATCTTGGATTACTAAAATAGAAAATGTAGAGTCTTGAGCTTTGATCTTGAGCCAATCCTTTTGTCCTTAGCATTTTGAGGGGTCCACTTTTCTCATCCATGCCATGCCAATCATTGAGCTTTCCTAAAATATTTATCTTGAAATAGCATTAGATCAATGAGCTATATGTTGTTAGGAATTACCAAAACCACCTAGGGATAGTTGCACTTTCAATCTCCCCCTTTTTGGTAATTGATGACAACATATAGATCAAAGCTTCAACAAATGATAATAAGAGTGAAAAACATTGTCGCTTTGAGAAGTATGTGAAAGGCAAGAGCTCCCCCTAAATTTGTGCATAGTTTAAAATTTGCTTTGGACTGCAAATGCACAATGATTTAGGATCATGGGTTACTCTTCCATGTCACATACATCTTGGTGGAACGCTCAAAATGATAATAATTAAATACATGCACTCATCACCAAGCAAAGTGAATGATCATATAGAGATATAAAAGGATAATGCCATCCAACAAGCATTAAGGTAGCATATGATCAAACACATCATCATCCAAGTATCTCACAAAAGCATAAAGTATCTCAAACAAGCAACCACCAAAAACAAAAAAGAGAGACCAAAAGTAACACTCTCTCTCGAAGCCTATGATCTCTACATTTTCTTCCCCTTTGGCAACAAGTTACCAAAAAGTTCATAAAAAATGCATAGTGCTAGATCGACTCTCAGGCTTAGTATTCATGTGATGGTGTAGAGATGGCTCCTTGGACGAAGACTTATGTTGATGTAGATGGAGCTGGTGGAGTGGGTGCTAGAGCTGGATGCACTGAAGCTATAACTAGTGCAGATGATGTAGCTCTGGTGTCTGGAACAACCACTGCAGCTGATCTCTAACTTCTGGGCACTCTCTTGGCAGGAACCTTTGTCTTCATTCCTGGCTTAGTGGCAGCAGCTGTGCCATATTCCTTCTTCATAACTTTCTTCTTGGAAGTGGCCTCATCCTCAACAGCCACATAGTCCTCATCCTCAGAATCTGAGGTTCTCTTATTTCTGGCCCTGGTGGCTGCCTTAGGCAAGTTGCTGGGTGTGCTCCTACTACCATCATCATAGCTGCTGGAGGGACTAGTGCCCTCACTCATATGAACTTGCTCCTCAGACTTGTTCTGATTGTCACTCTGATCTGACATGATGCAAACACTGACAGTGAACCCTATGAATATATATAGATGAGATAGATAGGATGAGCATCACAAAGTACAGAGGTTTTTGCAAAAGAATGAGTCAAAAACTTAGTTTTAGTTTTCCACAGAAAGTATTTCGGATGTACTGATTTGAAAACTCGGTGATACCAAAGCAGCTTTTGGAACCTAAACTAGTGAAGTCGGTCAGACCGAGTCACAGTTCGGTGGCACCGAGACTGCTAGGGTTTCACAAAGTCCTGAACTCGATCACACCGATTTGCAATTCTCGGTCAGATCGAGAATCACATGTGCAATGGCCTTAGCCAAATCGGTGGAACCAATTTCTACAACTCGGTTGGTTCGAGATGATTTTGGCGGAAACCGAACCCTAAATTTTCAATCCACAACTAAACTACAGAGTGATTTCGCTGGATAGAGTGACCTCAATTGTGGCAAGATATATGGAAAAACAATGTGCTAGGAATCGGAGTGAGATTAGCACAAGGATCAAGTCCATACCCTAAGTGCAGCGATGGAGCTGCTACGGCAGCAACGGTGGAGACGATTCCCGTTGACGGCGGCGGAGACCAGCAGCGGGAGGCAGCTGGCGACGAGGAGGATGATCCAGAGCCCCAGGGAGGTAGAGCAGGCTGAGCGCGGGCGAAGGGGTTCGGAGAAATTTCCAAATTTTGGCCCGGGGATATATATAGCCCGACCCTGTCGGTGTGACCGAGTGGAACACCTAGGTGGCACCGAGATGCATAACTACAAGCAGTTACTGCAACTCGGTGTGACCGAAAAGTTCAAATCGGTTGCACCGAGATTCGAAACCTAAATCAACTTAGTGATCTCGGTATGACCGAAAAGGTTGAATCGGTCAGACCGAAACGCACAAAGAGGTTTTGGAAGTTTAAGTCTATGACGAATTGGGGACTCCGAGTGCTGCTGACACAGAGTGGTTCGAATCTGACTTGATCAAACTGTGTGATGTAGCATGAATAGAGTTTGATACAAGAAAATCATAGATAGCTAGAGAGGGTTCTTAGGCATTCTTGTCCATCCACTTGGCAAAAGACAATAAACCAAACAATCAAAACTACAAGTGGATGTCCTCGAATGAGTAAATTATGCAACCAACATGCTCACAGAATAAAATGGCAAATGAAATATGTGGCAAAGCATGCACAACCATTCTAGCATCTATAAAGCAATTGTCGATGACTAGGTCATCTATATATGAGTATATTGACTTAGGAGTCAAATGAGAACATTTGATCATAGGTCATACTCATCTTTTAAGCACAAGTGGGGTTACCACTTTTACATAAAGCATTGTTGTGTTCACACCATTAGAGTTTCTTTAGCTCAATTCTTAGAGTAAAGCTCCCCCTAGATGTGAGATCCCCCCTAAGAGGGATGAACTAACCTTGGGTTTTTTCGATGATGACTTCATGTAGGTGTTGAAGATGTGGATGCTCAATGTTGATGTAGATCATTTGGAGCAATCCTTTGGAGTGAGTTGCACTTTCAATACCTACACGGGTTAGTCCCACAAGGAACAAACAAGGATATCCATAGACATAGAGTGATGCACACACAAGATGATGTCTACGAAAGCATTTGGTTACCTTGTCCCTTGTCTTACCAACAAGAGGGTTTGTGACTCCTTGAACTAGTGCAAGATTTGGAAGTTGATTGCACTTGTTCTTGCCAAAATGATAAGAGTGAAGTATGTTGGTGGAGTCACCCTCAAGAAATCTAGTTCTTCTTCTTCGGGATCCACATCATCTTGATGGGAATCCTTGGAGTTGTAGTTGTACTTGATGAAGTAGAACTTGACGTAGTCTTGGGAACCCACTTGACCAAGGCCTTAGGAGCTTCTTCAAATGCATCAATCTCCTCTTGAAGCTTATCCTTGCCTTTTTGCTTGTTGTCTTGTGGTGGAAGATCATCTTGAGCATGTGTCCCTTTGAAAGAAGTAGGATCATACTTCTCTTGTTGAGGAACAAACTTCGTCTTGGGGTATTGATCTTCTTCCAACTCAACTCCATTGGCATTGAACTTTCGTTCAAAACCAACACCTTGGTTCTTCCGGTGCCTTCCTTGCTTGCATACAATTTCCTTGAATTGCTTACTCCCGACAAGGCTCTTGTAAACACCTTTCTCTATAATTCCCTTCAATAAGCTATTTTCTTGCTCAAGTGTAACTTGGCTAAGAGAATCATTAGTGGAATCAAGAGAACTACTAGAAGCAACAACATTGGATTTAGCATGATTATTGTTACTACTAGAGGAAGAATCTTTCTTGTTCTTGTTACTAGACTTGACTTGAGGCATGTAAGTGGATAAGAGTAAACGCTTGGCAATGTAAGAACAACTTTTCTTGCGAAGATCATCATTGATTGCCTTTAAGAACTCATGCTCTTGCTCAAGGTTGAGCTTTTCAAAGCGTAACTTCTCATGAGTCCTTAAAAGTTCTCGATGATCTCCTAAGATAGCTTCATGAGCTAACTTAAGAGTGTTTAGTTCTTCAGTTAGAAGCTCAATCTTCTCCTTATCATTGTCATTCGTTTTATCTTGATTAGCATGATTAATTGACGTTTCATCATTGTATTCATCACTAGAGTTGTCAACAAGTAAATTATCATCACCTAACAAGTCATCTTCATCACAATTGAAATCAACATACTCGGGGTGTGATACCTTTGTGCCTTTAGCGATGAAGCATCTTCCAAGTCCTTCATTTGGTGAATCAAATATGTCGTAGGAGTTGGTTGACACAAGTGCTAGACCGGCAACACCTTCATCTTGAGTATATTCGGAGTCGGAGTGATAGCTTCTCTCGGAGTGATTGTCGAAGTCGGAGACAGATACCCATTCACCAACATGAGCTTGATGTCTTCGTTTTGTGTAGCTCCTTGATGACTTGTCCTTCCTTTCCGAATCCTTGCTTTTTTGGGATGTTCTTTGTTCATAACGATCATCTCTACTCCTTCTCTCTCTTGATGGTGATTCTTCTCTTCTACTTCTCCTTCTTGGAGAATCTTCTCTTCTTTTGTAGGGTGTCGTACACTTATTGGAAAAGTGTTCGGGTCTTCCACAATTGTAGCAATTACACTCTCGACTAGAAGATATTTTGTCATTGTAGGACCTTGACTTAGAACTTCTCTCTTTGTTTCTACTCTTGTAGAACTTGTTGAAGTTCTTCACCATTAGGCTCAATTCTTCATTGAAGGTTTGTTTCTCACTTGATGATGTGGGAGCTTCACATGAGGCTTTGTAAGCACCACTTGACTTGTTGTGGAGCTCCTCCTTATCCTTGAGTGACATCTCATGAGCAAGAATTCTTCCAATGACTTCCATTGGCTTGAGATCTTTGTAATTGGGCATGATTTGGATCAATGTGCACACGGTATCATATTTTCCGTCCAAAGCTCTTAGGATATTCCTGATGATGAATTTGTCGGTCATCTCTTCACTTCCTAAGCCGGCAATCTCATTTGTGATAAGAGCAAGCCTAGAGTACATTTCAGCGACACCTTCACCATCCTTCATTTTGAACTTGTCAAGCTGACTTTGAAGCACATCCAACTTGGATTCCTTGATGGAGTCGGTACCTTCATGCATATCAATCAAAGTATCCCAGATTTTCTTTGCATTCTCAAGACGGCTGATTTTGTTGAATTCTTTGGGGCACAATCCGTTGAAGACGATATCACAAGCTTGAGCGTTGTATTGCACCATCTTCAACTCTTCCGCTGTAGCTTCACGGTTCGGTTCTCTCCCATCAAAGAATTCACCTTGCAAGCCAATACACACAATACCCCAAACGACGGGGTTATGTCCAAGAATATGCATTTTCATCTTATGCTTCCAACTAGCAAAATTAGTACCATCAAAGTAAGGACCTCTACGGTGATAGTTTCCCTCGCTAGACGCCATACTCTCCTAGGTTGCGAAACCAAGGCTATGACAACCAAAAGCTATGGAAATCAAAGCAAATGGAGACCAAATCTCTGATACCACTTGTAGGATCGAAAGTATGTCTAGAGGGGGGGGGGGTGATTAGACTACTTGACCAAATAAAAACTTATCCTTTTCCCAATTTTAGTTCTTGGCAGATTTTAGCAACTTTGGACAAGTCAAGCGATCTTAACACAATTCAAGAAAGCATGCAAAGAGTATATGAGCAGCGGAAAGTAAAGCATGCAACTTGCAAGAATGTAAAGGGAAGGGTTTGGAGAGTGCAAATGCAATAGGAGACACGGATGTTTTTGTCGTGGTTCCGATAGGTGGTGGTATCGTACATCCATGTCGATGGAGACTTCAACCCATGAAGAGTAACGGTTGCACAAGTCCACGGAGGGCTCTACCCACGAAGAGTCCACGAAGAAGCAACCTTGTCTATCCCACCAGGGCCATCGCCCACGAAGGACTTGCCTCACTAGCGGTAGATCTTCACGAAGTAGGCGATGTCCTTGCCCGTAGAAACTCCTTGGTTCAACTCCACAATCTTGTCGAAGGCTCCCAAGTGACACCTAGCCAATCTAGGAGACACCACTCTCCAAGAAGTAACAAATGGTGTGTTGATGATGAACTCCTTGCTCTTGTGCTTCAAATGATAGTCTCCCCAACACTCAACTCTCTCTCACAGGATTTGGATTTGGTGGAAAGAAGATTTGAGTGGAAAGCAACTTGGAGAAGGCTAGAGATCAAGATTCATATGGTAGGAATGGAATATCTCGGCCTCAACACAAGTGTACGTGGTTCTCTCTCAGAAAATGTAAGTTGGAAGTGTAGGTTCATTCTGATGACTCTCTCCACGAATGAAGAGGAGGTGGAGGGGAATATATAGCCTCCACACAAAATCTAACCGTTACACGCAACTTGCCAATCTTGGTGGGACCAAATTGAGAAACTCGATCTGACCGATTCAGCAAATCTAGTGACCGTTAGGATTTTCGGTGCGACCGACATGCAACTCGGTAGGACCGATATGGTTAGGGTTAGGGCATAACGTAATCTTTGTGAGACCGACAAGACAAACCCGGTGAGACCCATTTTGGTAATAAGCGAACCAGAGAGTTGGTCAGGTAAACTCGGTGGGACCGATTCGCTCATTTCGGTGAGACCGAGATGTTACGAAAGGGAAACAGAGAGTTTACATTGCAATCTCGGTGGGACCGGTCGCTCATCTCGGTGGGACCGAAACATTACAAAGGGAAACAGAGGGATTACAATCCCATCTCGGTGAGACCGAGATCCCTATCGGTGAGACCGATTTGCCTAGGGTTTGTGGTAGTGGCTATGACATATGAACTCGGTGGCGTCGGATATGAAGAATCGGTGGGGCTGAGTTTGACTTTTGGTTTAGGTCATATGTGGATGTGAGAAAATAGTTGAGGGCTTTGGAGCATATCACTAAGCATTTTGAGCAAGAACCTCATTAAGCAACACCTCATCCCTCCTTGATAGTATTGGCTTTTCCTATATACTAAATGTGATCTTGGATCACTAAAATAGAAAATGTAGAGTCTTGAGCTTTGAGCTTGAGCCAATCCTTTTGTCCTTAGCATTTTGAGGGGTCCACTTTTCTCATCCATGCCATGCCAATCATTGAGCTTTCCTGAAATATTTATCTTGAAATAGCATTAGCTCAATGAGCTATATGTTGTTAGGAATTACCAAAACCACCTAGGGATAGTTGCACTTTCAAGAACACTGAGACCGAAAGGTCTAGCGTGAATCATATAGTAGATATGATCAACATAGTGATGTTCACCATTGAAAACTACTCCATCTCACGTGATGATCAGACATGGTTTAGTTGATATGGATCACGTGATCACTTAGATGATTAGAGGGATGTCTATCTAAGTGGTAGTTCTTAAGTAATATGATTAACTGAACTTTAATTTATCACGAACTTAGTACCTGATAGTATTTTTGCATGTCTGTGTTGTTGTAGATAGACGACCCGTGTTGTTGTTCTATTGAATTTTAATGCGTTCCTAGAGAAAGCTAAGTTGAAAGATGATGGTAGCAATTACATGAACTGGGTCCATAACTTGAGGATTATCCTCATTACTGCACATAAGAATTACGTCCTGGAAGCACTGCTAGGTGCCAAACCCGCTGCAGAAGTAACGCCAGATGTTGTGAACACCTGGCAGAGCAAAGCTGATGACTACTCGATAGTTCAGTGTGCCATGCTTTACGGCTTAGAACCGGGACTTCAACGACGTTTTGAACTTCATGGAGCATATGAGATGTTCCAGGGGTTGAAGTTAATATTTCAAGCAAATCCCCGGATTGAGAGATATAAAGCCTCCAATAAGTTCTACAACTGCAAAATGGAGGAGAATAGTTCTGTTAGTGAGCACATACTCAGAATGTCTGGGTACCACAATCACTTGACTCAGTTGGGAGTTAGTCTTCCAGTTCATAGTGTCATTGACAGAGTTCTTCAATCATTGCCAACAAGCTACAAGAGCTTTGTGATGAACTATAATATGCAAGGGATGGATAAGACGATTCCCGAGCTCTTCACAATGCTGAAAGCTGCGGAGGTAGAAATCAAGAAGGAGCATCAAGTGTTGATGGTCAACAAGACCACCAGTTTCAAGAAAAAGGGTAAAGGGAAGAAGGGGAACTTCAAGAAGAACGACAAGCAAGTTGCAGCCCATGTGAAGAAGCCCAAGTCTGGACCTAAGCCTGAGACTGAGTGCTTCTAATGCAAAGGGACCGGTCACTGGAAGCAGAACTGCCCCAAGTATTTGGAGGAGAAGAAGGATGGCAAAGTGAAAGGTATATGTGACATACATGTTCGTGATGTGTACCTTACTAATGCTCGCAGTAGCACCTGGGTATTTGACACTAGTTCTGTTGCTAATATTTGCACCTCGAAACAGGGGCTACGGATTAAGCGAAGATTGGCTAAGGACGAGGTGACGATGCGCGTGGGAAATGGTTCCAAAGTCGATGTGATCGCCATTAGCACGCTACATCTACATCTACCTTCGGGATTAGTTTTAGACCTAAATAATTGTTATTCTGTGCCAGCGTTGAGCATGAACATTATATTTGGATCTTGTTTGATGACAGACGGTTATTCATTTAAATCAGAGAATAATGGTTGTTCTATTTATATGAGTAATATCTTTTATGGTCATGCACCCTTGATGAGTGGTCTGTTTTTACTAAATCTTGATAGTAGTGATACACATGTTCATAGTATTGATGCCAAAAGATATAAGTTTAATAATGATAGTGCTACTTATTTGTGGCACTGCCATTTAGGTCATATTTGTGTAAAGCGCATGAAGAAACTCCATACTGATGGGCTTTTGGAATCACTTGATGCTTGCGAACCATGCCTCATGGGAAAGATGACTAAGACTCCATTCTCCGGAACAATGTAGTGAGCAACGGACTTATTGGAAATAATACATACTGATGTATGCGGGCCGATGAGTGTTGATGCTCGTGGCGGGTATCGTTATTTTCTTACCTTCATAGATGATTTGAGCAGATATGGGTATATCTACTTGATGAAATAGAAGTCTGAAACATTTGAAAAGTTCAAAGAATTTTAGAGTGAAGTGGAAAATCATCGTGACAAGAAAATAAAGTTCCTACGATCTGATCGTGGAGGAGAATATTGAGTTACGAGTTTGGTGTACATTTGAAACAATGCGGAATAGTTTCGCAACTCACGCCACCCAGAACACCACAGCGTAATGGTGTGTCCGTACATCAGTAATCGTACTTTACTAGATATGGTGCAATCTATGATGTCTCTTACTGATTTACCGCTATGTTTTGGGGATATGCTCTAGAGACAGCCGCATTCACGTTAAATAGGGCACCATCAAAATCGTTGAGACGACACCTTATGAACTGTGGTTTGGCAAGAAACCAAAGTTGTCGTTTCTGAAAGATTTGGGGCTGTGATGCTTATGTGAAAAAGCTTCAACCTGATAAGCTCGAACCCAAATCGGAGAAATGTGTCTTCATAGGATATCCAAAGGAAACTATTGGCTACACCTTCTATCACAGATCCAAAGGCAAGACTTTTGTTACAAAATTCGGAACCTTTCTAGAGAAGGAGTTTCTCTCGAAAGAAGTGAGCAGGAGGAAAGTAGAACTTGATGAGGTAACAGTACCTGCTCCCTTATTGGAAACTAGATCATCACAGAAATCAGTTCCAGTGATTCCTACACCAGTAAGTGAGGAAGCTAATGATGATGATCATGAAACTTCTGATCAAGTTATTACCGAACCTCGTAGGTCAACCAGAGTAAGATCCGCATAAGAGTGGTATGGTAATCCTGTTCTGGAAGTCATGTTACTTGACCATGATGAACCTACAAACTATGAGGAAGCAATGATGTGCCCAGATTCTGCAAAATGGCTTGAGGCTGTGAAATCTGAGATGGGATCCATGTATGAGGACAAAGTGTGGACTTTGGTTGACTTGCCCGATGATCGGTAAGCCATAGAGAATAAATGGATCTTCAAGAAGAAGATTGATGCTGACGGTAATATTACTGTCTACAAAGCTTGACTTGTTGCGAAAGGTTTTCGACAAGTTCAAGGAGTTGACTACAATGAGACCTTCTCACCCGTAGCGATTCTTAAGTACGTCCGAATCATGTTAGCAATTGCCGCATTTTATGATATGAATGGAAATGGAGCAAAAAGCATTTTGAGTGACACAAATGCAGTTGCTGGCAACCAGTGGTTTGTCGTAAAACCAAGGCAGCTCTAGCGGTCATGTTGATGATGCAAGCCTCTCGGAGTTGGAATATACTGTCAGGACCCCGACTCAATGCCACATCGATCTAGCATGTAACACCTCATATCACTTTGCGGCCTCACGCACGGTATTCCCACGGGTGTCGCCTTACCTTTGCCCGGGACCGTTTGCGCCTTTTGGCACACGTATATGACAGTGTCGCTAGCATCCATATGATAAGGAGCCCGGGCTGACATGGCTAGTCGTAAACCCAAAGTGGCACAGACTTACAGGGACAGGCATCCATGACCCAGCATCGAACGTGTCGGTCATCAGCGAGTGAATCCAGGCTGTAGCACTGGGCTAGCAGGACTCCGGTGAACCGGGCTGTAGCGGGCTAACAGGACTCCGGTATTCATCGCGTGACATTTCCCCGAAGGGACAGACACAGGAACGAAGAAGGACACATGCCGGCCAGCCTAAGTGTTCCGGAGCAGTAGCAAGCTACCATGGCTCGGTGGAAACACTAGGAGACATTTCCCGGTAAGAGAGGCTACTAAAGATAAACAACTAGATGGTCAGATCCCACACATACCAAGCATTTCAATAACATACACACAATATGCTCGATATGTGCAAATACAACATGGCATCACAACATGACTCTACGACTCAAGTATTTATTCAATAGGCTCCGAGGAGCGAGATATTACAAACAGGGGTCTCACGACCCAACATTCAGAGCATACAAATCAAAGCACAAGCGGAAGCTATCATGTCTGAGTACAGACATCTATAAATGAAAAAGGCTGAGAAGCCTGACTATCTACCAGATCCTGCCGAGGCACAAGATCGTAGCTGAGGTAACAAGCTAAACGTCGAAGTCCACGCGGAACTACTAGTGAGACCGAAGTCTCTCTGCAAAAACATAAAATAGGCAAACGTGAGTACAAATGTACCCAGCAAGACTTACATCAGAACTAACTACATATGCATCATTATCAACAAAGGGGATGGTGGGGTTTAACTGCAGCAAGCCAGCTTTGACTCGGTGGCTATCCTGAACTACGACTGCAATGTAACTCTTTTGAGGTGGCGCACACGAGTCCACATATTCACCATATCAATACACCACTATGGATCCGCTCCCGTCTCCCTACGAGAACGCCATCCATAGCACTCACGCTTATCTTGCGTATTTTAGAGTATCCACTTTCACTTGTCTATGAACTGATATAAGCAACCCAGAAGTCCTTTTCCGCGGACACGGCTATTCGAATAGATGATGTTAACCCTGCAGGGGTGTACTTCTTCATACACGCTCTCACCACTTACCGCCGTTTACACGACATGTACTCGGCAACCTTCAAGCGGAAAGCCCAACGTGGGTGTCGGCCACGACCTACCTAAACACTCAAGTCTCTAGTCCAGGTTTATCGCCTATTCGGGTTCCATCCATGAGGAGATCCGGCCGGAGTTTCGCTCACAGCCCCAAACGATGTGAACAGGGTTCCGAGACACCAAACGGGCGCCCGGTTACACCGGCCACGTGCCTACCGCATCACAGCCCACCCCTACGGTCAGCGCTGCCCACGGCCTCCAGCATACTACAAACACCAGAAACTACTTGCAACTCCTGGACAGAGGACAAGGGTGATAAGAAGCCGAGAGGGTCCATTGGTTTCGGGCCCAATGCGTGGTAGTAGCTGAATCATGGATCACAAACACAGAACTCAGTTCCTGAGGACGGCTGCAATGAGACAACCCACCATGTACTCCTACATGGCCTCTCACCGCTACCTTTACCAAATCGTGTTCACACACTTAGCTCACACACAGTAGGACATGTTCACACACCTCTGATTCATCCCCGATGAATCAGACCTGACTCAACTCTAAGCAGTAGCAGGCATGACAAACAAGCAAGAATGAGTAGGCACAACAGGGCTCAAACAACTCCTACTCATGCTAGTGGGTTTCATCTATTTACTGTGGCAATGACAGGTCATGCAAAGGATAAAGGGGTTCAGCTACCGCAGCAAGTAACAGATGAATCGGTGTTGTCCTAATGCAGTAAAAGAGAGCAGGAGCGAGAGAGTAGGATTGTATCGAAATGAACAAGGGGGTTTTGCTTGCCTGGCACTTCTGAAGATATCATTGAGTCTTCATCAGTGTCAACGATCACATCATCGGTATCAGCGTCTATCGAGAGGGGACAAATACCGGCAACACAGAAGGAACACAATCAATGCAATGCACAATATGATGCATGCTCATGACATGGCAATATGAATGTGTTTTGAGCTAATGCAACTAGCAACAGATTAAATGAAGTTGGTTTGAATACAAGATTCAAATTCAAACTCCATATGTGATTATTCAAATGCCATTTAATTGATTTGTGCTAAACAGCAGCTATAAGTTGTTCTAACATGCATGAAAATGGTACAGATGGATTCCTTGAATTTTTCTGATAATTTTTCATATATAATTTATTTAATTTGGAGTTACGGTTAATTTTCTATGATTTTTAGAAGTTTTAGGCATTTTCTGGAATTTCCTGAATAATATTAAATCCAGAAATGATTATGGCGTCAGCACCACGTCACAGTGACGTCAGCAGGGTCAACTGGGCGCCCCAGGTCAAACCTGACGTGTGGGGGCCACACGTCAGTGACACAGGAGCTAATCCCGGTCAAACCCAGCGCTGACTGGGGTTTGACCAGGGGTGGGGCCCACTGTCAGTGGCTGTGGGGGTGTTTAGCGTGGTCATTAGTGCTAACTAAATCAGCGCCACGTCAGCTGCCGGCGTTTAACCGCCGGCAACCTCAGATCGCGGCGGCGTCCGCGTCGGGTTTGCGCTACAGGGCACCGTTTTACTCGTGGTTTGCGGCTACGGCTAGCTGGCAAAGCAGCGCATCTAATGGAGCGAACGGGAGGAGCTGGGGTGGCCTGAGTCGACGGCGGCGAGCTCCAAGGCGGCGGCCGGAGTTCGGGCACCTGCGGGTTTGGCGTTGTGGTGCTCGGGAGGGGAAGCTGGTGGGTTCTACGTGCTCCTGGTGAGGTTTGGAGCACGGTGGTGTGCCCGGCTTTGAGCCACGGTGGCTCTGGCCACGACGGTGACGAGGCACGGCGGCGGCGAGCTCTCGGGTCCGGCGGAAGCAATGGCTAGAGCGGCCAAACGGCATGGGAAGAAGAGGGGAACGGGTCAGCGGCTCACCGCGAGTCCAACGAGCGCGAGGGCGAGGCCGGGGACGCTCTGTGGGCGGCGAATCAAGCGACGACGGCCGTCGGTGCAGAGGAAGAAGATGGCGTCGGTGACGGCGCTCCAGGGCGTCCGGCGTCTTGTGGCTCCGTGGTAGGGACGGGGACGTCACGGCGGAGCTCGGGGGCGCGTCGGAGAGGCGAGGGGAAGGCGGTGGCCGCGGTGGTGCTTGGCGGCGTGCTGCGGTGCGCTCGGGGATCACAGGAAGAGAGGGAAAGAGAGAGCCAGAGGAGGGGGAGCGGTCCAGAGGGAGAGGGGAAGTGAGAGGGGGGGTCGGGGAGGCGCGTGGCGTCACCGGGGGTCGAGGAGGAAGCAGGAGGTGGCCAGGGGAAGCAGGAGGTGGCCGGGGCAGCGTCGGCGCCCGCCACGCACCTGTTCGTCCTCCTGGCTGAGGAGGAAGATGACAAGGGGGAGGAGGTGGGCTGGGCCGGCCAGATGGGCTGGCCAGCTGTTGGGCTGCGGGTGGGCTGCCAGGTAAGCTGAGGTAAGTTCTCTCTCTCTGCTTTTATTTATTGTTTTCTATTTTGTTCTGCTTTGTTTTGGTTTAGTAAAAATACTAAACCATTTTATAAAATCCTGAAAATAATTATGTGGCTAGAACTAAAATATACCAAACCACATAAAATGTTCCAGTAATTATTGGACATTTATTATTTATATATAATATATATATCCAATGCAAATAGCTATTTATTTAATTCAAAGGCCCAAAATAATTAACTCTGAGATACCAAAAATATTGTTTTGAGTTCTACCTCTTTGCAATATTTTCAGAGACTAGGAGGAACATTTTCTTGGACTTCTTTGAGGAGATTTTAATGTTGATCATTTTTAGAAGGTTTCTGAGGCTTTGAAAATTCCTCAATTCAAATTTCATTTGAATTAAAACATGATGCTCACATGAGGTCTAGCCTAGTGCATAACAGGACCAGGGATGTGACAACTCACCCCCACTAAACAAAAATCTCGTCCCGAGATTCAAGCGTAGGGTAAGGTGAAGGGGGAACGCAACTAGTACAATCTTCACGATCCAGGTTGCACTTCATAGGAACGTTGATTCGATCACCATTATTGTCTTGAAGTCTTGCTCTGAGAAATCCTGCCAACATGACCTGGAGAGAAGGAGACTCTAGAAGGGTCGATCTCCTCGAAGATCGAACAACTCAGGATTAACTCACGGAATGAGACATAGAACCATCTCTCGGGTTGAGACACGAGATACACATCAAGAGGGGTGGAAAGAAACGGATGACGAAGGTTCACTAGGTAGACAACAATTGCACACCTTAAGAAGGTGGTAAACGATTGTCCACGTAGCAAGGAGTTTGAGTTGCCATGATACCATAACGATGCACCTTAGGGAAGGTGACTCGTAGAAATATCCCCTTAAGTGGCAAAAAGAATTACCTTTGATTCAGAGATCATTGAAAACCTTTATACCAGCCTAAGGCAATTCTCAAGCGATCGTTTGGAGGGGGTCAGTAGAATGGCATACTCGGACTTGGATGATGTGGATTACCTTGTTGAAGACAACGCAATGGATGAATTTGCTTATCACCGGAAATGGAAGAGACCCATGGTAGAATGGCACATTGGCGGTGCAAGCTGGGAACAAAATGCAAATGCTGGGAATGATTCTGGTAACTGAGGAAGAACCCAACAATAAAGAGTGAATTCACTGGTTGAAAAGGTCATAGCATTGCCGAGGAAACTGAGAGGAATCCCAGTTAGAGCCGATGGTAACACGTAGCGCTTGTACGTGCTTTCAAGAACTTGAGCATTTCCACAATCATCAAGGTTTTACCAACATCCGTGTCAAGGGTCCGGTAACACAACTTACTACCATGATGAATGGTGATGGGGGATGCAGATGCAAAGGAAGATAACACCTCTAAGATTTCATCTTAGCGAGGCCAAGGAACAAAATCTGGATGATCGACCGAGAGACATTTAGCACTCCGCTTCTAATGTTCTCCTTGATGTGCTAGCGTAACCCATTCATAGATATGGTTTGATATCTAGAACATCAAGTAAAAAGGTCGGACTTCGGAACACAGAAATCCATAGGGGCAACTAGGGAGTAAATCCTACGAAATCCCTATGGGGAGGTGGCCAACTTCTTCAATCAAGATACTACAATAATAGATCTTCCGGCTGGGTGTGTTGGCCACGACATCCACTTTACCGGTTATAGAGGGACCAATATTATAGTTCTTGGGAAATGCTCCAACCATCATATCTGCCTGAGATTCAGATCTGGTTGGTGTCAGGATATTCCAGACTCATCGAGTCTAGGAAGAAAAACGAAAGTTTGCAACACAAATCGACGAGATGACGTTGCGAGATTCTCGGGGAATGAACTACGATAGTAAGCTCCAAAACATGAGCTAGTTCTGCTACAAACATGTGAACACGTTGTCCCAGACAAGCATGACCACGTGGTAGTCTTATAATAAAACACTACCGAGTTCAGGTGGGGAACCATCAACGAGGATATCAAAATCCTTGCATAAGGCATGCTCTTAAGAAGGAACTTCTTCTCCTTGAACAAATCAATCAGTGGCTTGGTGTGCTCGGAACACATATGGAATGAAGGTTGCAAGTCTCCAGACCACAGAATACTTCGCACGTATGCATGACTGACTTGGGATGATTCCAGAGGAAGCAAAACTAACTTTCTCAAATCCACGGCGGCAACTTTCACCAAATGCACGTGTATAAGAGGAAGTCACTCCTTTCATCAAACAAATACTTCATGAGCTAGCATGAAGATAATGCTTTCAAAAGTTTCCAACACTAGCTTAATGTTCAACAAAATCATGGAGGAGATAAGGATGTTGTCAATGGGCTCAACAACAATTCATCTAGGTTTCCTTTTAAAAGGAATTCCATAGTTAAGTGAACACGGTGATAGCATTGGTCAGACCAAAGATGTAATGGTGTATGCTCGAGGGATCAACCACGAACAAGACAACATTACGAGCATCGTTGGTACTGATTGATTTGACGATAGCCCACACTCAAATCAAAGAATTGATAAGACAATAGGTCCAGCAACTGATCACAGGGACCAATCAATGAAGATATCATCTTTCTTCAACACACACTACACAAGAATATCCCTTTGGAACAAACTAAGTTAGGCAAGCTTTTATCTTCCAATTCTCCAAGTTGTTGTCTAGCTTAACCAACTAGCTCAGGGATATCCAACACAGATTCTTGGAGAAAGGGTGGTTCACAAGAAACCAACTTGATCACGAGCTCAACATAACAGTCAGGGGACAACCTGGTAATACTTCCGAGAAGATATTCGGAAAATCACGAACCACCGGTATGTTACTAAGCTTGAGAACAATCTTGCTTTTGAGGGCAAGACGACATGATCAAATGAGTGAGGACTTGAAATAATTCCTAACTCATTGGTCGAGGAGTGCACCAGAAAGATGGACAAGGTAGCACGATCAATCTTAGAATGATGATTCACTAACCAACATGCTAAGAATGAAATTATTATCCTTTAACTACCAAGCAACAAGGTTGCTAGGAGTATTGATTTCACACGCCATGATTCATTTGTCGGCATTCCGGTTACAATAACACAGGAACCGAGGAATGAACAATGATGGCAAGAAGTATCACTGTACCAAGAGTTCATAGGATGGTGTGCAATTCCTATAACAATCTCGATATAAAATATGTAATACTCCAAGGTAGAGCAGAACAAAAGCTGGATTAGCAATTTGATCTGCGGAGCACAACTTCTTTGACCCAATCCTGGATAGGGAAGAGGTACTGGAGTTTGTTTCTCCTAGTCATTCCGCGATAGAATGGCTTGACGGACCACAAGAGTAATAGGTATCGATGAACGATTGCACGCATACTCTTGACTATCAATTGATAGGCGAGGGTCGGAAACAACTAAGATGGGACAACTCAAAAGAACATATGATTTTCTGAGTTGTGGATGCATGGATTAGCATGTCGAACGAAGTTCAACATATTTCTTCCGGATAACCCATGCAGAAAGGTAGAACTGGCAGAGCCACAATATATAATGAAGAACTCATCAAGAATAATCCTGTTGTGATATTTCAGTTCAACGAGGAACTTCTGCCATAAGTAGTTCATGGTATTTGGAAGAAGAAGATACCACGGACTTCAAGGACTATCGCAAAGGTTACTAATATCCTAAAGGCACTAGCAATTACTATCAACATGAAGTAGGTAGAGTGAATCTCGGGTTCAAGAACCCAGGAACAGAATACCTATTACTAAGTAGCATCACGGGATGCTTTCGAGAATGATGGCCAGAATCATCACACTGGGAACACAAATCATGGCTAAATTACTAGATGATCCCCTAAGACACCTAGGGTCATAATAATATCTCCAACATATATGTCAAGGTAACGGAGTACCTCAACTTACTGATTAGTGTGGTTAATCTGGCCCATGGGAACATTGAAACGGGAAGAAAGGATTTGCAAATGCATCAGACTACTTAGAAACCTGGGATGACTTGGACAGCATAACGGCTGTAAATGCTCAGAAAAGATTTGAGACATTCACAAAATGGTGGCATAACCACTCAGAAGCACAATATCAAGGTTCCGAGATCAACAATTAACATACAGAAGTAATAGGAACTGAAACGAGGCTTAAGTCCAACAATTCTATAAGTCTACGGATTAATAACACGTGATCCTGATAGAAAGAAGAGATAGCCTAGTTCTTAATCCCCATAGGAAAGATAAGATGACTCAGATCAGAAGGGCATAAGGTATAAGGAGTAAAAAGAGCCTTACGTTCCATCCCACAATCAATTCCCTTATATAACTAAAGAATTTCTAGACTCAACTTCGACCAGTTTGGCTTGGTAATCCTACAGGCAGTCAAGCTCTGATACCAACGCTATCAGGACCCCGACTCAATGCCACATCGATCTAGCATGTAACACCTCATATCACTTTGCGGCCTCACGCACGGTATTCCCACGGGTGTCGCCTTACCTTTACCCGGGACCGTTTGCGCCTTTTGGCACACGTATATGACAGTGTCGCTAGCATCTATATGATAAAGAGCCCGGGCTGACATGGCTAGTTGTAAACCCAAAGTGGCACAAACTTACAGGGACAGGCATCCATGACCCAGCATCGAACGTGTCGGTCATCAGCGAGTGAATCCAGGCTGTAGCACTGGGCTAGCAGGACTCCGGTGAACCGGGCTGTAGCGGGCTAACAGGACTCCAGTATTCATCGCGTGACATTTCCCCGAAGGGACAGACACAGGAACGAAGAAGGACACATGCCGGCCAGCCTAAGTGTTCCGGAGCAGTAGCAAGCTACCATGGCTCGGTGGAAACACTAGGAGACATTTCCCGGTAAGAGAGGCTACTAAAGATAAACAACTAGATGGTCAGATCCCACACATACCAAGCATTTCAATAACATACACACAATATGCTCGATATGTGCAAATACAACATGGCATCACAACATGACTCTACGACTCAAGTATTTATTCAATAGGCTCCGAGGAGCGAGATATTACAAACAGGGGTCTCACGACCCAACATTCAGAGCATACAAATCAAAGCACAAGCGGAAGCTATCATGTCTGAGTACAGACATCTATAAATGAAAA
This sequence comes from Triticum aestivum, assembly GCF_018294505.1. Classification (NCBI taxonomy): domain Eukaryota; kingdom Viridiplantae; phylum Streptophyta; class Magnoliopsida; order Poales; family Poaceae; genus Triticum; species Triticum aestivum. The sequence goes on along the minus strand of NC_057813.1, from coordinate 33,518,113 downwards.
AGGCTGAGAAGCCTGGCTATCTACCAAATCCTGCCGAGGCACAAGATCGTAGCTGAGGTAACAAGCTAAACGTCGAAGTCCACGCGAAACTACTAGTGAGACCGAAGTCTCTCTGCAAAAACATAAAATAGGCAAACGTGAGTACAAATGTACCCAGCAAGACTTACATCAGAACTAACTACATATGCATCATTATCAACAAAGGGGATGGTGGGGTTTAACTGCAGCAAGCCAGCTTTGACTCGGTGGCTATCCTGAACTACGACTGCAAGTAACTCTTTTGAGGTGGCGCACACGAGTCCACATATTCACCATATCAATACACCACTATGGATCCGCTCCCGTCTCCCTACGAGAACGCCATCCATAGCACTCACGCTTATCTTGCGTATTTTAGAGTATCCACTTTCACTTGTCTATGAACTGATATAAGCAACCCAGAAGTCCTTTTCCGCGGACACGGCTATTCGAATAGATGATGTTAACCCTGCAGGGGTGTACTTCTTCATACATGTTCTCACCACTTACCGCGTTTACACGACATGTACTCGGCAACCTTCAAGCGGAAAGCCCAACGTGGGTGTCGGCCACGACCTACCTAAACACTCAAGTCTCTAGTCCAGGTTTATCGCCTATTCGGGTTCCATCCATGAGGAGATCCGGCCGGAGTTTCGCTCACAGCCCCAAACGATGTGAACAGGGTTCCGTGACACCAAACGGGCGCCCGGTTACCCGGCCACGTGCCTACCGCATCACAGCCCACCCCTACGGTCAGCGCTGTCCACGGCCTCCAGCATACTACAAACACCAGAAACTACTTGCAACTCCTGGACAGAGGACAAGGGTGATAAGAAGCCGAGAGGGTCCATTGGTTTCGGGCCCAATGCGTGGTAGTAGCTGAATCATGGATCACAAACACAGAACTCAGTTCCTGAGGACGGCTGCAATGAGACAACCCACCATGTACTCCTACATGGCCTCTCACCGCTACCTTTACCAAATCGTGTTCACACACTTAGCTCACACACAGTAGGACATGTTCACACACCTCTGATTCATCCCTGATGAATCAGACCTGACTCAACTCTAAGCAGTAGCAGGCATGACAAACAAGCAAGAATGAGTAGGCACAACAGGGCTCAAACAACTCCTACTCATGCTAGTGGGTTTCATCTATTTACTGTGGCAATGACAGGTCATGCAAAGGATAAAGGGGTTCAGCTACCGCAGCAAGTAACAGATGAATCGGTGTTGTCCTAATGCAGTAAAAGAGAGCAGGAGCGAGAGAGTAGGATTGTATCGGAATGAACAAGGGGGTTTTTGCTTGCCTGGCACTTCTGAAGATAACATTGAGTCTTCATCAGTGTCAACGATCACAACGTCGGAACATCGTCTACCGGGAGGGAACAGATACCGGCAACAAAGAAGAACACAATCAATGCAATGCACAATATGATGCATGCTCATGACATGGCAATATGAATGTGTTTTGAGCTAATGCAACTAGCAACAGATTAAATGAAGTTGGTTTGAATATAATATTCAAATTCAAACTCCATATGTGATTATTCAAATGCCATTTAATTGATTTGTGCTAAACAGCAGCTATAAGTTGTTCTGACATGCATGAAAATGGTACAGATGGATTCCTTGAATTTTTCTGATAATTTTTCATATATAATTTATTTAATTTGGAGTTACGGTTAATTTTCTATGATTTTTAGAAGTTTTAGGCATTTTCTGGAATTTCCTGAATAATATTAAATCCAGAAATGATTATGGCGTCAGCACCACGTCACAGTGACGTCAGCAGGGTCAACTGGGCGCCCCAGGTCAAACCTGACGTGTGGGGGCCACACGTCAGTGACACAGGAGCTAATCCCGGTCAAACCCAGCGCTGACTGGGGTTTGACCAGGGGTGGGGCCCACTGTCAGTGGCTGTGGGGGTGTTTAGCGTGGTCATTAGTGCTAACTAAATCAGCGCCACGTCAGCTGCCGGCGTTTAACCGCCGGCAACCTCAGATCGCGGCGGCGTCCGCGTCGGGTTTGCGCTACAGGGCACCGTTTTACTCGTGGTTTGCGGCTACGGCTAGCTGGCAAAGCAGCGCATCTAATGGAGCGAACGGGAGGAGCTGGGGTGGCCTGAGTCGACGGCGGCGAGCTCCAAGGCGGCGGCCGGAGTTCGGGCACCTGCGGGTTTGGCGTTGTGGTGCTCGGGAGGGGAAGCTGGTGGGTTCTACGTGCTCCTGGTGAGGTTTGGAGCACGGTGGTGTGCCCGGCTTTGAGCCACGGTGGCTCTGGCCACGACGGTGACGAGGCACGGCGGCGGCGAGCTCTCGGGTCCGGCGGAAGCAATGGCTAGAGCGGCCAAACGGCATGGGAAGAAGAGGGGAACGGGTCAGCGGCTCACCGCGAGTCCAACGAGCGCGAGGGCGAGGCCGGGGACGCTCTGTGGGCGGCGAATCAAGCGACGACGGCCGTCGGTGCAGAGGAAGAAGATGGCGTCGGTGACGGCGCTCCAGGGCGTCCGGCGTCTTGTGGCTCCGTGGTAGGGACGGGGACGTCACGGCGGAGCTCGGGGGCGCGTCGGAGAGGCGAGGGGAAGGCGGTGGCCGCGGTGGTGCTTGGCGGCGTGCTGCGGTGCGCTCGGGGATCACAGGAAGAGAGGGAAAGAGAGAGCCAGAGGAGGGGGAGCGGTCCAGAGGGAGAGGGGAAGTGAGAGGGGGGGGTCGGGGAGGCGCGTGGCGTCACCGGGGCGTCGAGGAGGAAGCAGGAGGTGGCCAGGGGAAGCAGGAGGTGGCCGGGGCAGCGTCGGCGCCCGCCACGCACCTGTTCGTCCTCCTGGCTGAGGAGGAAGATGACAAGGGGGAGGAGGTGGGCTGGGCCGGCCAGATGGGCTGGCCAGCTGTTGGGCTGCGGGTGGGCTGCCAGGTAAGCTGAGGTAAGTTCTCTCTCTCTGCTTTTATTTATTGTTTTCTATTTTGTTCTGCTTTGTTTTGGTTTAGTAAAATACTAAACCATTTTATAAAATCCTGAAAATAATTATGTGGCTAGAACTAAAATATACCAAACCACATAAAATGTTCCAGTAATTATTGGACATTTATTATTTATATATAATATATATATCCAATGCAAATAGCTATTTATTTAATTCAAAGGCCCAAAATAATTAACTCTGAGATACCAAAAATATTGTTTTGAGTTTTACCTCTTTGCAATATTTTCAGAGACTAAGAGGAACATTTTCTTGGACTTCTTTGAGGAGATTTTAATGTTGATCATTTTTAGAAGGTTTCTGAGGCTTTGAAAATTCCTCAATTCAAATTTCATTTGAATTAAAACATGATGCTCACATGAGGTCTAGCCTAGTGCATAACAGGACCAGGGATGTGACATATACGCTTTCATAGTGTGATCAAAGCATATGGTTTTATACAGACTTTTGGAGAAGCCTGTATTAACAAGAAAGTGAGTGGGAGCTCTGTAGCATTTCTGATATTATATGTGGATGACATATTATTGATCGGAAATGATACTGAATTTCGGAATAGCATAAAAGGATACTTGAATAAGATTTTTTCAATGAAACACCTCGGTGAAGCTGCTTATATATTGGGAATCAAGATCTATAAAGATTGATCAAGACGCTTAATTGGACTTTCACAAAGCACATACCTTGATAACGTTTTGAAGAAGTTCAAAATGGATCAAGCAAAGAAAGGGTTCTTGCCTGTGTTACAAGGTGTGAAGTTGAGTTAGACTCAATGCCCGACCACTACAGAAGATAGAGAGAAAATGAAAGTCATTCCCTATGCTTCAGCCATAGGTTCTATCATGTACGCAATGCTGTGTAACAGACCTGATGTGTGCCTTGCTATTAGTTTAGCAGGGAGGGTACCAAAGTAATCCAGGAGTGGATCGCTGGACAGCGGTCAAGAACATCCTGAAATACCTGAAAAGGACTAAGGATATGTTTCTCGTTTATGGAGGTGACAAAAAGCTCCTCGTAAACGGTTACATTGATGCAAGCTTTGACACTGATATGGATAACTCTAAGTCAGGAATCGAATACGTATTTTTATTAAATGGTGGAGCTGTCAGTTGGTGCAGTTCCAAGAAGAGCGTCGTGGCGGGATCTACGTGTGAAGCAGAGTACATAGCTGCTTCGGAAGCAGCAAATGGAGGAGTTTGGATGAAGGAGTTCATATCCGATCTAGGTGTCATACCTAGTGCATCGAGTCCAATGAAAATCTTTTGTGACAATACTAGTGCAATTGCCTTGGCAAAGGAATCCAGATTTCACAAGAGAACCAAGCACATCAAGAGACGCTTCAATTCCATCCGGGACCAAGTCAAGGAGGGAGACATAGAAATTTGCATAGTACATACGGATCTGAATGTTGCAGACCCGTTGACTAAGCCTCTCTCACGAGAAAAGCATGATCATCACCAGGACTCCATGGGTGTTAGAATCATTACAATGTAATCTAGATTATTGACTCTAGTACAAGTGGGAGACTGAAGGAAATATGCCCTAGAGGCAATAATAAAGTTGTTATTTATATTTCCTTATATCATGATAAATGTTTATTATTCATGCTAGAATTGTATTAACCGGAAACTTAGTACATGTGTGAATATATAGACAAACAGAGTGTCACTAGTATGCCTCTACTTGACTAGCTCGTCTATCTAAGATGCTTAAGTTTCCTAGCCATGGACAAAGAGTTGTCATTTGATAAACGGGATCACATCAGTAGAGAATGATGTGATTGACTTGACCCATCCGTTAGCTTAGCACAATGATCCTTTAGTTTGTTGCTATTACTTTCTTCATAACTTATACATGTTCCTGTGACTATGAGATTATGCAACTCCCGAATACCGGAGGAACACTTAGTGTGCTACCAAACTTCACATGTAACTAGGTGATTATAAAGGTGCTCTACAGGTGTCTCCGATGGTACTTGTTGAGTTGGCATAGATCGAGATTAGGATTTGTCAGTCCGATTGTCGGAGAGGTATCTCTGGGCCCTCTCGATAATGCACATCACTATAAGCCTTGCAAGCAATGTGACTAATGAGTTAGTTGTGGGATGATGTATTACAAAACAAGTAAAGAGACTTGCCGGTAACGAGATTGAACTAGGTATTGAGATACCGACGATCGAATCTCGGGCTAGTAACATACTGATGACAAAAGGAACAACATATATCATTATATAGCTTGACCGATAAAGATCTTTGTCGGTGTCAAAACCGGCGGATCTCGGGTAGGGGGTCCCGAACTGTGCGTCTAGGCGGATGGTAACATGAGACAAGGGACACGATGTTTTTACCCAGGTTCGGGCCCTCTCGATGGAGGTAAAACCCTACTCCTGCTTGATTAATATTGATGATATGGGTAGTACAAGAGTAGATCTACCGCGAGATCGGAGAGGCTAAACCCTATAAGCTAGCCTATGGTATGATTGTTGTTCGTCCTACGGACTAAAACCCTCCAGTTTATATAGACATCGGAGAGGGCTAGGGTTACACAGAGTCGGTTACAATAGGAGGAGATCTACATATCCGTATCGCCAAGCTTGCCTTCCACGCCAAGGAAAGTCACATCCGGACACGGGACAAAGTCTTCAATCTTGTATCTTCATAGTCCAGGAGTCCGGCCAAAGGTTATAGTCCGGTCATCCGAACACCCCCTAATCCAGGACTCCCTCAGTAGCCCCTGAACCAGGCTTCAATGACGACGAGTCCGGCGCGCAGATTGTCTTCGGCATTGCAAGGCGGGTTCCTCCTCCGAATACTTCATAGAAGATTTTGAACACAAGGATAGTGTCCGACTCTGCAAAATAAGTTCCCCATACCACCATAGAGAGAATAATATTTGCACAAATCTAATCTGCTGACGTATTCTGCAGCGTGACATCACGCCACGGCCAAGCCTTTATTCGATTCGTTTTACTGTCCCACCTCAGCACGTTTAGCGAGGTGGTTTCCTTGGCATGTCTTGTCGAAGCAGAAATCGTGTCCCCTTATTCCGGGATTCTCATCAATATGGGCGTGGGTAACACAATTGTTCCTGTTGGTATGTCTCCTCAATCGAAGGCGAGTCCCAAACAGTCACGGGGAGGGCTCTTGGTATTCAACTTCTTTATAAAGAGACCAAGGCTGGACTCCTTTCTTTCAATATCAATCGAATCCGCCTCTCACCTTTAGTTCCAACACCCAAAGCTCCAGATTCAGGCGCTTCGGACCTCCGATGATATCCGGCTCCGACCTTCAAGGCCGGTGGATGCCTTCCTCCGTTAAGGAAGAAGACGTGCTAAAGCTAAGAGATGCCAGGTATCTAACCGGCAAAATCTCGCATAGGCTGCCTGCTCAAGGGCAGGTTATTCCCACCCCCAAGCCTGGTGAGAGCGTGGTGTTCGTGTCTCACTTCTTTCGGGGGATAGGCTTCCCAATGGACCCCTTCGTGAGGGGGCTCATGTTTTATTACGAGCTGGAATTTCACGACTTAGCTCTGGAGTCCATCCTCCATATCTCATCGTTCATTGTCGTGTGCGAGGCCTTCCTCCGTATTACTCCTCACTTCGGATTGTGGCTTAAGACCTTCAAAGTAGAGCCGAAGATGATCGAGGGGCAGCACGCAGAGTGCGGAGGTGTTGTTATAAGCAAGAATACTGACGCTCCATGGCCCGAGGGCTCTTTTCAATAGGAGTTCCGCTTATGGCAACGAGAGTGGTTTTATATCACAGCTCCCAGGGACACCAAATGGGTGGCGCCACCTACCTTTCGCTCGGGTCCCCCCCCCCACAGCTAGCATCAGGGGTCAATAAAGGGTTTAACTGGGGGCCGTCCAAGGACGTGCCCTTGTTGCAGGGCCGCGTTCGAGATCTCCTAGAAAGAGATATCAATCTGGTCGTAGTGACGCAGGTTATGTTGATTCGCCGCATCCTACCCTACAAACGTCGCCCCCTCCGCTTGTGGGAGTTTAATCCGGAGGGACCACGAGCCCTCCAACATTTTGTGGGTGTGACGCCCATGGAGATGTACAAATCGTTCTTCGAATCACAAGCAATGTGTCCGGACTCATCCGGGGATGCAGGTCTGAGTTGCTATCTCCCGGATACTCAAGTAAGTAGCCCTGTACCCGGACACGCTATCCGTATATTTATCATAAAATTGCCCTTAAAAGAGTTGTCCCTTAAACATGAGTGGATAGCGAAAGCAAAGCTAATCAGGTGTCCGGCCCCCCTCACTGAGACTACGCCGGATCCCGTGTTAACCAGGATGCTGGAGGTTGCGCCTTTGGAAGAAGGCGAAGAGAGGAACAAGGAAGCTACCGCCTCCCCAAAGGAGGCTGTCAGGAAAGGAGGAATCGAGAATTCCTCTAACCTGGGGAAGAAGAGGACCGCCTCTAAAGACCCGGAGACCATGGTATCAAAGCGGGGGAAGAAATCTTCGTCAGAGGGTCCGGCGCCCTGGGATGCCTCAGTCGCATTGTGCCCCCAAGGGGATCAGCCCTCCACCGAGCCGTTTGTAAAGAGGGGAGTCTTAGAATGAGAGACATCCATGTTCTATTTCTAAGGAAGATAACTGAAATTTTACCTTGTAGTTCGGATCTCAGCCCTTCTCAGTAGAGCTCATCTTCAGGGGATCTTTGTCCGGAGATGATGGAGAGCGGAATGCCTCCCCCTGCCGTACCCCCTTGCATGGCGGGCGACCCTGAGGTGTCATCACGGAGTGTTTCCCCGAATCCGGCAGGGCCGGAAGGCAGTCGTATGGCCCCCAAGGCCCTCCGTGTCCGGCCTTCGAAAAAGGCCATCAGACGAGTCCGGCACCGTCCGGTGCACGGTCAGAGGAGCTCAAGGATCTTCTCGGGCGAGCGTCTATCTCAGAAGGACACCGTGCGTTGATGGATACAGTGATTATTAGGATTTCATCCGCGAAGAGAGGGTTTGTACAAGGCCGTCATGAGTTTACTGACAGGTTTTAGGTACGCGAAATGATGTACCTTTTGACAGATCCACATATATAAGATGCGCCCTGTATAGATAGTAGCCCCTGAGACTCGGTGCATTGTCAAAAATGACGGCGCGCCGAGGATCATAATCCTAGGTATAATATGTTGACTTTCCTATGTAGGTGGCGAAGTGTCTGGTGGCTAGTCGGACTGATGAATTTGCGGAGCTAAAGAGGCAACTTGACGTGGAAGATGCCAACATCACGCTTGTCAACAAGTGGCTTGACGAGGCAAATTTTTCTGAAGACACTTGGTAAGAGGAGCTTGATGCCCGTACCTTACAACATGTGTGCTTGATGCAAATGGTGCCGCTGCCATGGAGAACCTTCGGGCGATACTTGCCCGAGCCAAGGAGCAGGCCAGGAAAAGCGATGCGGCTGCCTTAAAGGCGGCTGAAGAGCTAAAAGCCGAACAGGCTGCTCACTGCCAAAGCAAGAAGGAAATGGCCGAGATGGCTGTAAAGTTGAAGAATGCTGCCGACCGCTGCAAGCTTCTTCAAAAAGAAGATTGGGTGGCACAGAAGGACCTAGAGAAGGCCACTACCGAGGCCAAGGATACTCGCTCTGCGATGAGAGCTATGAAGGAGGAGCTACGTAGGCCTTGGATATCATGGGTGGATAGCCCTTTATGCTGCGGATGAAGTTCGGGGATCCTAAATATGCTCCGTTGGACCGGCTATGGAGTGCGGTGATCACTTATCTGGACTTGGCCGCGAGTGCCGCGGACGTGGCTGAACACTTCCGAGATCAACAGGACCCCGAAGTGGAAAAGCTTTTTTGGTCGCGGTTCCACAATCCAGAGCACCCACTTCCATTAACCGATCATTTGGCCGCATGGGCGGAGCTGAATAGGTTATCCGAACTCGCCATGAAATATGTCGTGAGTCATCTGTGGCCGGAAAGGCCCGAGCCTAAGAGTTATTTTAGCTTGGTGCAGCAGTTCCTTGGTGCGGTGCCCCATATTAATGCAATGAAGAGGTCAGTGTGCATATTGGGTGCGCGGATGGCTCTTGCCTGTGTCAAGACATACTGGGCGGAGATGAAGGCCATTGCTGTTGCATCCCAAGATTCGGACGAGAGCCGAGTACCTGCCGAGCACTATTTTTAGGAAGTTCTGCAGGGCACTCGTTTAATAGAGACGCAGTGCTCGAAGGATATTAGGTTCGAATAACATGTATTATTGTAGAACAATGTTTCAATGGAATATAAAAGCTTTTTATACTTGTGCCTTCAAAAATTAGAATACCTCCTGTGCGGCCGTTAATGTATATGTGTATATAACCTGAAAGATGGGAGTCTTCGGCTTCAGCCCCCACGCATATAATGCGGGGGTGTTCGCAGAAGGCGCATTTTCAAACTTGATCCAACGTCTTGGTCCTATTAAGGAGGTGATAGCGCAGCGAACTAGGCAACCGGACTATAATGCTTTATCACTTTCACTTAGCCATAGGAGTTTGACAGTGGGGCTACTATATAGCCCCTAGGGGCACCGCGCTCACCCGAATTCGGGGCGCGTGTGTGCCTAGCCGGGAAACGGCCCTTCGTTAATGCAGAGGAATCCTAAAGATTCTGGCGGGTCATCGAGTGGTTGACCAGTCTCATGCTAAATCATGACAGTCAGTTTTCGGCTTTCACTACTGAGGTGCTCGCCTAGCCGAACCGGGGCACAATCGCAGCAGTTCTCTTGGTGCCGCCTTAGCCGATAGAGCAGAACGTCAGGCAGCAAAACACAGGAGTCGGGCAAACCCAACATTTGACCAAAGACATGATTCGGAGCTGATGCATATAAGGCCAAACTCGCGACGCAGAACACTCCCTAAGGTATTCGTCTTTATGAAAACGGGCTGAACAACGCCCTTGGTAAGAAGCCCCTGGTGTCCAGGTACGCGCAAAATTCTGACATGGCCACATGCCAAGACGCCAGCCTCCTCCTTGGTTATACCAATAAACCGGGGGATGTGTATGAACAATAGACAGTGAAAAAGGTTACGCAGGGTCTTAATCTGAAAAGAATCCTTGGAACGGGTCCCTACTACATGTCTACGCCCGTGTCTCCGTTGTGCCGTATCCTGGACGGGTGTAGCACGGTGTTCATCTGTAAAAGGGAGGAACTTAGTTGAAAAAGATCATGCAAAAATCTATGTTATATTAAATAAACAAAGTATAATTCAGAAAATGGGTAAAATTGAGCTTTATTGTCTCTTATTGTACACGCGTGAAGCCCCTTGTACGGGGGTATGCGGCTAGTAAGCCCTTGTATGTTTACGCCGGACTCGTCTAGCCATGTCTCGGGTCTGAACGACCTGTTTAGGTGCTTTTATTAGTGAAGCCGGTTTAGTGTGTGGCTGTCAAGGCAGCCGCACAGTCTTCCGCGCTCGAGGAACACTCGATATTTCCCTTTAATGAGATGATGCCTCGCGGAGCGGGCATTTTAAGCGGAAGGGATGCATAATGCGGTATTGCGTTAAAGCGAGCGAAAGCTTCGTGTCCCAGTAGTGCTTGATAGCTACTTATAAATGGGGCGATGTGGAAGGTTAGCTTTTCACGGCGGAAGTTGTCGGGGGAGACGAACATAACTTCTAGCAGGAGAGAACCCGTACAATGGGTATCTGGGCCTGGCGTTACCCCTTGAAAGGAAGTGTTGCTATGGCAAATTTTTGTTGGGTTTATCCCCGTTTTGCGGATTGTGTCGTGATATAGCAGGTTTAGACCACTGCCGCCGTCCATTAGGACTTGTGTAAAGTGCAATCCATCAATTATCAGATCTAATATCAAGGCAGTCCAGCCTGCGTTCCGGATACTTCTAGAGTAATCCTCATGGTCGAAGGTGATTGGTTTTAACAACCAGTGGCGGGACTCCTTTGGGACAGGCTGTATGGCGCGTATCTCTATAGGCGCCACTCTGTTTTTCCCTTTTATCACGTGAAGTGAGTTTACTGTTTCGAATTCTTGTGGGAACTTCTTTTGTTCTCTGGTGCTCTGCTTGTGGGGTTCGTCATCGTCCTCGCTTGGTATGTCGAGCCCCTTGTGTTCGGCGTTGAGTTTGCCGGATTGCTTGAAGACCCAACAATCTCTGTGGGTATGGTTTGCAGGCTTCCCGGGAGTACTGTGGATTTGGCACATTTTGTCCAAGATTTTGTTTAGGTTATATAGCTCGTCCCTGTTATCCTTGAGGGGCGGCTTTTTCTGATTCTACTGAGAGCTTTTGAATCCGGCGTTGACTGTCGTGCTCTTCGGGCTGTTTCCCTTGATCCAGTGCTGGTCCTTGCTACATCGCAGTTTCCCGTTGCCGTCACTAACTTCGGATGTACTTGGGTCGCTGGTACTGCTTCTTGCCAACCAGCTATCCTCTGCTGCGCAAAAGCGGGTCATGAGGCTTGTTAATGCGGCCATTGTTCTTGGCTTTTCTTGGCCGAGGTGTCTGGCGAGCCATTCGTCTCGAACGTTGTGTTTGAAAGCTGCAAAGGCTTCGGCATCTGGACAGTCGACTATCTGGTTCTTTTTAGTAAGAAATCTGTTCTAGAGTTTCTGGGCTGACTCTCCGGGTTGTTGAGTTATATGACTTAGGTCGTCTGCATCCGAAGGTCGGACATAGGTCCCTTGAAAATTGGCCCGAAAAGCATCCTCGAGCTCTTCCCAACTTCCGATGGTGTTTTTGGGAAGGCTTTTAAGCCAATGCCGGGTTGGCCCTTTGAGCTTGAGGGGTAAGTATTTTATGGCGTGGAGGTCATCTCCTCTAGCCATGTGTATGTGGAGGATATAATCCTCAATCCAGACTCTGGGGTCTGTTGCTCCATCGTATGCCTCTATGTTTACGACCTTGAATCCCGCTGGAAATTCATGGTCCAGCACCTCATCGATGAAACATAGGGGGTGTGCGGTACCCCTATATTTGGGTGTGCCGTGATGTTCGGATACTTGTTGTGTTGCATTGCTTACTAGAGCTTGCTTTCTTGGCCCGTAGATAGATCTGGCTAGGCCGTCTTTTTGATGCGAATCCTTGTGCGGATCGCGTGCCGGCTTGTGTGCGGCGCCATTTGCCGCTCTATGTTGGCTATGGGGTTGTTTATCCGAACGGGTGGCTTCCTTATTTTTTGATTGCGGGGGCTCTAAGGCCTCCTCATCAAATTCCGGCAGTAATTTTCGCTTCGGATAGCTCTTTGTGTGGAGACTGTCGCCGTATTTGTCTGCGGTGTTGAGTACTTTGCCCCATCTAATTCTGAGTGCATCTTCCGCTGTTTTGAGCTTCCGCTTCTGCTTTTTCAGGCTACACGCAGTGGCGATGAGCCTTTTGTGGAGGTTCTTCTGCTCCAGCAACTTGTCCGGCGTGAGGTCGTTCGGACTATTATCTTCGCCGGGGACGGGTTGTTCGGTTTGTTTATCCAAGTTGGCCTGTTCGGACGGTTGCTCGATGGCATGTTCGTTGTCCGCCAGTTCGCCCTGCTCTGTGGCTGGGTCTGTATGGCTGTTGTCTCTGTCGAGCTGGGGTTTGGAGCGGCGCTTACGCTGCCGCTTTGAGTGCTTTTCGAGGGAACGATCCCTCGTTGCGTCCATTTGTTCCTCGTCGTCGTTTCGTTTAGGTGTGTCCACCATGTATACATCGTGAGATGAGGTGGTTGTCTAGTGCCCTATAGGCACTGGTTCCTGTTCGTCTCCTACATCGTCGTCCATACCATCGATGTCTTCGGAGTCGAAGTCTAGCATGTCGGTTAAATCATCGACAATGGCTACAAAGTGGGTGGTGGGTGGGCTTTGAATTTCTTCGTCATCCGCATCCCATCCTTGCTGACCATAGTCCGGCCAGGGCTCTCCTGATAAAGAGAGAGACTTTGGTGAATTCAGAATGTCGCCGAAGGGCGAGTGCTGAAAGATGTCCGCGGCGACGAACTCTGTGATCGGCGCCCAATCGGATTCGATCGGTAGGGGCACGGAAGGTTCGGAGTCCGGAGAAGAGTCCGGCACCTTGGAGTCATGGGCTTCGCAGAGGACAAGACTGGTGTTCGGCTCGATCGCCGTAGAGAATGCAGCCCCCAAGGCGGTGTCCAGCCACCCATCCTCGATTGGCGTAGTCGGCTCCGAGCTAAGGGTCGGAACGGACATGGGCGCGGCCTCTAGGGCACTGTTCGGCGGCAGAACTAGATCATGCCCATCGTGAAAGCGTGGCGCGCTCGGCTGTGGCTCGAACCCGTTGAAGATCAAGTCTCCGCGGACGTCCGCCGTGTAGTTCAAACTTCCAAATCTGACCTGATGGCCAAGGGCGTAGCTTTCGATCTGCTCCAGATGGCCAAGCGAATTGCCCCGCAGTGCAAAGCCGCCGAATACGAAGATCTGTCCCGGGAGAAAAGTCTCACCCTGGACCGCATCATTGTTGATGATCGGAGGAGCCATCGGACCTAAAGATGACACAGAGGAACTCTCAATGAAAGCACCAATGTCGGTGTCAAAACCGGCGGATCTCGGGTAGGGGGTCCCGAACTATGCGTCTAGGCGGATGGTAACAGGAGACAAGGGACACGATGTTTTTACCCAGGTTCGGGCCCTCTCGATGGAGGTAAAACCCTACAGCTGCTTGATTAATATTGATGATATGGGTAGTACAAGAGTAGATCTACCGCGAGATCAGAGAGGCTAAACCCTATAAGCTAGCCTATGGTATGATTGTTGTTCGTCCTACGGACTAAAACCCTCTGGTTTATATAGACACCGGAGAGGGCTAGTGTTACACAGAGTCGGTAACAATTGGAGGAGATCTACATATCCTTATCGCCAAGCTTGCCTTCCACGCCAAGGAAAGTCCCATCCGGACACGGGACGAAGTCTTGAATCTTGTATCTTCATAGTCCAGGAGTCCGGCCAAAGGTTATAGTCCGGCCATCCGGACACCTCCTAATACAGGACTCCCTCAATCTTCGTAGAGTATGTGGGAGCCAATATGAACATCCAGGTTCCACTATTGGTTATTGATCGGAGATGAGTTTCGGTCATGTCTACATAGTTCTCGAACCCGTAGGGTCCGCACACTTAACGTTCCATGCGATCGGTATTATGAGTTTATGTGTTTTTATGTACCGAAGATAGTTCGGAGTCCCGGATGTGATCACAGACATGACGAGGAGTCTCAAAATGGTCGAGACATAAAGATTGATATACTGGATGACTATATTCGGACACCGGATGAGTTCCGGGGGTCTCCGGATAATTATCGGAGTGCAGGGGGGTTATCGGAACCCTCGGGGGAACCAATGGGCCTACATGGGCCTTGTGAGAGAGAAAGAGAGAGAGAGGAGGGGGCCATAGGGCTGGCCGCGTGCCCCCGTCTTTCCCTCCCTCTCTCCCTCTCCTCCCTTCCCCCTTCCTCCTCCTAGTTGGACTAGGAAAGGGGGATTCCTACTCCTACTAGGAGGAGGACTCCTCCCCTCCTTGGTGCGCCCCAAGGGCCGGCCGGCCTCCCCCTGGCTCCTTTATATACGGGGGTAGGGGGGCACCCTAGGACACACAAGTTGATCACTAATCTCTTAGCCGTGTGCGGTGCCCCCCTCCACCATAATCCACCTCTGTCATATCGTTGCAGTGCTTAGGCAAAGCCCTGCGCCAGTAGCTTCATCATCACTGTCATCACGCTGTCGTGCTGACAAAACACTCCCTCGACACTGAGCTGGATTGAGAGTTCGTGGGACGTCACCAAGCCTAACGTGTGCAGATCGCGGAGGTGCCGTACTTTCGGTACTAGGATCGGTCGGATCATGAAGACGTACGACTACATCAACCGCGTTGTCATAACCCTTCCACTTAGGGTCTACGAGGGTACATGGACTACACTCTCCCCTCTCGTTGCCATGCATCACCATGACAGATCTTGCGTGTGCGTACTGCGTTCCCCAACACCGGTAACCCCCGGTATTTTGAAACTTATCCGAAACGACCCCAACCATTTCGGTGTCCAAAAGTAGCCTTCCAATATATGAATCTTTATGTCTCGACCATTTCGAGACTCTTCATCATGTGCGTGATCTCATCCGGGACTCCATACAACCTTCGGTAGATCAAATCACATAAACTCATAATACAAATCGTCATCGAACGTTAAGCGTGCGGACCCTACGGGTTCAAGAACTATGTACACATGACCGATACACTTCTCCGGTCAATAACCAATAGCGGAACCTGGATGCTCATATTGGCTCCTACATATTCTACGAAGATCTTTATCGGTCAAACCGCATAACAACATATGTTGTTCCCTTTGTCATCAATATGTTACTTGCCCGAGATTCGATCATCGGTATCATCACACCTAGTTCAATATCGTTACCGGCAAGTCTCTTTACTCGTTCCGTAATGCATCATCCCACAACTAACTCATTAGTCACATTGCTTGCAAGGCTTATAGTGATGTGCATTACCGAGAGGGCCCAGAGATACCTCTCCGACAATCAGAGTGACTAATCATAATCTCGATCTATGCCAACTCAACAAACATCATCGAAGACACCTGTAGAGCATCTTTATAATCACCCAGTTACGTTGTGACGTTTGATAGCACACTAAGTGTTTCTCCGGTATTCGGGATTTGCATAATCTCATAGTCATAGGAACATGTATAAGTCAAGAAGAAAGCAATAGCAATAAACTAAACGATCATAGTGCTAAGCTAACGAATGGGTCTTGTCCATCACATCATTCTCTAATGATGTGATCCCGTTCAGCAAATGACAACACATGTATATGGCTAGGAATCTTAACCATCGTTGATTAACGAGCTAGTCAAGTAGAGGCATACTAGGGACACTCTATTTGTCCATGTATTCACACATGTACTAAGTTTCCGGTTAATACAATTCTAGCATGAATAATAAACATTTATCATGATATAAGGAAGTATAAATAACAACTTTATTATTGCCTCTAGCGCATAAGTCCTTCACATCTCTATTGCAAGATCTCGCCTTTTCCATGGCCGTCATGGCTTGGAGCTTCTTGTCCGCCACCTGTCAAACTTCCTTAACCCTTCTCAGGCACCCCCCTCTCCCATGCCACCGGATCACTAACTCCTCCATCCTTTCCCCATCGAACCACCTCCTCATCCACCCCTTCCACACTGAACCACTTTCTCCTCTTCTATGAGACCCCCTTTTATTTTCCTTCTTCTTCCTCTGCCCCTCCCAACAGAACCACCTCCTCTCTCACCCTTCCACAACTCCTCTAATAGTCCATTATGTTTGGAAGATTTTTCTAACCCTCCTTGCTTCTTGTTGGAGATTACGTTGAAGATTGGACCACCATGAGGCTCATTTAAGGCGAGAACAAACTATGGGTTATGTGGCATGATGTTGAACCATGAATGCTTTTTTTATCAAATGATATGGTAAATTATTGTTGTTGTGTAGTGCCCATGTACATATTCTATGATGCATATTTTTTTCTTGTGAAGTGAGATGATGAATCTTGCAATATGTGATATGGTGATTGTTGTTGTGTCCTGCTTTTTTTTGTGCAGAGTGATGGTGAACAAAATTTTTCAAGTTCATAATAAATGTTTTTGTGTGTGTAACAAATATGATTCCATACTGAAACCTCAGTAAGATTCCGTGAGCCAATTCAGTAAACATAAAAACAACCAAATTCATATTCATGTCCATTACAACTTCCTGGCTGAATTGGAACTGAAACCAATTCAATATGGAGGCCTCCAAGTCTTCCACTTTCAAATTTTGCAGAGATTCGAGAATGGGAGCCAACGTTTTGGTAAAACGGTGATTAATTTTTGGTTTCGCCAGATTTCTTGCACTCAATGTGTTTAATTTTTTTAGCAATGTTCATGCCAATTTTTTCCAATGATTTCTAACCTTTTTAAGTCATTAGCCTCTTCTCTCTGGTGAACTGAGATGTTATCATATTTTAAAATTGGATAAGCAAGTATGTCAAATATCATGTTCTCAAATGTTTGCTAAAAGACCCATGCTACGTCTTGAGCTTGCATTGGTTTTCCTTGAAGAGGAAAGGGTGATGCAGCAATAGTAGCGTAAGTATTTCGCTCAGTTTTTGAGAACCAAGGTATCAATCCAGTAGGAGGCTGCTCAAAAGTCCCACGCACCTACACAAACAAACAAAGAACTTGCAAACCAATGCAATAAAGGGGTTGTCAATCCCTTCACGGCCACTTGCGAAAGTGAGATCTTATAAAGATAGTATGATAAGGTAAATATATTTTTGGTATTTTATAATATAGATGCAAAAAGTAAAGATGCAAATACAAGTATATTGAAAGCAAATATGATAAGAGATAGACCCGGGGCCATAGGTTTCACTAGTGGCTTCTCTCAAGATAACATAAGTATTACGGTAGGTGAACAAATTACTGTCGAGCAATTGATAGAAAAGCGAATAATTATGAGATTATCTAGGCATGATCATGTATATAGGCATCACGTCCGTGACAAGTAGACCGACTCCTGCCTGCATCTACTACTATTACTCCACACATCGACTGACTCATGCCTGCATCTAGAGTATTAAGTACATAAGAACAGAGTAACGCTTTAAGCAAGATGACATGATGTAGAGGGATAAACTCAAGCAATATGATATAAACCCCATCTTGTTATCCTCGATGGCAACAATACAATACGTGCCTTGCAACCCTTTCTTTCACTGGGTAAGGACACCGCAAGATTGAATCCAAAGCTAAGCACTTCTCCCATGGCAAGAAAGATCAATCTAGTAGGCCAAACCAAATTGATAATTTGAAGATACTTGCAAAGATAACTCAATCATACATAAAAGAATTCAGAGAAGATTCAAATATTATTCATAGATAAACTTGATCATAAACCCGCAATTCATCGGATCTCGACAAACACACTGCAAAAAGAGTTTACATCGAATGGATCTCCACAAGAGAGGGGGAGAACATTGAATTGAGATCCAAAAAGAGAGAAGAAGCCATCTAGCTAATAACTATGGACCCGTAGGTCTGTGGTAAACTAGTCACAACTCATCGGAGGGGATATGGTGTTGATGTAGAAGCCCTCCGTGGCCGACCCCCCCCCCCCCCCCCGGCAGAACACCGGCGAAGGCTCCAAGATGGGATCTCACGGATACAGAAGGTTACGGTGGTGGAAATTATGTTTTGTCTGCTCCTCGGATGTTTTCGGGGTACGTAGGCTTATATAGGAGGAAGAAGTACGTCAATGGATGCCCGAGGGGTCCACGAGATAGGGGGCGCGCCCTCCTATCTCGTGGAAGCTTCGGCTGCTTCTTGACTTGCACTCCAAGTCCTCTGGATCACGTTCGTTCCAAAAATCACGCTCCCAAAGGTTTCATTCCGTTTGGACTCCGTTTGATATTCCTTCGAAATACTGAAATAGGCAAAAAAAAACAGCAATACGAGCTAGGCCTCCGGTTAGTAGGTTAGTCCCAAAAATGATATAAATGTGTAAAGTAAAGCCCATAAACATCCAAAAGGGGTAATATAGTAGCATGGAACAATCAAAAATTATAGATATGTTGGAGACGTATCAAGCATCCCCAAGATTAATTCTTACTCGTCCTCGAGTAGGTAAATGATAAAAAAGAAATTTTTGATGTGGAATGCTACCTAGCATAATTCTCAATGTAATTTTCTTTATTGTGGAATGCTACCTAGAATGACAACTCAAAGCTAGAACAAGATATAACTCTATATGAATGCCCCGGTGGTGTACCGGGATATGCAATGAATCAAGAGCGACGTGTATGAAAATTATGAAGGTGGCCTTGCCACAAATACAATGTCAACTACATGATCATGCAAAAGCAATATGACAAAAGTAATGCGTGTCATATGAAAGGAACGGTGGAAAGTTACATGGCAATATATCTCGGAATGGCTATGGGAATGCCATAATAGGTAGGTATGGTGGCTGTTTTGACGAAGGTATATGGTGGGTGTATGGTACCGGTGAAAGTTGTGCGGCACAAGAGAGGCTAGCAATGGTGGAAGGGTGAAAGGGTGCGTATAATCCATGGACTCAACATTAGTCAAAAGAACTCATGTACTTGCTACAAAAATCTAGAAGTCATCAAAAACCAAAGCACTACGCGCTTGCTCATAGTGTGATAGATTGGTAGGAAAAGACCATCGCTCGTGCCCGACCGCCACTCATAAGGAAGGCAATCAATAAATAAAATTGTGCTCCAACTTCATCACAAAGCGGTTCACCATACGTGCATGCTACGGGAATCACAACCCTTAACACAAGTATTTTTCATAATCACCTCAACTAGCATGACTCTAATATCACTACCTCCATATCTCAAAACAATTATCAAGCATCATATTGATCATAGCATCCAATTCACTTTTCTATGATAGTTTTTATTATACCCAACTTAGATGTTCATCATTCTAGGACCAACTTTGTAACCATAGCAAATACCATGCTGTTCTAAAAACTCTCAAAAAGATATAAGTGAAGCATGAGAGACTAGCAATTTCTTCAAAATTAAGTCACCACCGTGCTCTAAAAGATATAAGTGAAGCACTAGAGCAAAAACTATCAAGCTCAAAAGATATAAGTGAAGCACATAGAGTATTCTAGCAAATTCTAATCAAGTAGGATTCTCCCAAAAGGTGTTTAAAGCAAGTATGATTGTGGTAAACTAAAAATCAAAGACTAATATAATACACGTTGCTCCAATGAAAACACATATCATGTGGCGAATAATATAGCTCCAAGTAAAGTTACTAATGAACGAAGACGAAAGAGGGGATGCCTTCCCGAGGCTTTTGGCTATCCTTTAATATCTTGGGGTGCCTTGGGAATCCCCAAGCTTAGGCTCTTGCCACTCCTTATTCCATAGTCCATAAAAGCTTTACCCAAAACTTGAAAACTTCACAACACAAAACTCAACAGGAAATCTCATAAGCTCCGTTAGTGAAAGAAAACAAAACCACGACATAAGGTACTGTAATGAACTCATTCTTTATTTATTTTGGTGTCAAACCTACTGTATTCCAACTTCTCTATGGTTTATAAACTATTTTACTAGCCATATAAGCATCAAAATAAGCAAACAACACACGTAAAACAGAATCTGTCAAAAACAGAACAGTCTGTAGCAATCTATAACTAACGCAAACTTATGGAACTCTAAAAATCCTACAAAAATAGGAAGTCCTGGAAAATTTGTTTGTTGATCAGAAACAAAAATAATCAACACAAAATCATGTTTCTGTGATGTAACAAAATTATATTTGTGCTTGCAAAGTTTCTGTTTTTCAGCTGAATCAAATCAACTATCATCATAGGTTATCCTATAGGTTCTACTTGGCACAAACACTAATTAAAAGATAAAAACACATCTAAACATAAGGTAGATGCAAGATATATTACTAAACAGGAGCAAAAACAAAAAACATAAAGAAAATTGGGTTGCCTCCCAACTAGCGTTATCGTTTAACGCCCCTAGCTAGGCATAAAAGCGAATATAGATCTAATGAGTGCCATCTTTGGCACTAAATTCATAAGTAGCCCGCATGATAGATTCATAAGGTAATTTGACTTTATTTCTTGGAAAGTGCTCCATCCCTTTCTTTAATGGAAATTGGAATCTAATATTCCCTTCCTTCATATCAATAATCGCACCAATCATTCTAAGGAAAGGTCTACCAAGAATAATAGGGCAAGAAAGATTGCAATCTATATCAAGAATGATAAAATCTACGGGCACCAAATTTCTATTTGCAACAATGAGAACATCATTGATCCTTTCCATTGGCTTTTTAATGGTGGAATCTGCAAGATGCAAATTTAAAGAGCAATCATCGAGATCATGGAAACCTAGAATATCACATAAAGTTTTCGGAATCGTGGAAACACTAGCACCCAAATCACACAAAGCAAAACACTCATGATATTTAATTCTAATCTATATAGTAGGTTCCCACTCATCATTAAGTTTTCTAGGTATAGAAACTTCCAAATTAAGTTTTTCATCATAAGATTGCATCAAGGCATCAATGATATGTTTGGTAAAAGCTTTATTTTGACTATAAGCATGAGGAGAATTAACAACGGATTGCAACAAGGAATTACAACCTTCTAAAGAACAATTATCATAATCAAAACCCTTGAAATCAGAGATAGTGGGCTCAATGCTATTTAAAGTTGTGACCTCTCCAATCCCACTTTTACCAAATTTAGCATCAAGATCTAAAAACTCTGAATTCTTGGGACGCCTTCTCTTTTTTTTCCGCAGCCTTGGTTACCGCTCCCTTGTTACGAGTAGTTCTCAACCTAGAGCTCTGCTCACCGGCCATGGCAGCGACGGACGAAGAAGAAGCACTTATGAGGAGGAAAGGTAGAGTAATTTTCGGTTAGGTAATTCCCCTTTTTCTAACCTAAGTACTAGCACTAGTAATACTAATACCTGCATAGTGGGAACATGTTCAGGTTTGGTACGTAGTACTAGTAGGTCTGAGCAGGCTTTCGAATGTGATGGGAACAAGGTAAAGATTAATTTATGGTTTTGGTTTCGAGGCCCGAAACGGCTCCCGATGAGTTTAGTGGAACATAAATTTCAAGTAGACTACACTGCTCAAATGCGTAAATAATATGTTACTGTCAAAAATTGGCACAAAATACGAAGGAGACCAATGGAAGTACTACTAGCAACCCACGATTTAACTACTCACATGCGCACAGTGGAGTAATAATGTCTTTCTTCCGCCCTCACGTCCACTCAATTTGCATGCGCTGTATTAATTGACCATCAATGAAGTGAACGACTTTACACGCATCAAATTATCACATGGGGTGGATCTTGGTACAAAATTGCGTCCGCCCGTGTACCCGCGTGTGCGTGCGAGGGAATGAGTGTGTGCGTGGCGTGCGTGCATATCTTCGCTTCGTGCATGTACCGCCAGTATGGCTCAGGGAGGACGACTACATTCTTCTGGAACCAGCAGCACGTCACTGTGATCAATCCACGCAAGGAGGTCGCGACAATGCCTCCACATGTGCCACATGGCTTCATGAACTGTAAGAGAGACACTGTGTAGTATGCCATTGGTATTCTAATTTACGTGTTTTGCACATACTCGAAGTACTAGTAATTTACACGTGCATTGCACGCATCAGATTTTGCAACCAAATTATGAATAAATACCACACTATAGCATGTAAGCTCTTAGTCATATATGCGTGATGTAGCCCTTCGTTTAATTCTTATGGTTCATCTCATTCAAAATCAAATTAGTTTTCATAAAAAAGCTAAGAATGCATGAATAGGAAAAACATGGGATTATAGTGGAATGTCGTATTGAATCCTACAGGATTGTATGAGTGTTTGATTATGCATAGAAAAAACGCAGAATTCTTTCAAAGACGTTTGAGTGGATGGGATGTTTCCTATGAATCTAGTGCAAATGAATCATATGGAAAAATTCCTATGGTTTACAATCCTACGAATCAAACAACCAAGATAGGAAAAATTCCCAATGATTAGAATCCTCCAAAATTCCTTTGAGAATCCTTTCAATCAAAGAAACCCTTAATCTATTTTATGATTCATGGAATTGTGTGTTGTAAAGCATAAAGTAAAAACAAATAATGGCAACTCAACTAGAAAAAAAGTTTGGGCAGTTATGATACGGAAGATTCTAGAACAAAAGAGAACCACTGTTGTTTTGAGGTTTGTGCATTATGCTTAAGTTCAACCATGGAGTCTGCTAGATTGTACATGTGGCAAAATCCGGTGGGGGCTAGAAGATAGTGCGAGGGGCCGAGTGGAGGGAGACTATGCAGGAATGCACAAGTGTGAGACCGATATTTAGAGAGAGGGGGCGAACACGTGCGCTGTTGCACGCAGTGGCGGAGCCATGAAAAATAAATGAGCTAGGGGGCCAAGCATTGCTAATCCTTTACGAGGAGGGTCAATTCATGGAATTAAACTTTTTTTAGCAGCAATTGTCTAATGATCACATTCATATTAGTCTCGATATATAGTGATGTTAGGGGGGGGCAGGGCCCTTACTGCCCCCTGTCTTCGCCATTGTGCATGCATCTAAGAGATGAAGCGGAAGGCATGGATGATGAGAGGGGGACGTTGGATATATAATTAATGTGGGTGTATTAGCTATTTATGTTAATCCTATATAGAGAGGTATAGATTGATCGATGTGGATGTGGGAGACGTATAGATTGATCGATGTGGACGTGGGAAAGAGGGTGAGACCTCGCTGGATATATCGATTGATCGGTTTGTGTGGAAAACTATGAAAGACCTAGCTATATACACACATACATAGAGGAACATCGATCGTTGCGCATGCACGCGTGAGAGATAAAGAATGCCCGGTATGAGGGAGAGGGGATGTGTGTGGGTGTGTGCCTTCATGGGAGACCGACCTGAAGAAAAAGATTGCATGCATGCGATAGATAATGCCGACTGGTAGTGTGTGTGCATGCATGCACGAGAGAAAGTTAGTGGTACAATTATAAAGAGAAGACTACTGTGTGGGTGTAAAAGAATAGGTGAGGTCATAATCAATGTAAAGTTGAATTCAAATATTTGAATAAGAGATCCAGATGTTTGAAACCCATGCATGCATGACTATAAAGAAGATCTGCGTT
The DNA here is from genome assembly GCF_018294505.1 of Triticum aestivum. Lineage (NCBI taxonomy): Eukaryota > Viridiplantae > Streptophyta > Magnoliopsida > Poales > Poaceae > Triticum > Triticum aestivum. The sequence continues at coordinate 33,494,474 of NC_057813.1, read as the reverse complement.
GTGTGCTTTGGAAACGAGCATGTTGTAATGTATACACATTGAACAAGGTCAGACTGATTTGAATTTGAGATACCGATGGCAGACATCATTTGCCCATGTTGCATCCGTGCATGTAATTGGAGATGATGGGCAGCTTTCGCATCACATATCTATATCTATACCCCTATATATATATTATATTATATATTTTTTATATTGTGAGCGGGTAACTTTAACTTTTAAAGATGGTCGTTGGATGAGGCGAATCTGAAGGTCCAAAGATGGCAAATTTGAGCACTATTTGCCGTTGGATATCATCTAGATTCCACTAGATTTCGCCACATGTATAATCTAGAAGACTCCATGGTTGAACTTAAGCATAATGCACAAACATCAAAACACAAGCACTTCTTATTTGTTCTAGAATCTTCCGTATCATAATTGCCCAAATGTTTTTCTACATGATTTGCCATTATTTGTTTTTACTTTATGTCTTACAACGCACAATTCCATGAATCTTAAAATAGATTAGCTTTCTTATAAAAACTAGATGATTTTGAATGAAATGAACTATAAGAATTAAACGAACATCTACATCATGCATATATGACTCAAAGCTTGCATGCTATAATGTGGTATTTATTCATAATTTGGTTGCCAAATCTCATGCACGCAAATGCACGTGTACCTTACTCTAGTCTAAATGGTGTTTGTGTGTGTGTGTTGTGCGTGTTGAGGTGCAAATTGTCTTTTTTTTGGGTACACGTTAAGCTTGTTCTTCCGAAATTTCAAGCCGCGCCTTGTTATGCCGAAAATTGAAGCTAGCGTCTCTGTCTATCGTGCTGCAAAACTCCCGCCTCTTCAACCGACGCCTTGTTAGCCCGAAATATTTAAGATATATCTTTGTCTCGTTGTGCTCTGACAACTCCCTCCATCTCAACCCGTGCCTTGCTATTCCGAAATTACAACGCGCGCAAAAACTCCCACCTCCTGTGAAATCCCGACACGTGAAATGCCCATGGTACCCCTGAACCGAAAGAACCGCCTCAAATCGGTGGGGGGTACTTTTGTAACTTACCCCACATTTCGGACAAGCGCGTCTCTAAGCCATGGTTCCCCACTGCCATCCCATCTGCCCACCCATTCGTACACCGAGGCCGCGAAAACCCGCGACAAAACCCCACAACCTGCTCTGTCCGCCACCCAGCTGGAGCTTCTTCCCCGACGACGTCGTCCACAGCAACACCTCGACGTCCCTCATCCACCGTACCGGATGAGGATCCGTCGTCGCTCTCATCGTCCCGCCGGTTCAACCACCTCGTCCTCCACCTCCAAGGAGCTGCCCCGATGTTCCCCTCGTCTTTCGCTCCACCTCCATTCCCACACCACCGTCTTCACCTGCACCACCGGAAGAGCATCATCATCGCCATTTCCTCGGATGAAGCTGCGGCCTAATCGGTGCCACCAAAGAGGTTGTACACTAATCACCACATTTTCTTCTTGATTTGATCTCACGGTGCTGCCGGCGCTTGGTCCCGAGCCGACACGAGGCGGCTCCATCCACGGCGGCGTCACCGGCCACTTCCTCCACGGCATCGCTCCCTCGGTGGCGACGTCCACATCAGTAGGAGCTGCTGCTGCTTTAGCTCTCGCTCGCGCTGCTGCTCTGCTCTTGCTCTCGGTCCCCTGCCTAGTCTGCTCTTGCTATTGCTCTTGCTCTTGCTGCTGCTCTCGCTCTTGCTCTTGCTTGCGATGTTGCTCCAATTTGGCTACACTTCAGTCGTCTGAATCGACATTTGGGTCAGTCGATTTCCAAGGGGTGGGCTCGCTGGGGTGAAGGAAGAACCAGCCGCAGCGGGGAGGGGGGCTCGCCGGAGAGGTACCCCACTATCTATCTTAGGGTTCAGGATGGGGGCGGTGGTCGCTGGCGGTGGCGGGGCGTTGGCGGGACGGTGGCGTGGGGATCGCCAGAGAAAAAGCTCGGCACGAGTGGGCCTAGAGGGATGGCCGGGGCGGCGGCAGACCAGCGGTGGGGAGTGTTTTTGGGGCGGGCGGGGCGGCGCACCGCCGGCCGTGGGCGGCAGGGGGCTGCTGTTTGGCCGGTGGTGGCTGGCGGCTCAGGGGGGAGGGGTGGAGGTTGAAGATGAACCGCAGGCCCTTGATTTCGTATCCAGCGGCTGCAAAATCGACTGACCAAAGATGAAAAAGTCAGTCGACCGACGTGTAGCCTCACCTTGCTAGTGCGTTCAGTTTCGACAGCAAAATTCAGTTTGGACAGTTAGGTTCGGTTTCGACAGTTAAGTTCAGTTTCGACAGTTAAGTTCAGAGATGAGCGACTGATGTATTTTACATCTAGCACTTTGTGGTTATGTATTTTATGTCATGTATTGGAGATGCTATTAGAATTCCCCTCAGGTTAATGTTGTTCGTTGTCTTTCTTGTCCTGCTTCAGCCTCGGCATCGTACAACTCACCGGAGCTACTCCAATGACAAAACCCTCCATCACAGCGGAGTAGTACCTCGGGCTCCATCTCCAGACGCCTAAGATCTTATTCCCCTCCCGCGACAGCAAAGTCAGCCGGAGCATCCTCACCGGCCAACCCAATGACGCTGAGATTGACATGGCTTCGCCAAAGAGGTTGTACACTTGTTGCATCTCTTTTTTACTCTACATGTTATATATATTGTCCACTGAGCACTCGTAGTAACGGGAAATACGATTATTTTATCCTACTATATGACAAGCAGTGAGGTACCAGGCAACTTAGCTATCCGTGATGGACTCTCTTGAACGCCATCATTATTTATCTCTGCGTGTTTGTGCTGCGCATTTGTCGATGGGCCTGGGAGTTGAGCTAGTATGGCAATGGCCTGGGTCCAAAGTAATAGAAGTAGCACAAAACATTTTTGTAGTGTAGGATTTTCCTTGCTCAAGCTTGCCTACTAGAATCGCCAGTGCTTGAAAGGAAAAGTGAATGAAAAACATAGGAATTGGAAAGTTTCCTATGGTACTACTTTTCATGAATTTGGTGCAAAGGAATGGAGCAAAGGAAAACTGTAGGATTTGTTCCTTTAGTGTCTCCTTGAAAGAAAAACCGTAGGAATTCTAATTTCCACTTCTCCTCCTTTTCATATTCCTATTCATCAAGCACAAGACTAAGAGATAGTAGCATAATAGCATTATAACCGTACATTTTCTTGTGGTTTGACTTAATCTCACCATGCTTTTTTGCATCCTGTGATCTTCCAATTGTTGTGAATCAAACACCTAGATTGGCAGAAATCCTGTGTTTTTAAATTCTCTGTTTTGCACGTGCATTCCTATCCTATTCCTGTCTATTTCCTATCCCTGGATTGTTAGAATCCTCAAATTCAAACAAGCCCTTACTCAATTACTTCTGTTACAGATATGTGTCAAAGAAAACCTTGTGTGGTTTGTCCTGCTCCTGCGGCGCTGTGTTCCACCCCAGCTCAGCTGCTCCAACAACGGAAGGATTCACCACAGGAGGGATCCGCTCTCTAGACTGTCTTTCGCCGCCTCAGATCTTCTTCCCCGCCGCCGGCAGCCACAACAACTGCATTACCATCATCAACTGAGTAGATGACCTTCAGGACTACACGGGTCCGCAAGAGAGGTCGCACTCTTCCGTGTCTGCTTACGTTATGCATCGTTTAATATGATGACATGCTACATTATCATCGTGTTCACCTATTAGACTCCGAGTCAGGTCCAAACTAATGCCGAAACTTGAGTTTTTAAATGGTTGTGGGGTACATATTGGGGCAGCAATTAGTACTATCTGTCTACTGTCTGGTTAATCTCCGGTGTCTACTATGAGTTTCATGTTGGCTGCAAACAAACATTAAAGGAGCCATTATCTGTATTTTTTAACTAAAGCTATTATCTGCCTGCTATCATTGGTTTTGGGTCTATCCACAGTTTGCTACCATCACTCTGGATTTGTGCATGCACTCCTTACATAATGTCACTATGTTTTATTCCTATGCATGCCAGTTATTGTACACAATGGAACTAATCATGTAGAGCAAAAAAGACGAGCCTTGCATGGCAATAAAATTTCATGCAGACGTCGTTCCATGGTGGGTGCAAAGGGAGCCCCCCCTCCACCAATTTCGGATCGTAATCAAGAGGAAGATAACTGTTCTGAGGGGGATTCAGAAGGAGAAGACCACTCCTATTTACCCCATGAGGTCTTCTCTCTAACTTGGGATGCTTATGTTGGTAATATCATGCATATGGTGCCTTGCATTGCTTACTGTATACATTAAAGATGTCATCTGCTTAGTTTAGACATGCTTTGTGTCAATGACATTTGTTTTGTTTCTTTATCATATATGTGAATCATGCAATGCCATCTTGTCTAGCCAGGCATCATATATGTGAATTTTGCAATGCCACCCTGGTTAGCCAGTCATCTTATATGTGAATTATATCATGCCATCATTTTTTATTATGTGTTAAATTTGTCAACAATTTTAGTACATTCAATTACTCTTCTTGTGCATCAGACATTCGGCACGGTCATGAAAAAATCTGGAGTGGAAGCAAGGTCTTCAGAGCAGACAATGCTATCTGACGAAGCGCATGTGTTGCTGGTTACCGACAGCTCCTCGGAGGAGCATTCAGAGACAGATGACCAGTCATATTTCCCCCCTGAGGTGCATGCCCTAACTTGGCAGGGTTATGTTTCTCATATCGTGCATATGGTATCTTGCATTGCTATGTCATTTGCTTAGTTTAGACATGCTTTGTGTGAATGCCACCTGTTTAGTGTCTAATTACCATATATGTGAATTATGCAATGCCATCTTGTTGCAAGACATTATATATGTGAACTATGCAATGTTATCTTGTTGCAAGGCATTATGTATGTGAATTATGCAATGCCATGCTGTTTAGGCATGCGTCATATATGTGAATTATATCATGCCATCATTTTTTGTATTTCTCATTGATTTTGTCGACAATGTTTGTATATTCAACTGCTCTTCCTATGCATCAGCCATTTGAATTGGTGATGGAGAAATCTGGAGTGAAAACAAGGTCTTCAGAGCAGACAATGCTACCTGCTGAAGCAGATATCTTGCTGGTTACAGATAGCTCTTCAGAGGAGGATTCAGAGGCAGATGACCAGTCCTATTATGTCCCTGAGGTGTGTGCTCAAACTTGGCAGGGTTATATTACTCATATAATGCATATGTTGTATTGCAATGCTTATTTTTTACATCATATACACAATATTGAATTCCATCTCCTTAGTTGACACATCATATATGCAATTGCCCTCTGCTCACTTCCTTAGTATATAAATCATATATTTGAATTATGTCATGCCATGATGTTTACATAGACAGCATGTATCTGAATTATGGCATGCCAACCCATTTTCTAAAGACATAATATAGTTATATCATCTCATTATGTTTACATAGTCATCATATTTTAAATTATGTCATTCTATCCGTGAATTATATCATGCCATCATGTTTCCATTGACGACATGTTTGTGATTTATGGCATGCTAACCACTTTAATAGACACATCGTATAGTTATATCATGTCATCCTGTTTACATAGTCATCATATTTTGAAGTATGTCATTCTATCCTGTTTAGTTAGCCATCATACATGTGAAATTGTGTCATGCTATCCTGTTTAATTACCCATCATATATGTGAAATTATGTCCTGCTATTCTTTTTGCTTAGACAACATAAATGTGAATTATTTCATGCCCTATTTTCTTCCCTACTATCCATTGCACCTGTCTATCTTACAATGTCTGTACATTCAATTACTTTTCTTGTTTATTAGCCATTTCAATTGGAGGGAGTGATGGCAGTATCTGTGGGAGTAAAAACACGGTCTTAAGAAAAGATCGTGCTACCGGTCGATGCAGATAGAACCACGGTTGTACTTGCCCAAGAATCAGCCCCACCACACATAACCCACACTCATGCAGATTGTACCCCTACCCAGTTGGACAGAGAACCAGCTACACCCCTTCTAACCCCAACCCCAGCAGATAGACACCCAGTTCCCGTTGACACATCACCGTCTCCACCACAGAGCACCCAAACACGAGCAGTTAGTAAGGCAACTGCAGTGCCGAAATCACGAGGACCACCACTCCGAACCCGAAGTCAACGCTTAAAGCAGAAGAAGAATTGTTCTCAGGTCAGGTTCTGTTGCTATGGTTCATTCTACTTTGCTCTTGCATCACTGTATTTACTGATACCAACCAATTTCAAATTTGAAGGATGCAATTGAAACTCCAACGGCGCAACAGGTATGTTTTAAACCTATTTCTTCAACGTGTTTGGCTGTTTGCTGTTGTAACTTGCTCTATGTTGATTTCAGTTTCAATTGAATAAACAGTTATGTTCTCATGCCATGCACATTACTCCCTCCGTTCCTAAATATAAGTCTTTGTAGATATTTCACTATGAACCACATACGGATGTATATATATGCATTTTAAGTGTAGATTCATCCATTTTGTTCCGTATGTAGTACGCCTAGTGGAATCTCTACAAAGACTTATATTTAGGAACGGAGGGAGTACAAGTGTTGTTATTGTTGTGTAGTTTCCCACACTTATATTCTGTCTATGCTGCTTTGTCTTAAATAGATATGATTCGAACTGTATCTATCTTGATTTGGCAACATAAAGTAGAATGATATAGACCATACAGTGACCATACTACATAGATATATGTTTGTTTCATGCTGTTATCCTGTCGTCCTTAGTACTGAACTAGTTTACCAAAATGAGTTTCATATACTACATTGTAAACCTGAGATGTGTTTATTTGTTTCCCTTTTAGAACACGGATAAAATATTGGAGAAGAGTACCCTGTTATGCAATGGTAAAGAAAGTAATGCAGATAAGGTTCAAGATAGTGAGACATCCCTATTGGTCTCCAAGAAAGCTGATAAAAACTATATTGAGGACACTGAGACAACCCCAAAGTCCTGTCTTGATGTAGTGTTCGAGTTACTGGCTACCACTGCTGGCACCAGCTCTTCGAACTAGTTGCCTGAATCAGTTCGGCTTCTTGAGTCTCAACTTCAAGTTGAAAGACATCGATCAGATGTTATGCGACAGGAAGCCGAAGGACTGAGGAAGTCCCTGCAGAATTCAGATGCATACTTTATGGTGCAACAGCAGGCACTGGAGGACTTAAGCGTCAAACAAGAGAAAGTTAATAAGCTTGCTAAGCATCTTGCCAGCATTATGGGTACCCAGGATATTGTTTCTTGAGCTCTTCTGAAGTGGTTTCAATTCTGGACTTGTTTTGCTGCAGCGTTTATATGCTGCTATGTTCCTTATATTTGCACTGGTGGCGAACTTTGATGCCCAGTGGATGTAATATGTGTAATAGCCGTGATAGCCTAGTGTAAGTTGCTTGCTTATTTATTTCCTTGTTGTCTTGTTTATTTGTTTGCTTGTAGTCAGTGCAGTTCTTTTTTTGCGGTTTGCTACTGGCTGCAACAACCTATTTTTCAAAACTAGGCCACAATAACCATGGGATAATATTTACTGTAGTGACACGGGACCTATGGGCCGTATAAACAGTGGGCCTTCCACGGGCTGTATAAACAATGGGCCTTCCACGGGCCGTAGAAACAATGGGCCTTCTACAGGCCGCAGAAACAATGGGCCTTCTACGGGCTGTATCATCAATGGGCCTTATACGGGCAGTATGATCGATTGGCCAAACATGGGCCAATAACAGGCCGCATTATGGCCGTAAACGGCTAGAGTTGGAATCGTCCGTTCATGGGCCAACCATAACGGGCCATCATTAATAGGCCATATTTCATGACGCTATGAAAACGGCCCAACGTGTTAACGGACCACAAACGGGCCGACTGTAACCACGGGCTGAATTTGGCCCATAAGAAGAAAATGACAGTAATGGGCTGTAAGTAAACGAATGCTGGAAATGAGCCCAAGAATAAATGGGCTCTGAGAAGGCCGAAAGATAACATGGGCTGGAAATGGCCCAACGGAATAACGGGCCCTTAATGGGTATAAAGTGATACACTGTTCATTACGGGCCAGTTTCACCACGGGCCGTGAATGGGTGTAAAGTTATACACTGTTCATTACGGGCCAGTTTCACCACGGGCCGTTAATAGGCCAAGAGTTACATAGGGCCTCATATGGGATGAAAGACGTCATGGGCCATACATGGGCCAGAAGTGAAAACGGGCTGGAATCATATTGGGTGGCCAAGATGACGCTACCGGGCCTAATTCGGATAGGGCGTAACGGGCCTTGGGTTAGCGGGCTGTAAATGGGCTATATGCGAATAAGCCGTTAACAGGCTTTACATGGGCCGGGCCTTTTCACAGGAGTGGGCCTCTGTTGGGCCGTGCCACGTGTCGACGTATCATAGGCGCCTTCTATCCAATGAGTGGATGACACCTGTCCCAACGGTGAGCCGACACGTGTTTCCTCCAGCCAATGATGATTTTACACGTGGAAAATCCCCATTGGTCGGGGCTGTTAACGGGTTATCGGATCCAAAACCCGACCCGATAGCTTAACGGCATTCCGTTACGGTGGATGCCACGTGTCAGTCACCCTTGACGAAAGCACTTCTGTGACGCGTGATTTATCATCATGGAAGTGGACACTTCCGTGATGATAATTTTAGTAATGTCATGGAACACTTCTACGACAACACAGGTATGACTATCCTGATTCTGTCATAAATTTGTCATGGATGTACATGCATGACAAAAAAACGCGACCTACTGTGACAAACACGTATCATCACGGAAGTGTATTTTTTTGTAGTGATTATGCTCAACGCAAACACCAAATAACATTTATTTTAGGTTCAACACTAATCCCGAAGGTAAAGGGAGTGTGCGATGGTGATCTTATCAACCTTTGGAATCATTCCCAACACACATCGTCACCTCACCCTCAACTAGTCTTTGTTCATTTTGTAACTCCTGTTTCGATTTACTAATCATAGCAACTGAACCAGTATCAAATACCCAAGGGCTACTATCAACACAACCAAAGTACACATCAATAACATGTATATCATATATACTTTTGTTCACTTTTCCATCCTTCTTATCCAGCAAGTATTTGGGGCAGTTCCGCTTCGACCATTTATTTTGCAGTAGAAGCACTCAGTTTCAGGCTTGGGTCTAGCTTTGGGATTCTTCATGGGAGTCGCAACTTGCTAGCCATTCTTCTTGAAGTTCCCTTTATTTCGCTTGCCCTTTTACTTGAAACTAGTGGTCATGTCAACCATCAACATTTAATACTTTTCTTGATTCCTACCTTCGTTGATTTCAGCATCACGAAGAGCTCGAGAATCGTTTTTCATCATCCCTTGCATATTATAGTTCATCACGAAGTTCCAGTAACTTGGTGATAGTGACTAGAGAACTCTGTCAATCACTATCTTATCCGGAAGATTAACTCCCATTTGATTCAAGCAATTGTAGCACTCAGACATTCTGAGCACATGCAACTGGTTGAGCTATTCTCCTCCATCTTGTAGGCAAAGTACATGTCAGAGGTCTCATACCTCTCGACTCAGGCATGAGTCTAAAATACCAGTTTCAGCTCTTGGAACATCTTATATGCTTCGTGGCGTTCAAAACGTTTTTAATGCCCCAGTTCTAAGCCGTAAAGCATGGTGCACTAAACTATCAAGTAGTCATCATACCGAGCTTTGTCAAACGTTCCTAACGTTTGCATCTGCTCCTACAATAGGTCTGTCACCTAGTGGTGCATCAAGGACATAATTCTTCTATGCAACAATGAGGATAATCCTCAGATCATGGACCAAGTCCGCATCATTGCTACTATCATCTTTCAACTTATTTTACTCTAGGAACATATCAAAAATAAACAGGGAGCTACATGCGAGCTATTGATTTGCAACATAGATATGCAAATAATATCAGGACTAAGTTCATGATAAATTTAAGTTCAATCAATCATATTACTTAAGAACTCCCACTTAGACACACATCCCTCGAGTCATCTAAATGATCACGTGATCCATATCAACTAAACCATGTCCGATCATCACGTGAGATGGAGTAGTTTTCAATGGTGAACATCACTATGTTGATCATATCTACTATATGATTCATGTTCGACCTTTCGGTCTCAGTGTTCCGAGGCCATATCTGCATATGCTAGGCTCGTCAATTTTAACTAGAGTATGTTGCGTGTGCAAAACTGGCTTGCACCCATTGTATGTGAACGTAGGGCTTGTCACACCCGATCATCACGTGGTGTCTCGGCACGACGAACCGTCGAAACGGTGCATACTCAGGGAGAATACTTATACCTTGAAATTTAGTGAGGGATCATCTTGTAATGCTACCGACGTACTAAGAAAAATAAGATGCATAAAAGACAAACATCACATGCAATCAGAACATGTTACATGATATGGCCATCATCATCTTGCGCCTTTGATCTCCATCTCCGAAGTACAGTCATGATCTCCATCATCACCGACATCACCATGATCTCCATCATCTTGATCTCTATCAACGTGTCTCCACATGGTCGTCTCGCCAACTATTGCTTTTGCAACTATTGCTATCGCATAGCGATAAAGTAAAGAAATTACATGGCGCTTGCATCTTATGCAATAAAGAGACAACCGTAAGGCTCCTGCCAGTTGCCGATAACTTCAACAAAACATGATCATCTCATACAACAAATTATATCACATCATGTCTTGACCATATCACATCACAACATGCCCTACAAAGACAAGTTAGACGTCCTCTACTTTGTTGTTGCAAGTTTTACGTGGCTGCTAAGGGCTTCTAGCAAGAACCGTTCTTACCTACGCATCAAAACTACAACGATTGTTTGTCAAGTGTGCTGTTTTAATCTTCAACAAGGACCGGGTGTAATCACACTCGATTCAACTAAAGCTGGAGAAACAGACACCCACTAGCCACCTGTGTGCGAAGCACGTCGGTAGAACCAGTCTCATGAACGAGGTCATGTAATGTCGGTCTAGGCCGCTTCATCCAACAATACCACCGAATCAAAGTATGACATGCTTGTAACCAGTATGACTATTATCGCTCACAACTCTTTGTGTTCTACTCGTGCATATAACATCTACGCATAGACCTGGCTCTGATACCACTGTTGGGGAACGTAGTATTTCAAAAAAATTCCTACGATCACGCAAGATCTATCTAGGAGAAGCATAGCAACGAGCGGGGAGAGTGTGTCCATGTACCCTTGTAGACCGAAAGCGAAAGCGTTTAGTTACGCGGTTGATGTAGTCGAATGTCTTCGTGATCCAAGTGATCAAGTACCGAACGTGCGGCACCTCCGCGATCTGCACACGTTTAGCTTAGTGACGTCCCTCGAACTCTTGATCTAGTTGAGGCCGAGGGAGTATTTTGTCAGCACGACGGTGTGGTGATGGTGATGATGAAGTTACCGACGCAGGGCTTCGCCTAAGCACTACGACAATATGACCGAGGTGGAAAACTATGGAGAGGGGCACCGCACATGGCTAAAGATCAATTTGTGTGTCTATAGGGTGCTCCCCTCCCCCGTATATAAACGAGGGGAGGAGGATGAGGGCTGGCCACAAGGGGCGCGCCCAAGGAGGGGAATCCTACTCCTAGTAGGAGTAGGTTCCCCTCTTTCCTAGTCCAAGTAGGAGAAGAAGGAAGGAGAGGAAGAAGAGAAGGAAAGGGGGGCCGGCTCCCATAGCCCTAGTCCAATTTGGTTTGGGCTAGGGGGAGCGCGCGCCACACCTTGGCCTGCCTCCTCTCTTCAACCATTAGGCCCATGAGGCCCAATAACTTCCCAGGGGTGTTCCCGTTAAAGGAAATATGCCCTAGAGGCAAATATAAAGTTGTTATTTATATTTCCTTATATCATGATAAATATTTAATATTCATGCTAGAATTGTATTAACCGGAAACTTAGTACATGTGTGAATATATAGACAAATAGAGTGTCACTAGTATGCCTCTACTTGACTAGCTCGTCTTTCAAAGATGGTTAAGTTTCCTAGCCATGGACAAAGAGTTGTCATTTGATAAACGGGATCACATCATTAGAGAATGATGTGATTGAATTGACCCATCCGTTAGCTTAGCATGATGATTGTTTAGTTTGTTGCTATTGCTTTCTTCATAACTTATACATGTTCCTATGACTATGATATTATGCAACTCCGAACACCGGAGGAACACTTTTTGTGTGCTACCAAACGTCACAACGTAACTGGGTGATTATAAAGGTGATCTATAGGTGTCTCCGATGGTACTTGTTGAGTTGGCATAGATCAAGATTAGGATTTGTCACTCTGATTGTCGGAGAGGTATCTTTGGGCCCTCTCAGTAATGCACATCACTATAAGCCTTGCAAGCAATGTGGCTAATGAGTTAGTTGTGGGATGATGCATTATAGAACGAGTAAATAGACTTGCCGGTAACGAGATTGAACTAGGTATTGAGATACCGATGATCAAATCTCGGGCAAGTAACATAACAATGAAAAAAGGAACAATGTATATCGTTATGCGGTTTTACCGATAAAGATCTCCGTAGAGTTTGTGGGAGCCAATATGAACATCCAGGTTTTGCTATTGGTTATTGAACGGAGATGAGTTTCGGTCATGTCTACATAGTTCTCGAACCCACAGGGTCCGCACGCTTAACGTTCGGTGACGATCGGTATTATGAGTTTATGTGTTTTGATGAAGATAGTTCGGAGTCCCGGATGTGATGAAGGACATGACGATAAGTCTCGAAATGGTCGAGACATAAAGATTGATATATTGGATGATTATATTCAGACACCGGGTGAGTTCGAGGGGTCACCGGATAATTATCGGAATGCAGGGGGGTTATCGGAACACCCGGGGGAACTAATGGGCCTACATGGGCCTTGTGTGTGAGAGAGAGGAGGGGGCCATAGGGCTGGACGCGCGCCCCCTTGAGGAGTCCGAATTGGATAAGGAGGGGGGCGGCGCCCCCTCTTTCCCTCCCTCTCTCCCTCTCCTTCCTTCCCCCTTCCTCCTCCTAGTTGGACTAGGAAAGGGGGAGTCCTACTCCTACTACGATGAGGACTCCTCCCCTACTTGGCGCACCCCAAGGGCCGGCCGGCCTCCCCCTTTCTCCTTTATATACGTGGGCATGGGGGCACCCTAGGACACACAAGTTGATCATTGATCTCTTAGCCATGTGCGTGCCCCCCCACCATAATCCACCTCGGTCATATCATTGCAGTGCTTAGGCGAAGCCCTGCGCTGGTAGCTTCATCATCACCATCATCACGCCGTCGTGCTGACGATACTCTCCCTCGACACTCAGCTGAATCGAGAGTTCATGGGACGTCACCGAGCCGAACATGTGCAGATCGCAGAGGTGCCGTACTTCGGGTACTAGGATTGGTCGGATCGTGAAGATGTAAGACTACATCAACCGTGCTGTCATAGTGCTTCCGCTTACGGTCTACAAGGGTACATGGACTACACTCTCCCCTCTCGTTGCTATGCATCACCATGATAGATCTTGTGTGTGCTTAGGAAATGTTTTTGAAATTACTGCGTTCCCCAATAGTGGTATCCGAGCCAGGTCTATGCGTAGATGTTATATGCAAGAGTAGAACACAAAGAGTTGTGGGCGATAATAGTCATACTGCTTTCTAGCATTTCATACTTTGATTTAGCGGTATTGTTGGATGAAGCGGTCCGGACCGACATTACGCATACGCTTATGCGAGACTGGTTCTATCAATATGCTTTGCACATAGGTGGCTGGAGGGTGTCAGTTTCTCCAATTTTAGTCGAATCGAGTGTGGCTACGCCCGGTCCTTGTTGAAGGTTAAAACAGCACATACTTGACGAAAAATCGTTGTGGTTTTGATGTGTAGGTAAGAACGGTTCTTGCTCAGCCCGAAGTAGCCACGTAAAACTTGCAACAACAAAGTAGAGGACGTCTAACTTGTTTTTGCAGGGCATGTTGTGATGTGATATGGTCAAGACATGATGCTAAATTTTATTGTATGATGTGATCATGTTTTGTAACAGAGTTATCGGCAACTGGCAGGAGCCATATGGTTGTCGCTTTATTGTATGAAATGCAATCACCATGTAATTGCTTTACTTTATCACTAAGAATGCAGTAGCAATAGTCGTAGAAGCAATAGTTGGCAAGACGACAACCATGCTTCGATGGAGATCAAGGTGTCAAGCCGGTGATGATGGTGATCATGACGATGGTTTGGAGATGGAGATCAAAGGCACAAGATGATGATGGCCATCTCATATCACTTATATTTATTGCATGTGATGTTAACCTTTATGCATGTTATTTTGTTTAGTTTGACGGTAGCATTATAAGATGACCTCTCACTAAATTTCAAGGTATAATTTTTCTCCTTGAGTATGCACCATTGTGAAAGTTCATCGTGCTGAGACACCCCGTAATGATCGGGTGTGATAAGCTCTACGTTCACATACAACGGGTGCAAGCCAGTTTTGTACATGCATAATACTCGGGTTAAACTTGACGAGCCTAGCATATGCAGATATGGCCTCGGAACTGAAGGATCGAAAGTATGTCTAGAGGGGGTGATTAGACTACTTGACCAAATAAAAACTAATCCTTTTCCCAATTTTAGTTCTTGGCAGATTTTAGCAACTTTGGACAAGTCAAGCAATCTTAACACAATTCAAGCAAGCATGAAAAGAGTATATGAGCAGCGGAAAGTAAAGCATGCAACTTGCAAGAATGTAAAGGGAAGGGTTTGGAGAGTGCAAACGCAATAGGAGACACAGATGTTTTTGTCGTGGTTCCGATAGGTGGTGCTATCGTACATCCACGTTGATGGAGACTTCAACCCACGAAGGGTAATGTCTGCACGAGTCCACGGAGGGCTCCACCCACGAAGGGTCCACGAAGAAGAAACCTTGTCTATCCCATCATGGCCGTCGCCCATGAAGGACTTGCCTCACTAGCGGCAGATCTTCACGAAGTAGGCGATCTCCTTGCCCGTACAAACTCCTTGGTTCAACTCCACAATCTTGTCGGAGGCTCCCAAGTGACACCTAGCCAGTCTAGGAGACACCACTCTCCAAGAAGTAACAAATATTGTGTTGATGATGAACTCCTTGCTCTTGTGCTTCAAATGATAGTCTCTCCAACACTCAACTCTCTCACAGGATTTGGATTTGGTGGAAAGAAGATTTTAGTGGAAAGAAATTTGGGGAAGGCTAGAGATCAAGATTCATATGGTAGGAATGGAATATCTTGGCCTCAACACAAGTGTAGGTGGTTCTCTCTCAGAAAATGTAAGTTGAAAGTGTAGGTACATTCTGATTGCTCTCTCCACGAATGAATAGCCTCCACACAAAATCTAACCGTTACACACAACTTGCAAATCTCGATGGGACCGAATTGAGAAACTCGGTCGGACCGATTCAGCAAATCTAGTGACCGTTAGGATTTTCGATGGGACCGACTTGCAACTCGGTAGGAACAATATGGTTAGGGTTAGGGCATAACATAATCTCGGTGAGACCGATTACACATACTCGGTGAGACCGATTTTGGTAATAAGCTAACCAGAGAGTTGGTTAGGTAAACTCGGTGGGACCAATTCGCTCATTTCGGTGAGACCAAAATGTTACAAAAGGGAAACAGAGTTTACATTGCAATCTCGGTGGGACCGATTGCTCATCTCTGTGGGACCGAAACGTTATGAAGGGAAACAAAGAGTTTACAATCCCATCTCGGTGAGACCGAGATCCCTATCGATGAGACCGATTTGCCTAGGGTTTGTGGCAGTGGCTATGACATCTGAACTCAGTGGCGCCGGATAGGAAGAATCGGTGGGGCCAAGTTTGACTTTTGGTTTAGGTCATATGTGGATGTGAGAAAGTAGTTGAGGACTTTTGAGCATATCACTAAGCATTTTGAGCAAGAACCTCATTAAGCAACACCTCATCCCTCCTTGATAGTATTGGCTTTTCCTATAGACTCAATGTGATCTTGGATCACTAAAATAGAAAATGTAGAGTCTTGATCTTTGAGCTTGAGCCAATCCTTTTGTCCTTAGCATTTTGAGGGGTCCACTTTTCTCATCCATGCCATGCCAATCATTGAGCTTTCCTAAAATATTTATCTTGAAATAGCATTAGCTCAATGAGCTATATGTTGTTAGGAATTACCAAAACCACCTAGGGATAGTTGCACTTTCAATCTCCCTCTTTTTGGTAATTGATGACAACATATAGATAAAAGCTTCGACAAATGATAATAAGAGTGAAAAACATTGTCGCTTTGAGAAGTATGTGAAAGGCAAGAGCTCCCCCTAAGTTTGTGCATAGTTTAAAATTTGCTTTGGACTGCAAATGCACAATGAGTTAGGATCATGGGTTACTCTTCCATGTCATATACATCTTGGTGGAATGCTCAAAATGGTAATAATTAAATACATGCACTCATCACCAAGCAAACTGAATGATCATATAGAGATATAAAAGGATAATGTCATCTAACAAGCATTAAGGTAGCATATGATCAAACACATGATCATCCAAGTATTTCACAAAAGCATAAAGTATCTCAAACAAGCAACTACCAAAAACAAACAAGAGAGACCAAAAGTAACACTCTCTCTCGAAGCCTATGATCTATACATTTTCTCCCCCTTTGGCAACAAGTTACCACAAAGTTCATAAAAATCCATAGTGCTAGATCGACTCTCAGGCTTGGTCTTCATGTGATGGTGTAGAGATGGCTCCTTGGACGAAGACTTATGTTGATGTAGATGGAGCTGGTGGAGTGGGTGCTGGAGCTGGATCCACTGAAGCTATAGCTGGTGCAGATGATGTAGCTCTGGTGTCTGGAACAGGCACTGCAGCTGATCTCTGACTTCTGGGCACTCTCTTGGCAGGAACCTTTGTCTTCATTCCTGGCTTAGTGGCAGCAGTTGTGCCATATTCCTTCTTCAGAACTTTCTTCTTGGAAGTGGCCTCATCCTCAACAGCCACATAGTCCTCATCCTCAGAATCTGAGGTTCTCTTCTTTCTGGCCCTGGTGGATGCCTTAGGAAAGTTGTTGGGTGTGCTCCAACTACCATCATCATAGCTGCAAGAGGGACTAGTGCCCTCACTCATATGAACTTGCTCCTCAGACTTGTTCTGACTGTCACTCTGATCTGACATGATGCAAACACTGACAGCAAACCCCGTGAATAGATATAGATGAGATAGATAGGATGAGCATCACAAAGTACAAAGGTTTTTTCAAAAGAATGAGTCAAAAACTTAGTTTTAGTTTTCCACAGAAAGCATTTCGCATCTACCGATTTGATAACTCGGTGATACCAAAGCAACTTTTGGAACCTAAACTAGTGAACTTGGTTAGACTGAGTCACAGTTCGGTGGCACCGAGACTGCTAGGGTTTCACAAAGTCCTGAACTCGATCACACCGATTTGCAATTCTCGGTCAAACCAAGAATCACATGAGCAATGGCCTTAGCCAAATCGGTGGAACCAATTTCTACAACTCGGTAGAGTGATCTCAACTAAACTACGGAGTGATTTCGCTGGATAGAGTGATCTCAATTGTGGCAAGATACATGGCAAAACAATGTGCTAGGAATCGGAGTGAGATTAGCACAAGGGTCAAGTCCATACCCTAAGTGCAGCGATGGACCTGCTACGGCGGCAACGGTGGAGACGATTCCCATTGACGGCGGCGGAGACCAGCGGCGGGAGGCAGCTGGCGATGAGAAGGATGATCCAGAGACCCAGGGAGGTAGAGCAGGCTGAGCGCGGGCGAAGGGGTTCGGAGAAATTGCCAAATTTTGGCCCGGGGATATATATAGCCCGACCCTGTCGGTGTGACCGAGTGGAACAACTAGGTGGCACCGAGATGCATAACTGCAAGCAGTTACTGCAACTCAGCGTGACCGAAAAGTTCAAATCGGTTGCACCGAGATTGAAAACCTAGATCAACTTAGTGATCTCGGTATGACCGAAAAGGTTGAATCGGTCAGACCGAAACGCACACAGAGGTTTTGGAAGTTTAAGTCTATGACAAATCGGGGACTCCGAGTGCTCCTCACACAGAGTGGTTCGAATCTGACTTGATCAAACTTTGTGATGTAGCATGAATAGAGTTTGAGACAAGAAAATCATAGATAGTTAGAGAGGCTTCTTAGGCATTCTTGTCCATCCACTTGGAAAAAGACAATAAACCAAACAATCAAAACTACAAGTGGATGTCCTCGAATGAGTAAATTATGCAACCAACATGCTCACACAATAAAATGGCAAATGAAATATGTGGCAAAGCATGCACAACCATTCTAGCATCTATCAAGCAATTGTCGATGACTAGGTCATCTATATATGAGTATATTGACTTAGGAGTCAAATGAGAACATTTGATCATAGGTCATACTCATCGTTTAAGCACAAGTGGGGTTACCACTTTTACATAAAGCATTGTTGTGTTCACACCATTAGAGTTGCTTTAGCTCAATTGTTAGAGTAAAGCTCCCCCTAGATGTGAGATCCCCCTAAGAGGGATGGACTAACCTTGGGTTTTGTCGATGATGACTTCATGTAGGTGTGGAAGATGTGGATGCTCAATGTTGATGTAGATCATTTGGAGCAATCCTTTGGAGTGAGTTGCACTTTCAATACCTACACGGGTTAGTCCCACAAGGAACAAACAAGGATATCCATAGACATAGAGTGATGCACACACAAGATGATGTCAATGAAAGCATTAGGTTACCTTGTCCCTTGTCTTACCAACAAGAGGGTTTGTGACTCCTAGAACTAGTGCAAGATTTGGAAGTTGATTGCACTTGTTCTTGCCAAAATGATAAGAGTGAAGTATGTTGGCGGAGTCACCCTCAAGAACTCTAGTTCTTCTTCTTCGGGATTCACATCATCTTGATGGGAATCCTTGGAGTTGTAGTTGTACTTGATGAAGTAGAACTTGACGTAGTCTTGGGAACCCACTTGACCAAGGCCTTAGGAGCTTCTTCAAATGCATCAATCTCCTCTTGAAGCTTATCCTTGCCTTTTTGCTTGCGGTCTTGTGCTGGAAGATCATCTCGAGCTTGTGTCCCTTTGAAAGAAGTAGGATCATACTTCTCTTGTTGAGGAACAAACTTTGTCTCGGGGTATTGATCTTCTTCCCACTCAACTCCATTGGCATTGAACTTTTGTTCAAAACCAACACCTTGGTTCTTCCGGTGCCGTCCTTGCTTGCGTATAATTTCCTCGAATTGCTTACTCCCGGCAAGGCTCTTGTAAATACCTTTCTCTATAATTCCCTTCAATAAGCTATTTTCTTGCTCAAGTGTAACTTGGCTAAGTGAATCATTAGTGGAATCAAGAGAACTACTAGAAGCAACAACATTGGATTTAGCATGATTATTGTTACTACTAGAGGAAGAATTTTTCTTGTTCTTGTTACTAGACTTGACTTGAGGCATGTAAGTGGATAAGAGTAAACGCGTGGCAATGTAAGAACAACTTTTCTTGCGAAGATCATCATTGATTGCCTTTAAGAACTTCTGCTCTTGCTCAAGGTTGAGCTTTTCAAAGCGTAACTTCTCATGAGTCCTTAAAAGTTCTCGATAATCTCCTAAGATAGCTTCATGAGCTAACTTAAGAGTGTTTAGTTCTTTAGTTCAAATCTCAATCTTCTCCTTATCATTGTCATTCGTTTTATCTTGATTAGCATGATTAATTGACGTTTCATCATAGTATTCATCACTAGAGTTGTCAACAAGTAAATTATCATCACCTAACAAGTCATCTTCATCACTATTGAAATCAACATACTCGGGGTGTGATACCTTTGTGCCTTTAGCCATGAAGCATCTTCTAATTCCTTCATTTGGTGAATCAAATATGTCGTAGGAGTTGGTTGACACAAGTGCTAGACTGACAACACCTTCATCTTGAGTATATTCGGAGTCGGAGTGATAGCTTCTCTCAGAGTGATTGTCGGAGTCAGAGATAGATACCCATTCACCAACATGAGCTTGATGTCTTCGTTTTGTGTAGCTCCTTGATGACTTGTCCTTCCTTTCCGAATCCTTGCTTCTCCGGGATGTTCTTTGTTCATAACGTTCATCTCTACTTCTTCTCTCTGTTGATGGTGATTCTTCTCTTCTACTTCTCCTTTTTGGAGAATCTTCTCTTCTTTTGTAGGGTGCCGTACACTCATTGGAATAGTGTCCGGGTTTTCCACAATTGTAGCAATTACGCTCTCGACTAGAAGATCTTTTGTCATTGTAGGACCTTGACTTGGAACTTCTCTCTTTGCTTCTACTCTTGTAGAACTTGTTGAAGTTCTTCACCATTAGGCTCAATTCTTCATTGAAGGTTTTTTTCTCACTTGATGATGTGGGAGCTTCACATCAGGCTTTGTAAGCACCACTTGACTTGTTGTGGAGCTCCTCCTTATCCTTGAGTGACATCTCATGAGCAACAATTCTTCCAATGACTTCCGTTGGCTTGAGATCTTTGTAATTGGGCATCATTCGGATCAATGTGCACACGGTATCGTATTTTCCGTCCAAAGCTCTTAGGATCTTCCTGATGATGAATTTGTCGGTCATCTCTTCACTTCCTAAGCCGGCAATCTCATTTGTGATAAGAGCAAGCCTAGAGTACATTTCAGCGACACCTTCACCATCCTTCATTTTGAACTTGTCAAGCTGACTTTGAAGCACATCCAACTTGGATTCCTTGACGGAGTCGGTACCTTCATGCATATAAATCAAAGTATCCCAGATTTTCTTTGCATTCTCAAGACGGCTGATTTTGTTGAATTCTTTGGGGCACAATCCGTTGAAGATGATATCACAAGGTTGAGCGTTGTATTGCAGCATCTTCAACTCTTCCGCGGTAGCTTCACGGTTCGGTTCTCTCCCATCAAAGAATTCACCTTGCAAGCCAATACACACAATACCTCAAACGACGGGGTTATGTCCAAGAATATGCATTTTCATCTTGTTCTTCCAACTAGCAAAATTAGTACCATCAAAGTAAGGACCTCTACGGTGATAGTTTCCCTCGCTAGACGCCATACTCTCCTAGGTTGTGAAACCAAAGCTATGACTACCAAAAGCTATGGAAATCAAAGAAAATGGAGACCAAATCTCTGATACCACTTGTAGGATCGAAAGTATATCTAGAGGGGGGGTGATTAGACTACTTGACCAAATAAAAACTTATCCTTTTCCCAATTTTAGTTCTTGGCAGATTTTAGCAACTTTGGACAAGTCAAGCGATCTTAACACAATTCAACAAAGCATGCAAAGTGTATATGAGCAGCGGAAAGTAAAGCATGCAACTTGCAAGAACGTAAAGGGAAGGGTTTGGAGTGTCCAAATGCAATAGGAGACACGGATGTTTTTGTCGTGGTTGCGATAGGTGGTGCTATCGTACATCCACATTGATGGAGACTTCAACCCATGAAGAGTAACGGTTGCGCAAGTCCACGGAGGGCTCCACCCACGAAGGGTCCACGAAGAAGCAACCTTGTCTATCCCACCAGGGCCATCGCCCACGAAGGACTTGCCTCACTAGCGGTAGATCTTCACGAAGTAGGCGATGTCCTTGCCCGTACAAACTCCTTGGTTCAACTCCACAATCTTGTCGGAGGCTCCCAAGTGACACCTAGCCAATCTAGGAGACACCACTCTCCAAGAAGTAACAAATGGTGTGTCTATGA
This sequence comes from Triticum aestivum, assembly GCF_018294505.1. Classification (NCBI taxonomy): domain Eukaryota; kingdom Viridiplantae; phylum Streptophyta; class Magnoliopsida; order Poales; family Poaceae; genus Triticum; species Triticum aestivum. The sequence goes on along the minus strand of NC_057813.1, from coordinate 33,472,722 downwards.
TGAACTCCTTGCTCTTGTGCTTCAAATGATAGTCTCCCCAACACTCAACTCTCTCTCACAGGATTTGGATTTGGTGGAAAGAAGATTTGAGTGGAAAGAAACTTGGAGAAGGCTAGAGATCAAGATTCATATGGTAGGAATGGAATATCTTGGCCTCAACACAAGTGTAGGTGGTTCTCTCTCAGAAAATGTAAGTTGGAAGTGTAGGTTCATTCTGATGACTCTCTCCATGAATGAAGAGGAGGTGGAGGGGAATATATAGCCTCCACACCAAATCTAACCGTTACACACAACTTGCCAATCTCGGTGGGACCAAATTGAGAAACTCGATCTGACCGATTCAGCAAATCTAGTGACCGTTAGGATTTTTGGTGGGACCGACATGCAACTCGGTAGGACCGATATGGTTAGGGTTAGGGCATAACGTAATCTTGGTGAGACCGACAACACAAACTCGGTGAGACCGATTTTGGTAATAAGCCAACCAGAGAGTTGGTCAGGTAAACTCGGTGGGACCGATTCGCTCATTTCGGTGGGACTGAGATGTTACGAAAGGGAAACAGAGAGTTTACATTGTAATCTCGGTGGGACCGATTGCTCATCTCGGTGGGACCAAAACGTTACAAAGGGAAACAAAGAGATTACAATCCCATCTCGGTGAGACCGAGATCCCTATCGGTGAGACCGATTTGCCTAGGGTTTGTGGTTGTGGCTATGACATATGAACTCGGTGGTGCCGGATAGGAAGAATTGGTGGGGCCGAGTTTGACTTTTGGTTTAGGTCATATGTGGATGTGAGAAAGTAGTTGAGGGCTTTGGAGCATATCACTAAGCATTTTGAGCAAGAACCTCATTAAGCAACACCTCATCCCTCCTTGATAGTATTGGCTTTTCCTATATACTCAATGTGATCTTGGATCACTAAAATAGAAAATGTAGAGTCTTGAGCTTTGATCTAGATCCAATCCTTTTTGTCCTTAGCATTTTGAGGGGTCCACTTCTCTCATCCATGCCATGCCAATCATTGAGCTTTCCTGAAATATTTATCTTGAAATAGCATTAGCTCAATGAGCTATATGTTGTTAGGAATTACCAAAACCACCTAGGGATAGTTGCACTTTCAAGAACACTGAGACCGAAAGGTCTAGCGTGAATCATATAGTAGATATGATCAACATAGTGATGTTCACCATTGAAAACTACTCCATCTCACGTGATGATCAGACATGGTTTAGTTGATATGGATCACGTGATCACTTAGATGATTAGAGGGATGTCTATCTAAGTGGGAGTTCTTAAGTAATATGATTAACTGAACTTTAATTTATCACGAACTTAGTACCTGATAGTATTTTTGCATGTCTATGTTGTTGTAGATAGACGACCCGTGTTGTTGTTCCATTGAATTTTAATGCGTTCCTAGAGAAAGCTAAGTTGAAAGATGATGGTAGCAATTACACGAACTGGGTCCGTAACTTGAGGATTATCCTCATTGCTGCACATAAGAATTATGTCCTGGAAGCACTACTAGGTGCCAAACCTGCCGCAGAAGTAACGCCAGATGTTGTGAACACCTGGCAGAGCAAAGCTGATGACTACTCGATAGTTCAGTGTGCCATGCTTTACGGCTTAGAACCGGGACTTCAACAATGTTTTGAACGTCATGGAGCATATGAGATGTTCCAGGGGTTGAAGTTAATATTTCAAGCAAATTCCCGGATTGAGAGATATAAAGCCTCCAATAAGTTCTACAGCTGCAAAATGGAGGAGAATAGTTCTATCAGTGAGCACATACTCAGAATGTCTGGGTACCACAATCACTTGACTCAGTTGGGAGTTAGTCCTCCAGTTGATAGTGTCATTGACAGAGTTCTTCAATCACTGCCACCAAGCTACAAGAGCTTCGTGATGAACTATAATATGCAAGGGATGGATAAGACGATTCCCAAGCTCTTCACAATGTTGAAAGCTGCGGAGGTAGAAATCAAGAAGGAGCATCAAGTGTTGATGTTCAACAAGACCACCAGTTTCAAGAAAAAGGATAAAGGGAAGAAGGGGAACTTCAAGAAGAACGGCAAGCAAGTTGCAGCCCAAGTGAAGAAGCCCAAGTCTGGACCTAAGCCTAAGACTGACTGCTTCTACTGCAAAGGGACTGGTCACTGGAAGCGGAACTGCCCCAAGTATTTGGCGGAGAAGAAGGATGGCAAAGTGAAAGGTATATGTGACATACATGTTATTGATGTGTACCTTACTAATGCTCGCAGTTGCGCCTGGGTATTTGACATTGGTTCTATTGCTAACATTTGCAACTCGAAACAGGGGCTACGGATTAAGCGAAGATTGGCTAAGGACGAGGTGACGATGCGCGTGGGAAATGGTTCCAAAGTCGATGTGATCGCCGTCATCACGCTACCTCTACATCTACCTTCGGGATTAGTTTTAGACCTAAATAATTGTTATTCTGTGCCAGCGTTGAGCATGAACATTATATCTGGATCTTGTTTGGTGCGAGACGGTTATTCATTTAAATCAGAGAATAATGGTTGTTCTATTTATATGAGTAATATCTTTTATGGTCATGCACCCTTGATGAGTGGTCTATTTTTACTAAATCTTGATAGTAGTGATACACATGTTCATAGTATTGAAGCCAAAAGATATAAGTTTAATAATGATAGTGCTACTTATTTGTGGCACTGCCCTTTAGGACATATTGGTGTAAAGCGCATGAAGAAACTCCATACTGATGGGCTTTTGGAATAACTTGATGCTTGTGAACCATGCCTCATGGGAAAGATGACTAAGACTCCGTTCCCCGGAACAATGAAGTGAGCAACGGACTTATTGGAAATAATACATACTGATGTATGCGGGCCGATGAGTGTTGATGCTCGCGACAGGTATCGTTATTTTCTTACCTTCACACATGATTTGAGCAGATATGGGTATATCTACTTGATGAAATAGAAGTCTGAAACATTTGAAAAGTTCAAAGAATTTCGGAGTGAAGTGGAAAATCATCGTAATAAGAAAATAAAGTTCCTACGATCTGATCGTGGAGGAGAATATTTCAGTTACGAGTTTGGTCTTCATTTGAAACAATGCGGAATAGTTTCGCAACTCACGCCACCTGGAACACCACATCGTAATGGTGTGTCCGAACATCATAATCGTACTTTACTGGATATGGTGCGATCTATGATGTCTCTCACTGATTTACCGCAGTCGTTTTGGTGTTATGCTTTAGAGACGGCTGCATTCACGTTAAATAGGGCACCATCTAAATCTATTGAGACGACACCTTATGAACTGTGGTTTGGCAAGAAACCCAAGTTGTCGTTTCTTAAAGTTTGGGGCTGCAATGCTTACGTGAAAAAGCTTCAACCTGATAAGCTCGAACCCAAATCAGAGAAATGTGTCTTCACAGGATACCCAAAGGAGACTGTTGGGTACACCTTCTATCACAGATACGAAGGCAAGATATTCGTTGCTAAGAATGGATCCCTTTTAGGGAAGGAGTTTCTCTCGAAAGAAGTGAGTGGGAGGAAAGTAGAACTTGATGAGGTAACATTACCTGCTCCCTTATTGGAAACTAGATCATCACAGAAATCAGTTCCAGTGATTCCTACACCAGTAAGTGAGGAAGCTAATGATGATGATCATGAAACTTCTGATCAAGTTATTACCGAACCTCGTAGGTCAACCAGAGTAAGATCTGCATAAGAGTGGTATGGTAATCCTGTTCTGGAAGTCATGTTACTTGACCATGACGAACCTACAAACTATGAGGAAGCAATGATGTGCCCAGATTCTGCAAAATGGCTTGAGGCTGTGAAATCTAAGATGGGATCCATGTATGAGAACAAAGTGTGGACTTTGGTTGACTTGCCCGATGATCGGCAAGCCATAGAGAATAAATGGATCTTCAAGAAGAAGATTGATGCTGACGGTAATATTACTGTCTACAAAGCTTGACTTGTTGCGAAAGGTTTTCGACAAGTTCAAGGAGTTGACTACAATGAGACCTTCTCACCCGTAGCGATTCTTAAGTCCGTCCGAATCATGTTAGCAATTGCCGCATTTTATGATTATGAAATTTGGAAAATGGATGTCAAAACTGCATTCCTTAATGGATATCGTAAAGAAGAGTTGTATATGATGCAACCAGAAGGTTTTGTCGATCCAAAAGGTGCTAACAAAGTGTGCAAGCTCCAGTGGTCCATTTATGGACTGATGCAAGCCTCTCGGAGTTGGAATATATGCTTTGATAGTGTGATCAAAGCATATGGTTTTATACAGACTTTTGGAGAAGCCTGTATTAACAAGAAAGTGAGTGGGAGCTCTGTAGCATTTCTGATATTATATGTGGATGACATATTATTGATCGGAAATGATACTGAATTTCAGAATAGCATAAAAGGATACTTGAATAAGAATTTTTCAATGAAACACCTCGGTGACCCTGCTTATATATTGGGAATCAAGATCTATAGAGATTGATCAAGACACTTAATTGGACTTTCACAAAGCACATACCTTGATAAAGTTTTGAAGAAGTTCAAAATGGATCAAGCAAAGAAAGGGTTCTTGCCTGTGTTACAAGGTGTGAAGTTGAGTCAGACTCAATGCCCGACCACTACAGAAGATAGAGAGAAAATGAAAGTCATTCCCTATGCTTCAGCCATAAGTTCTATCATGTACGCAATGCTGTGTACCAGACCTGATGTGTGCCTTGCTATTAGTTTAGCAGGGAGGTACCAAAGTAATCCAGGAGTGGATCACTGGACAGCGGTCAAGAACATCCTGAAATACCTGAAAAGGACTAAGAATATGTTTCTCGTTTATGGAGGTGACAAAGAGCTCGTCGTAAACAGTTACATTGATGCAAGCTTTGACACTGATCTGGATGACTCTTAGTCACAAACCGAATACGTATTTTTATTAAATGGTGGAGCTGTCAGTTGGTGCAGTTCCAAGCAGAGCATCGTGGCGGGATCAACATGTGAAGCGGAGTACATAACAGCTTCGGAAGCAGCAAATGAAGGAGTCTGGATGAAGGAGTTCATATCCGATCTAGGTGTCATACCTAGTGCATCGGGTCCAATGAAAATCTTTTGTTAAAATCCTAGTGCAATTGCCTTGGAAAAGGAATCCAGATTTCACAAGAGAACCAAGCACATCAAGAGACGCTTCAATTCCATCTGGGATCAAGTCAAGGAGGGAGACATAGAAATTTGCACAGTACATATGGATCTGAATGTTGCAGACCCGTTGACTAAGCCTCTCTCACGACCAAAACATGATCATCACCAAGACTCCATGCGTGTTAGAATCATTACAATGTAATCTAGATTATTGACTCTAGTACAAGTGGGAGACTGAAGGAAATATGCCCTAGAGGCAATAATAAAGTTGTTATTTATATTTCCTTATATCAAGATAAATGTTTATTATTCATGCTAGAATTGTATTAACTGGAAACTTAGTACATGTGTGAATATATAGACAAACAAAGTGTCACTAGTATGCCTCTACATGACTAGCTCGTCTATCTAAGATGGTTAAGTTTCCTAGCCATGGACAAAGAGTTGTCATTTGATAAACGGGATCACATCAGTAGAGAATGATGTGATTGACTTGACCCATCCGTTAGCTTCGCACGATGATCCCTTAGTTTGTTGCTATTTCTTTCTTCATAACTTATACATGTTCCTGTGACTATGAGATTATGCAACTCCCGAATATCGGAGGAACACTTAGTGTGCTACCAAACTTCACAACGTAACTGGGTGATTATAAATGTGCTCTATAGGTTTCTCCGATGGTACTTGTTGAGTTGGCATAGATTGAGATTAGGATTTGTCAGTCTGATTGTCGGAGAGGTATCTCTGGGCCCTCTCGGTAATGCACATCACTATAAGCCTTGCAAGCAATGTGACTAATGAGTTAGTTGCGGGATGATGTATTACGGAACAAGTAAAGAGACTTGCCGGTAATGAGATTGAACTAGGTATTGAGATACCGACGATCGAATCTCGGGCAAGTAACCTACCGATGACAAAAGGAACAACATATATCATTATACAGTTTGACCGATAAAGATCTTTTTCGGTGTCAAAACCGGCGGATCTCGGGTAGGGGGTCCCGAACTGTGGGTCTAGGCGGATGGTAACAGGAGACAAGGGACATGATGTTTTTACGCAGGTTCGGGCCCTCTCGATGGAGGTAAAACCCTACTCCTGCTTGATTAATATTGATGATATGGGTAGTACAAGAGTAGATGTACCGCGAGATCGGAGAGGATAAACCCTATAAGCTAGCCTATGGTATGATTGTTGTTCATTCTACGGACTGAAACCCTCCGGTTTATATAGACTCCGGAGAGGGCTAGGGTTACACAGAGTCGGTTACAATGGGAGGAGATCTACATATCCGTATCGCCAAGCTTGCCTTCCACGCCAAGGAAAGTCCCATCCGGACACGGGACGAAGTCTTCAATCTTGTATCTTCGTAGTCCAGGAGTCCAGCCAAAGGTTATAGTCCGGCCATCCAGACACCCCCTAATCCAGGACTCCCTTAGTAGCCCCTGAACCAGGCTTCAATGATGATGAGTCCGGCGCGCAGATTGTTTTCGGCATTGCAAGGCGGGTTCCTCCTCCGAATACTTCATAGAAGATTTTGAACACAAGGATAGTGTCCGGCTCTGCAAAATAAGTTCCACATACCACCGTAGAGAGAATAATATTTGCACAAATCTAATCTGCTGACGTATTCTGTAGCGTGACATCACGCCACAGCTAAGCCTTTATTCGAATCGTTTTACTGTCCCACCTCAGCACATTTAGCGAGGTGGTTTCCTTGGCACATCTTGTTGAAGCAGAGATCGTGTCACCTTATTCCGGGATTCTCATCAATACGGGCGTGGGTAACCCAATCGTGCCTGTTGGTATGTCTCCTCAATCAAAGGCGAGTCCCAAACGGTCACGGGGAGGGCCCTTGGTATTCAACCTCTTTATAAAGAGACCAAGGCTCGACTCCTTTCTTTCAATCTCAATCGAATCCGCCTCTCACCTTGAGTTCCAACACCCAAAGCTCCAGATTCAAGCGCTTCGGACCTCCGATGATGTCCGGCTCCAACCTTCAAGGCCGGTGGATGCTTTCCGCCATTATGGAAGAAGACGTGCTAAAGCTAAGAGATGCCAGGTATCTAACCGGTGAAATCTCGCATAGGCTGCCTGCTCAAGGGCAGGTTATTCCCACTTCGAAGCTTGGCGAGAGCATGGTGTTCGCGTCTCACTTCCTTCGGGGGCTAGGCTTCCCACGGACCCCTTCGTGAGGGGGCTCATGTTTTATTACAGGCTAGAATTTCACGACTTAGCTCCGGAGTCCATCCTCCATATCTCATCGTTCGTTGTCGTGTGCGAGGCCTTCCTCCGTATTACTCCTCACTTCGGATTGTGGCTTAAGACCTTCAAAGTAGAGCCGAAGATGATCGAGGGGTAGCACGCAGAGTGCGGAGCTGCTGTTATAAGCAAGAATAAGCTTATGGCAACGAGAGTGGTTTTATATCACAGCTCCCAGGGGCACCAAATGGGTGGCGCCACCTTCCTTTTGCTCGGGTCCCCCCACAGCTAGCGTCATGGGTCAATAAAGGGTTTAACTGGGGGCGTCCAAGGACGTGCCCTTGTTGCAGGGCCGCGTTCGAGATCTCCTAGAAAGAGATATCAATCTGGTCGTAGTGACGCAGGTTATGTTGATTCGCCGCATCCTTCCCTACAAACGTCGCCCCCTCCGCCTGTGGGAGTTCAATCCAGAGGGACCACGAGCCCTCCAACATTTTGTGGGCGCGACGCCCATGGAGATGTACAAATCGTTCTTCGGGTCACAAGCAATGTGTCCAGACTCGTCCGAGGACGCAGGTCTGAGCTGCAATCGCCCGGATACTCAAGTAAGTAGCCCTGTACCCGGACACACTATCCGTATATTTAACATAAAATGCCCTTAAAAGAGCTTTCCCTTAAACATGAGTGGATAGCGAAAGCAAAGCTAATCAGGTGTCCGACCCCCCTCACTGAGACTATGCCGGATCCTGTGTTAACCAGGATGTTGGAGGTTGCACCTTTGGAAGAAGGCGAAGAGGGGAACAAGGAAGCTACCGCCTCCTTGAAGGAGGCTGTCAGGAAAGGAGGAATCGAGAATTCGTCTAACCAGGGGAAGAAGAGGACCGCCTCTGAAGACCCGGAGACCATGGTCTCAAAGCGGGGGAAGAAATCTTCGTCAGAGGGTCCGGCGCCGGGGGATGCCTCGGTCGTATTGTGCCCCCAAGGGTATCAGCCCTCCACCGAGCCGTAAGTAAAGAGGGGAGTCTTAGAATGAGAGACATCCCTGTTCTATTTCTGAGGAAGATAACCGAAATTTTACCTTGTAGTTTGGATCTCAGCCCTTCTCAGCAGAGCTCCTCTTCAGGGGATCTTCATCCGGAGATGATGGAGAGCGGAATGCCTCCCCCTGCCGTACTACCTTGCAAGGCGGGTGACCCTGAGGTGTCGTCACGGAGGGTTTCCCCGAATCCGGCACGACCGGAAGGCAGTCGTATGGCCCCCCAAGGCCCTCAGTGTCCAGCCTTCGAAAAAGGCCATCGGACGAGTCCGATACCGTCCGGTGCACGGTCGGAGGAGCTGAAGGATCTGCTCGGGCGAGCATCTATCTCAGAAGGACACCGTGCGTTGATGGCTACGGTGATTGGAAGGATTTCATCCGCGGAGAGCGGGTTGTATGAGGCCGTCAGGAGTTTTCTGACAGGTTTTGAGGTACGCGAAATGATGTACCTTTTGACAGATCCACATATATAAGATGCGCCCTGTATAGATAGTAGCTCCTGAGACTCGGTGCATTGTCAAAAAAGACGGCGCGCCGAGGATCATAATCCCAGGTATAATATGTCGCCTTTCCTATGTAGGTGGCGAAGTGTCCGGTGGCTAGCCGGACTGATGAATTTGCTGAGCTAAAGCGGCAACTTGACGTGGCAGATGCCGACATTGGGCTTGTCAACAAGCGGCTTGATGAGGCACAAGGTATGTAATTTCTCCGAAGACACCTGGTAAGAGGACCTTGATGCCTGTACCTTACAACATGTGTGCTTGATGCAGATGGTGCCTCTGCCATGGAGAACCTTCGGGCGGAACTTGCCCGAGCAAAGGAGCAGGCTAGGAAAAGCGATGCGGCTGCCTTAAAGGCGGCTGAAGAGCTAAAAGCCGAACAGGGTGCTCACTGCCAAAGCAAGAAGGAAATGGCCGAGATGGCTGTAAAGTTGAAGAATGTTGCCGACCGCTGCAAGCTTCTTGAAAAAGAAGATCAGGTGGCACAGAAGGACCTAGAGAAGGCCATTACCACGGCCAAGGATACTCGCTCTGCGATGAGAGTTATGAAGGAGGAGCTACGTCAGGCCTGAGATATCACGGCTGGAAAGCCCTTTATGCTGCGGATGAAGTTCGAGGATCCTAAATATGCTCCGTTGGACCAGCTGTGGAGTGCGGAGAACACTTATCTGGACTTGGCGGCGAATGCCGCGGACGCGGCCGAACACTTCCGAGATCAACAGGACCCCGAAGTGGAAAAGCTTTTTTGGTCGCAGTTCCACAATCCAGAGCGCCCACTTCCATTAACCGATCATTTGGCCGCATGGGCGGAGCTGAATAGGTTATCCGGACTCGCCATGAAATGTGTCGTGAGTCATCTGTGGCCGGAAAGGCCCGAGCCGAAGAGTTATGTTAGCTTGCTGCAGCAGTTCCTTGGTGCGGTGCCCCATATTAATGCAATAAAGAGGTCAGCGTGCATAGAGGGTGCGCGAATGGCTCTTGCCCGTGTCAAGACATACTGGGCGGAGATGAAGGCCATCGCTGTTGCATCCCAAGATTCGGACGAGAGCCGAGTACCTGCCGAGCACTATTTTCAGGAAGTTCTGCAGGGCGCTCGTTTAATAGAGACGTAGTGCTCGAAGGATATTATGTTCGAATAACATGTATTATTGTAGAACAATGTTTCAATGGAATATAAAAGCTTTTTATACATGTGCCTTCAAGAATTAGAATACCTCCTGTGTGGCCGTTAATGTATATGTGTATATAACCTGAAAGATGGCAGTCTTTGGCTTCAGCCCCCACGCATATAATGCGGGGGTGTTCGCAGAAGGCGCATTTTCACACTTGATCCAACGTCTTGGTCCTATTAAGGAAGTGATAGCGCAGCGAACTGGGCAACCGGACTATAATGCTTTATCACTTTCACTTAGCCACAGGAGTTTGACAGTGGGGCTACTATATAGCCCCTAGGGGTACCGCGCTCACCCGAATTCGGGGTGCGTGTGTGCCTGGCCGGGAAACGGCCCTTCATTAATGCGGAGGAATCCTAAAGATTCCGGCGGGTCATCGAGTGGTTGACCAGTCTCACGCTATATCATGACAGTCAGTTTTCGGCTTTCACTATTGAGGTGCTCGCCTGGCCGAACCGGGGCACAATCGCAGTAGTTCTCCTGGTGCCGCCTTAGCCGAAAGAGCAGAACGTAAGGCAGCAAAACACAAGAGCCGGGCAAACCCAACATTTGACCAAAGACATGATTCGGAGCTGATGCATATAAGGCCAAACTCGTGACACCGAACACTCCCTAAGGTATTCGGTCTTTATGAAAATGGGCTGAACAACGCCCTTGGTAAGAAGCCCTTGGTGTCCAGGTACGCGCAAAATTCTGACGTGGCCACATGCCAAGACGCCAGCCTCCTCCTCGGTTATACCAAGAAACCGGTGGATGTGTATCAACAAGAGACAGTGAAAAAGGTTTACGCAGGGTATTAATCTGAAAAGAATCCTTGGAACGGGTCCCTACTGCACGTCTGCGCCTGTGTCTACGTTGTGTCGTATCCTGGACGGGTGTAGCATGGTGTTCATTTTTAAAAGAGAGGAACTTAGTTGAAAAAGATCGTGCGGAAATCTATGTTATATTAAATAAACAAAGTATAATTCAGAAAATGGGTAAAATTGAGCTTTATTGTCTCTTATTGTACACGCGCGGAGCCCCTTGTACGGGGGTATGCGGCTAGTAAGCACTTGTATGTTTAGGCCGGACTCGTCTAGCCATGTCCGGGGTCTAAACGACCTGTTTAGGTGCTTTGATTAGTGAAGTCGGTTTAGTGTGTGGCTGTCAAGGCAGCCGCACAGTCTTCTGCGCTCGAGGAACACTCAATATTTCCCTTTAATGAGATGATGCCTCGCGTACCGGGCATTTTAAGCGTAAGGGATGCATAATGCGGTATTGCGTTAAAGCGGGCGAAAGCTTCATGTCCCAGTAGTGCTTGATAGCTACTTGTAAATGGGGCGATGTGGAAGGTTAGCTTTTCGCGGCGAAAGTTGTCGGGGGAGCCGAACATAACTTCTAGCAGGAGAGAACCCGTACAATGGGTATCTGGCCCTGGCGTTACCCCTTGAAAGGAAGTGTTAATATGGCGAATTTTTGTTGGGTTTATCCCCGTTTTGCGGATTGTGTCCTGATATAGCAGGTTTAGACCACTCCCGCCGTCCATTAGGACTTGTGTAACGTGCAATCCGTCAATTATCAGATCAAATATCAAGGCAGTCCAGCCTGCGTTCCGGATACTTCTAGAGTAATCCTGATGGTCGCAGGTGATTGGTTTTAACAATCATTGGCGGGACTCCTTTGGGACGGGCCGTATGGCGCGTATCTCCATAGGCGCCACTCTGTTTTTCCCTTTTGTCATGTGAAGTGAGTTTACTGTTTTGACTTCTTGTGGGAACTTCTTTTGTTCTCCGGTGCTTTGCTTCTGGGCTTCGTCATCTTCCTTGCTTGTTATGTCGAGCCCCTTGTGTTCGGTGTTGAGTTTGCCGGATTGCTTGAAGACCCAACAATCTCTGTGGGTATGGTTTGCAGGCTTCCCGGGAGTACTGTGGATTTGGCATATTTTGTCCAAGATTTTGTTTAGGTTAGATAGCGCGTCCCTGTTATCCTTGAGGGGCGGCTTTTTCTGATTCTACCGAGAGCTTTTGAATCTGGCATTGATTGCCGTGCTCTTCGGGCTGTTTCCCTTGATCCGGCGCTGGTCCTTGCTACGTCGCGGTTTCCCGTTTCCATCCCTAACTTTGGATGTATTTGGGTCGCTGGTACTGCTTCTTGCCAACCAGCTATCCTCTCCTGCGCAAAAGCGGGTCCTGAGGCTTGTTAATGCGGTCATTGTTCTTGGCTTTTCTTGGCCGAGGTGTCTAGCGAGCCATTCGTCTCGAACGCTGTGTTTGAAAGCTGCTAAGGCTTCGGTGTCTGGACAGTCGACTATCTGGTTCTTTTTAGTAAGAAATCTGTTCCAGAGTTTCCGGGCTGGCTCTCCGGGTTGTTGAGTTATATGACTTAGATCATCTGCATCCAGAGGTCGGACATAGGTCCCTTGAAAATTGGCCCGAAAAGCATCCTCGATCTCTTCCCAACTTCTGATGGTGTTTTCGGGAAGGCTTTTAAGCCAATGCTGGGCTAGCCCTTTGAGCTTGAGGGGTAAGAATTTTATGGCGTGGAGGTCATCTCCTCTAGCCATGTGTATGTGGAGGATATAATCCTCAATCCAGACTCCAGGGTCTGTTGTTCCGTCATATGCCTCTATGTTTACGGGCTTGAATCCCGCTGGAAATTCATGGTCCAGCACCTCATCGATGAAACATAGGGGGTGTGCGGTACCCCTATATTTGGGTGTGCCATGATGTTCGGATACTTGTTGTGTTGCATTGCTTACTAGAGCTTGCTTTCTTGGCCCTTAGATAGATCTGGCTGGGCCGTCTTTTTGATGTGAATCCTTGTGCAGATCGCGTGCCGGCTTGTGTACGGCGCCATTTGCCGCTCTATGTTGGCTATGGAGTTGTTTATTCGACCGAGTGGCTTCCTTATTTTTGATTGCGGGGGCTCTAAGGCCTCCTCATCAAATTCCGACAGTAATTTTCGCTTCGAATAGCTCTTTGTGTGGTGACTGTCGCCGTATTTGTCTGCGGTGTTGAGTACTTTGCGCCATCTAATTCTGAGTGCATCTTCCGCTGTTTTGAGCTTCCGCTTCTGCTTTTTCAGGCTACGCGTAGTGGCGACGAGCCTTTTGTGGAGGTTCTTCTGCTCCAGCAACTTTTCCGGTGTGAGGTCGTCCGGACTATTACACTACTAGGAAAAGGGCTATAGATGGAAATGACACTAATGGCGCACCAGACATGTGGTGCGCCATTAGTATATACTAATGGCGCACCACCTTCTGATGTGCCATTAGTGTTGAAACTACTAATGGCGCACCCTGCCCACGGTGCGCCATTAGTACCAATTTTTTTTTGAACTAGTGCGACTGTCCAAACATTCTAATGGCGCACCGTGGGTGTGGTGCGCCATTACTAGTTAAACTAGTAATGGCGCACCATGCCACGGTGCGCCATTAGTAACCTTGGCCACCACTTCCACTGAATGCACCCCCCCCCCCCCCCCCCGTGGATCGCCTTTTCAGTTTTAAAAAAATAAAAGAAAATGATAAAAATGTCAAAAAAATAAAAGAAAATAAGTTTCCCATGTGATATGTGGCCTAGTTGTTGGGAAAATTTGCAAATATGAATTTTGACTTCATTTGCAAAATCTCGCGAGAATTTGTAAAAATGGGCATAACTTTTGCATACTAACTCGGATGAAAAAGTATTTTATATGAAAAATCATCTACTCGAAAAGTTACATCCAAAAAAATTCTAACAGAAAATCCTCAAAAACCTAACAGAAAAAAAGATACGGGGCTTTTAAGATCTAGAGAGGCAAAAAAATCAAAAAAATTCAAACTTACTAATGGCGCACCTACCCACGGTGCGCCATTACTATCTTCCCGCCTTCAAAATTCAAAATAAGTCAAAAAAATAAAAAAAAATTACTAATGGCGCACCTGAACATGGTGCGCCATTAGTATCTTCCCTCCTTCAAAATTCAAAATAAGTCAAAAAAATAAAAAAAACAATTACTAATGGCGCACCTGCCCGTGGTGCGCCATTAGTATCTTCCCGCCTTCAAAATTCAAAATAAATCAAAAAAAATAAAAAAAATTACTAATGGCGCACCTGCCCGCGGTGCGCCATTAGTATGCCGTATATATGGCTGGGCCTCTCCTCCTCTCTTCATTTCATCTTCTCTTCCCTTCTCTCCTCCACCATACTTCTCCTCTCCGGTGACCTCCTCCTCCTCTCCGGCGACCTCCTCCTCCCTCCTCCCTCCTCCCCTCCCCTCCCCTCCCCTCCCCTCATGGTTTCTTCTCCCTCCTCTCCGGCGACCTCCTCCTCCCTCCTCCCTCCTCCCCTCCCCTCCCCTCCCCTCCCCTCCCCTCATGGTTTCTTCTCCCTCCTCTCCGGTGAGCTCCTCCTCCCTCCTCTCCGGTGAGCTCCTCCTCCCTCCTCTCCGGTGAGGCAACAAATCCCTCCTCTCCAGTGAGCTCCTCCTCCCTCCTCTCCGGTGAGCTCCTCGTCCCTCCTCTCTGGTGAGCTCCTCCTCCCTCCTCTCCGGTGAGCTCCTCCTCCCTCCTCTCCGGTGAGCTCCTCCCATCCCCTCATGGTTTCTCCTTCCTCCTCTCCAGCGACCTCCTCCTCCTCCACTCCGGCGAACTCCTCTCCGGCAAAAGACCATGGCAACAAGATCCAAAAACAGGAACAAAATTTGAAATAATGTCGTGCCAAAAAACAAGGAAAAAAAACGAGCAAAAAATGGGCAAAAAATCACGATCCAGATCTAGATTCAAAATGGCGCATCACTAATGGCGCATCACAGGACAGTGCGCCATTAGTATGTCGCGGTTACTAATGGCGCATCCAGTTGTGGTGCGCCATTAGTATCCAAAGCACCTGGGTATACATGGCCCCTGGGAGGCATACTAATGGCGCACCGTGGCCTATACTAATGGCGCACCAGTGGTGCGCCATTAGTATACCATATACTAATGGCGCACCACTGGTGCGCCATTAATAAAAATTACTAATGGGGTGCTGTTAGTGGCGCACCACAGATGCGCCATTAATGGCCATACTAGGTGCGCCATTAGTAGGGGGTTTTCTAGTAGTGTTATCTTCGCCGGGGACGCGTTGTTCGGTTTGTTTATCCAAGTTGCCCTGTTCGGACGGTTGCTCGATGGCATGTTCGTCGTCCGCCGGTTCGCCCTGCTCTGTGGCTGGGTCTGTATGGCTGCTGTCTCTATCGAGGTGGGGTTTGGAGCGGCGCTTACGCTGCCGCTTTGACTGCTTTTCGAGGGAACGGTCCCTTGTTGCGTCCATTTGTTCCTCGTCGTCGTTTCGTTTAGGTGTGTCCACCATGTATACATCGTGAGATTAGGTGGTTGTCCAGTGCCCTATAGGCACTGGTTCCTGTTCGTCTCCTACATCATCGTCCATACCGTCGATGTCTTCAGAGTCGAAGTCTAGCATGTCGGTTAAATCATTGACAATGGCTACGAAGTGGGTGGTGGGTGGGCTTTGAATTTCTTCGTCATCCGCATCCCATCCTTGCTGACCATAGTCCGGCCAGGGCTCTCCTGATAAAGAGAGAGACTTTAGTGAATTCAGAATGTCTCCGAAGGGCGAGTGTTGAAAGATGTCCGCGGCGGCGAACTCCGTGATCGGCGCCCAATCGGATTCGATCGGCAGGGGCGCGGAAGGTTCGGAGTCGAGAGAAGAGTCCGACACCTTGGAGTCATGGGCTTCGTAGAGGACAACGCTAGTGTTCGGCTCGATCGCCATAGAGATTGCCGCCCAAGAGTCGTTGTCCAGCCACCCGTCCTCGATTGGCGCAGTCGGCTTTGAGCTAAGGGCCGGAGCGGACACGGGTGTGGCCTCCAGGGCACTGTTCGGCGGCAGAACTAGATCATGCCCATCGTGACAGTGCGGTGCGCTCGGCTGTGGCTCAAACCCGTCGAAGATCAAGTCTCCACGGACATCCGCCATGTAGTTCAAACTTCCAAATCTGACCTGATGGCCAGGGGCATAGCTTTCAATCTGCTCAAGATGGCCAAGCAAACTGGCCCGCAGTGCAAAGCCGCCGAATACAAAGATCTGTCCAGGGAGAAAAGTCTCACCCTGGACCGCATCATTGTTGATGATCGGAGGAGCCATCAGGCCTAAGGATGACGACACAGAGGAACTCTCAATGAAAGCACCAATGTCGGTGTCAAAACCGATGAATCTCGGGTAGGGGGTCCCGAACTGTGCGTCTAGGCGGATGGTAACAGGAGACAAGGGACACGATGTTTTTACCCAGGTTCGGGCCCTCTCGATGGAGGTAAAACCCTACTCCTGCTTGATTAATATTGATGATATGGGTAGTACAAGAGTAGATCTATTGCGAGACAGGAGAGGCTAGACCCTATAAGCTAGCCTATGGTGTGATTGTCGTTCGTACTACGGACTAAAACCCTCCGGTTTATATAGACACCGGAGAGGGCTAGGGTTACACAGAGTCTGTTACAATGGGAGGAGATCTACATATCCGTATCGCCAAGCGTGCCTTCCACGCCAAGGAAAGTCCCATCCGGACACGGGACGAAGTCTTCAATCTTGATCTTCATAGTCCAGGAGTCCGGCCAAAGGTTATAGTCCGTCCATCCGGACACCCCCTAATCCAGGACTCCCTCAATCTTCCTAGAATATGTGGGAGCCAATATGAACATCCAGGTTCCACTATTGGTTATTGATCGGTGATGAGTTTCGGTCATGTCTACATAGTTCTTGAACCCGTAGGGTCCGCACGCTTAACGTTCCATCCGATCGGTATTATGAGTTTATGTGTTTTATGTACTGAAGATAGTTCAGAGTCCCAGATGTGATCACGGACATGACGAGGAGTCTCGAAATGGTCGAGACATAAATATTGATATATTGGATGACAATATTCGGACACCGGATGAGTTCCGGGGGTCACCGGATAATTATCGGAGTGCCGGGGGGTTATCGGAACCCCCGGGGCAACTAATGGGCCTACATGGGCCTTGTGAGAGAGAGATAGAGAGGGGAGGGGGCCATAAGGCTGGCCGCGTGTCCTCCTCTTTCCCTCCCTCTCTCCCTCTCCTTCCTTCCCCCTTCCTCCTCCTAGTTGGACTAGGAAAGGGGGATTCCTACTCCTACTAGGAGGAGGACTCCTCCCTTCCTTGGCGCGCCCCAAGGGCCGGCCGGCCTCCCCCTGGCTCCTTTATATACGGGGGTAGGGGGGCACCCTAGGACACACAAGTTGATCACTGATCTCTTAGCCGTGTGCGGTGCCCCCCTCCACCATAATCCACCTCGGTCATATCGTTGTGCTTAGGCGAAGCCCTGCGCTGGTAGCTTCATCATCACTGTCATCACGCTGTCGTGCTGACGAAACACTCCCTCGACACTCAGCTGGATCAAGAGTTTGTGGGATGCACCAAGCCGAACATGTGCAGATCGCTGAGGTGCCGTACTTTCGGTACTAGGATCGGTCGGATCATGAAGACGTACGACTACATCAACCGCGTTGTCATATCGCTTCCGCTTAGGGTCTATGAGGGTACATGGACTACACTCTCCCCTCTCGTTGCTATGCATCACCATGACAGATCTTGCGTGTGCGTAGGATTTTTTTTGAAATTACTGCGTTCCCCAACACCGGTAACCCCCGGTACTTCGAAACTTATCCGAAACAACCCCAACAATTTCAGTGTCCAAAAGTAGCCTTCCAATATATGAATCTTTATGTCTCGACCATTTCGAGACTCTTCGTCATGTGCCTGATCTCATCCGGGACTCCATACAACCTTCGTTAGATCAAATCACATAAACTCATAATACGAATTGTCATCGAACGTTAAGTGTGCAGACCCTACGGGTTCAAGAACTATCTACACATGACCGATACACTTCTCCGGTCAATAACCAATAGCGAAACCTGGATACTCATGTTGGCTCATACATATTCTACGAAGATCTTTATCGGTCAAACAGCATAACAACATACGTTGTTCCCTTTGTCATCAATATGTTACTTGCCCGAGATTCGATCATCGGTATCATCATACCTAGTTCAATATCGTTACCGGCAAGTCTCTTTACTCGTTCCGTAATGCATCATCCCACAACTAACTCATTAGTCACATTGCTTGCAAGGCTTATAGTGATGTGCATTACCAAGAGGGCCTAGAGATACCTCTCCGACAATCAGAGTGACAAATCGTAATCTCGATCTATGCCAACTCAACAAACACCATCGAAGACACCTGTAGAGCATCTTTATAATCACCCAGTTATGTTGTGACGTTTGATAGCACACTAAGTGTTCCTCCGGTATTCGGGAGTTGCATAATCTCATAGTCATAGGAACATGTATAAGTCAAGAATTAAGCAATAGCAATAAACTAAACGATCATAGTGCTAAGCTAATGAATGGGTCTTGTCCATCACATCATTCTCTAATGATGTGATCCCGTTCATCAAATGACAACACATGTATATGGCTAGGAAACTTAACCATCTTTGATTAACGAGCTAGTCAAGTAGGGGCATACTAGGGACACTCTATTTGTCCATGTATTCTCACATGTACTAAGTTTCCGGTTAATACAATTCTAGCATGAATAATAAACATTTTTCTTGATATAAGGAAGTATAAATAACAACTTTATTATTGCCTCTAGCGCATATGTCCTTCACATCTCTATTGCGAGATCTCGTCTTTTCCATGGCCGGTATGGCATGGAGCTTCTTGTCTTCCACCTGTCAAACTTCCTTAACCCTTCTCAGGCACCCCCCTCTCCCATGCCACCGGATCACTTACTCCTCCATCCTTTCCCCATTGAACCACCTCCTCATCAACCCCTTCCACACTGAACCACTTTCTCCTCTTCTATGAGACCCCCTTTTATTTTCCTTCTTCTTCCTCTGCCCCTCCCAGCAGAACCACATCCTCTCTCACCCTTCCACAACTCCTCTAATAGTCCATTATGTTTGGAAGATTTTTCTAACCCTCCTTGCTTCTTGTCGGAGAGTACGTTGAAGATTGGACCACCATGAGGCTGATTTAAGGCAAGAACAAACTATGGGTTATGTGGCATGATGTTGAACCATGAATGCTTTTTTATCAAATGATATGGTAAATTATTGTTGTTGTGTAGTGCCCATGTACATATTCTATGATGCATATTTTTTTCTTGTGAAGTGAGATGATGAATCTTGCAATATGTGATATGGTGATTGTTGTTGTGTGCTGCTTTTTTTTGTAGAGTGACGGCGAATAAAAATTTTCAAGTTCATAATAAATGTTTTTGTGTGTGTAACAAATATGATTCCATATTGAAACCTCAGTAAGATTCCGTGAGCCAATTCAGTAAACATCAAAACAACCAAATTCATATTCATGTCCATTACAACTTCCTAGCTGAATTGGAACTGAAACCAATTCAATATGGAGGCCTCCAAGTCTTCCACTTTCAAATTTTGCAGAGATTCGAGAATGGGAGCCAACGTTTTGGTAAAACGTTGATTAATTTTTGGTTTCGCAGATTTCTTGCACTCAGTGTGTTTAATTTTTTAGCAATGTTCATGCCAATTTTTTCCAATGATTTCTAACCTTTTTAAATCATTAGCCTCTTCTCTCTGGTGAACTGAGATGTTATCATATTTTAAAACTGGATAAGCAAGTATGTCAAATATCATGTACTCAAATGTTTGCTAAAAGACCCATGCTACGTCTTGAGCTTGCATTGGTTTTCCTTGAAGAGGAAAGGGTGATGCAGCAATAGTAGCGTAAGTATTTCCCTCAGTATTTGAGAACCAAGGTATCAATCCAGTAGGAGGCTCCTCAAAAGACCCACGCACCTACACAAACAAACAAAGAACTCGCAAACCAACGCAATAAAGGGGCTGTCAATCCCTTCATGACCACTTGCGAAAGTGAGATCTAATAAAGATAGTATGATAAGGTAAATATATTTTTGGTGTTTTATAATATAGATGCAAAAAGTAAAGAAGCAAATAAAAGTATATTGAAAGCAAATATGATAAGAGATAGACCCGGGGCCATAGGTTTCACTAGTGGCTTCTCTCAAGATAGCATAAGTATTACGGTGGGTGAACAAATTACTGTCGAGCAATTGATAGAAAACTGAATAATTATGAGATTATCTAGGCATGATCATGTATATAGGCATCACGTCCGTGACAAGTAGACCGACTCCTGCCTGCATCTACTACTATTACTCCACACATCGACCGACTGCTGCCTGCATCTAGAGTATTAAGTACATAAGAACAGAGTAATGCTTTAAGCAAGATGACATGATGTAGATGGATAAACTCAAGAAATATGATATAAACCCCATCTTGTTATCCTCGATGGCAACAATACAATACGTGCCTTGCAACCCTTTCTTTCACTGGGTAAGGACACCGCAAGATTGAATCCAAAGCTAAGCACTTCTCCCATGGCAAGAAAGATCAATCTAGTAGGCCAAACCAAACTGATAATTCGAAGAGACTTGCAAAGATAACTCAATCATACATAAAAGAATTCAGAGAAGATTCAAATATTATTCATAGATAAAATTGATCATAAACCGACAATTCATCGGATCTCGACAAACACACCGCAAAAAGAGTTTACATCGGATAGATCTCCACAAGAGAGGGGGAGAACATTGTATTGAGATCCAAAAAGAGAGAAGAAGCCATCTAGCTAAGAACTATGGACCCGTAGGTCTGTGGTAAACTACTCACAACTCATCGGAGAGGCTATGATGTTGATGTAGAAGCCCTCCATTGTCGATTCCCCCCCCCTGCGGAACACCGACGAAGGCTCCAAGATGGGATCCCGCGAATACAGAAGGTTACGGTGGTGGAAATTATGTTTCGTCTGCTCCCCGGATGTTTTCAGGGTACATGGGCTTATATAGGAGGAAGAAGTGCGTCGATGGACGCCCGAGGGGCCCACGAGACAGGGGGCATGCCCTATAGGGGGGCGCGCCCTCCTATCTCGTGGAAGCTTTGGCTGCTTCTTGACTTGCACTCCAAGTCCTCTGGATCACGTTCGTTCCAAAAATCACGCTCCCGAAGGTTTCATACCGTTTGGACTCCGTTTGATATTCCTTCGAAATACTGAAATAGGCAAAAAATAGCAATACGGGCTGGGCCTCCGGTTAGTAGGTTAGTCCCAAAAATGATATAAATGTGTAAAATAAAGCCCATAAACATCCAAAAGGGGTAATATAATAGCATGGAACAATCAAAAATTATAGATACATTGGAGACGTATCAACCCACTGTTTGGCTTTCAGGTACTAATGAAGTAGCAAGGAGGTGTCAAATATTAATTAATAGTTCCTGACATTTTCTATACTAAGGCAACATTTTACAGGGATTCCATGGTGCCTAGTCGTCATCAGGCCTCCCGTAACGCACCATCATCCTCCACTCTAGCCACACCCTCACCGTTCCAAGGCCCACAAGAGGAGCCACAGATGTCACCTCAATTGATGGTGCCAGATGAATTGGAGAGTCGGCAACAGAGAATGTGGCTAACGCGAGCAAAAATAATTGACGATGTGGTGTTCTGCTGGGTGGAGTACATGCAGGAACTGACGGAGGTGCAGACCATCGCACACGAGAACCTAGGCTTTCAGGTGGTCATCCAGATGTGTAAATGTGTGTGGATAGAGAATTGAGGTATGTAGCAAACGTCAACTTCTTGGAGGCCACCAATGCAGAGTCTGCTCGGATGCTGACTCAGAATAGACTGTCTTTGGTCCTTAGATGGGCGCTACAAGAGGCACAATCTCCGAATCAGATTCGAATCCTTGTTATAGCCATTCAGATTTTGAGCAATGTGGAGGTAATCAAGCTAGTATTGATGGTGCTTTGCCTCTCTTCGATCACCGCAACATCCTCGGCCACTGGGTTGAAGATCAATTCAATAAATGTCTTCGATGTGCTTATTGGCTTGCTAGGGCTGATTGTCCGATGTGGGCTACCCTAGTGCGGATCCACTCCATGTCCATTTTCTACCATATTCTAGGGAGGCCCTCTCCTCCTTACCCATCAATGCAAGGTTGTCACAAGAGACAGTTATTCCAGTGAGGTTGTTGCTTGCGCTGGTTTTGGTCATCTCCAACACCGATTCTCAAACTTCCCGCAATCATTCGGACCACACTGTACGGCTTGCGAAAGTCATCCAACGCCTACCTGTGTCGGTCTACGGGGCGGTCTGGACACGATTTCTCCCGCAAACCGAGATAAAAGTGGGGGAGGTTTGCGGGAGTCCGGACCAATCCCAAGCTCGCTTTTGACCGCCCGGGCCCACCAAAAACCCCTCCCCCCGCACGCATCCCGCCCAGCGCTACCTGCCCGCATTCATGCCACTGTAGAGCGTGCCGTTCCGGATTGAAGGTGGCTCAGGGCGGACGCAACCTCTCATTGCCTCTGCCACTGAAGTGGCGCGCTGGCTGAGGGTGCCACCTACTGCATGCCTGGCTGAACATGCCTCTTCACCGCATTCACACGCCTCCATTAACCCAGTGGGGAAGCTGAGAAACCTACTCTGACCACACATCCATTCATGAGCAGGCCAACATTAAACACAATGCAGACCGAGCTCCTCCCATCCGCCCTCTCTTTAAACAAGGCTGGACGCCGGGCAATAATCGCACCCCTCCGCTACCCCCATCTCCTCCTTCACCATTTTCTACACTCTTCCGATGGCTTCCGAAGAGCAGTTCTCTGGCATAAAAGCTAGCTGGGTGGCACTCCAAGGCCGCCGAATATGAGCGAGGCAGCTCGATGCTCCATCTCCCTTGCCTAACCTCATGGAGCTAGTTGCCGCCCCAAGCCGATGTGTGGTTCAACAACTCACCCCTCGAGGCCAGCTAAATGAAGAGTGGCAAGTTGCTCCATGCCAGCACGACGAGAAGCACGACAGCCAGGGCGTCGCCGCATCCAATGCATGCAACCACACTGTCTGCCGCCGACGCACGCGTAGCCGTGCCATGCACTCAGAGAAAGAAGCCGGCTGTGTGGATGTCAACAAGGTGGCGGCTCGCACATCCGCGCCCGTCACCATCATTAAGGAGAAGTAGAACACGGGAGGCCACCGCCGCTTGTATCCCATGGAGGCCGCCGCCGGTGTCCTTGCCGGTTCTCCTTTATCTCAGGCCATCGTGGGCACTCGCCTGAGCTCCACAGAAGCACCCTTCCACTCCAGCTTAAGAGCCCTCTTTGCCGCTTCGATGAGTGTCGTAGCCGGACATATTGAAGATAAGAGGGAAGAATATGCCTCCGGGGCTCCTGGCAGTCCGGTTAGCGGGCTGTTGGACATGGGGAAGACAAAGGTGTCGGTGTCAAAACCGGCAGATCTCACAGTAGGGGGTCCCGAGCTGTGGATCTGGGATCGATGGGGAACAAGGGATGATGAACACAGTGTTTACCGAGGTTCGGGCCCTCTCGAAGAGGTAATACCCTACGTCCTTCTTGATTATATTGGATGTATAGTATGGTTTACAGAGTAGATCTACCTCGAGATCAGCATGATCTAAACCTTAAGGTGGTGAGGTGATGAATACAGCTCCAGCCCTAAAGACTACAACCTTCGGTTTATATAGACACCAGTAGGGTTAGGGTTACCGAAGATAGATTACAATAAGGGATAAAAAGATCCTGCATATCCTTGACTTGGAGGGCACACCATGGCTTCATTGATCTCCTGTCGCTATGCGACTTCACCAGTCCGGCCCATAATCGATGGGCCAGCGTCCCGAGGACCCCTTAGTCCATGACTCCCTTAGTAGCCCCCGAACTTGCCTCCAACGCCAAGGCTTGTATCCGGCATCCGCTCACCCCACAGTATTCAGTTTGCGAAGCGAGTTCTTCAGTGTGCTTTGTTCATGTTCAGAGCTAAGTGATGTCCGTAATCTGAAATGGCAGTTTTACTTAACAACGAAGGCATTAACCAAAAAAATCATTCAGGCGTAAACAGTGCCCTCATTTGAAAACTTTTTCTCTTTCAACGAAGAGTCGCGTCCGGACATAACACTGAGTGATTAGTGTTTCTCGAAGTGCGGCTCGAGGCCGACGCCGCGTCTGACACGTCTCATCAAGGTGGATATCGTGCTTCGCCTTTCGGGGCATATGATCAATGATTTCAATTCCCCTCCCAGCACATAACGTTGCGAGCGTATCGGGAAGTGGAGAAGAAAACAACATGAAAAAAGGAGCCCCTGGCTTGTCAACAACCTATAAAGGAGGAGCTACAATAGTCAGCATCCCACGTCTTCTTCCATCTTCTGCTCACGCAGATCCTTAGAGCTGCAGCGCCCATTTTCTCTGCTTCCACAGCAAATCCCACCAGTCTCCTTCAACCATGGCTAGATCCGGCGCCAACGGGAAGTGGGAGGCCTCCACCGTTGCTACTTCTTGAGCTTGCGTGGTTTTTCCCTTGAAGAGGAAAGGGTGATGCAGCAAAGTAGAGTAAGTATTTCCCTCAGTTTTGAGAACCAAGGTATCAATCCAGTAGGAGACAATGCACAAGTCACCGAATACCTGCAAAAACAAACACCAACTTGCACCCAATGCAATAAAGAGGTTATCAATCCCTTCATGGTTATTTGCAAAGTGAGATCTGATAGAGATGGATAAACGGTGAAGTAATATTTTTGGTATTTTTGGTTTATGGAATGGAAAGTAAAAGATTGCAAAGGAAGTAAATCGGGAACTAAAAATGTAGATTGAAAAGTTATATGATGGAAAATAGACCCGGGGCCATAGATTTCACTAGAGGCTTCTCTCAAGAAAGAAAATATTATGGTGGGTGAACAAATTACTGCCGAGCAATTGATAGAAAATCGCAAAGTTATGATGATATCTAAGGCAATGATCCAGAATATAGGCATCATGTCCGTGTCAAGTAGAGTGAATCTTGCTTGCATCTACTACTATTACTCCACACATCGACCGACTCCTGCCTGCATCTAGACTATTAAGTTCATAGAACAGAGTTACACATTAAGTAAGATGACATGATGTAGCGGGATAAACTCAAGCAATATGATGAAAACCCCATCTTGTTATCCTCGATGGAAATAATACAATACGTTTCGGTTCCCCTTCTGTCACTAGGATCAAGCACCGCAAGATTGAACCCAAAGCTAAGCACTTCTCCCATTGCAAGAAAAACTAATCTAGTTGGCCAAACCAAATCGATAGTTCTAAGAGACTTGCAAAGATATCAAATCATGCATATAAGAATTCAGAGGAGATTCAAATAATATTCAAGATAAGCTGATCATAAACCCACAATTCATCGGATCTCGACAAACACACCGCAAAAAGGTATTACATCAAATAGATCTCCAAGAACATTGAGGACAGGATGGTATTGAGAATCAAAGAGAGAGAAGAAGCCATCTAGCTACTAGCTATGGACCCGTAGGTCTGAGGTAAACTACTCACGCTTCATCGGAGATGCAATGATGATGATGTAGAAGCCCTCCATGATTGAATCCCCCTCCGGCAGGACGCTGAAAAAGGCCCATAGATGGGATCTCATGGGTACAGAAGGTTGCGGTGGTGGAAACATGTTTTCCTGGCTCTCCTGGTTGGTTTTGGAATATTTGGGAATATATAGGCGGAAGAAATAGGTCAGTGGAGTCACGAGGGGCCAACAAGGGTGGGGGGCGCGCCCTCCATCCTTGTGGCTTCCTCATGGATTCCCTGACTTGCACTCCAAGTCCTCTGGATGTCTTCTGGTTCAAGAAAAATCATCGCGAAAGTTTCATTCCGTTTGGACTCCATTTGGTATTCCTTTTCTGTGAAACTCTAAAATAAGGGAAAAACAAAAACTGGCACTGGGCTCTAGGTTAGTAGGTTAGTCCCAAAAATAATATAAAATAGCATATTAATGCATATAAAACATCCAAAAGAAATAATATAATAGCATGGAACAATAAAAAAATATAGATACGTTAGAGACGTATCAAGCATCCCCAAGCTTAATTCCCTCTCGTCCTCGAGTAGGTTAGTGATAAAAACAGAATTCTTGATGTGAAATGCTACCTAACATATTTATCCATGTAATTTCTTTATTGTGGCATGAATGTTCAGATCTGTATGATTCAAAACAAAAGTTTAATATTGACATAAAAACAATAATACTTCAAGCATACTAATAAGGCAATTATGTCTTCTCAAAATAACATGGCCAAAGAAAGTTTATCCCTACAAAATCATATAGTCTGGCTATACTCCATCTTTATTACACAAAATATTCAAATCATGCACAACCCCGATGACAAGCCAAGCAATTATTTCATACTTCTGATGTTCTCAAACTTTTTCAACTTTCACGCAATACATGAGCGTGAGCCATGGACATAGCACTATAGGTGGAATAGACGGTGGTTGTGGAGAATACAAAAAAGAAGGAGGTAGTCTCACATCAACTAGGCATATCAACGGGATATGGACGTGCCCATCAATAGATATCAATGTGATTGAGTAGGGATTGCCATGCAACAGATGCACTAGAGCTATACGTTTATGAAAGCTCAAAAAGAAACTAAGTGGGTGTGCATCCAACTTGCTTGCTCATGAAGACCTAGGGCAATTTGAGGAAGCCCATCATTGGAATATACAAGCCATGTTCTATAATGAAAAATTCCCACTAGTATATGAAAGTGACAATATAGGAGACTCTCTTATCATGAAGATCATGGTGCTACTTTGAAGCACAAGTGTGGTAAAAGGATAGTAGCATTGCCCCTTCTCTCTTTTCTCTCATTCTTTTATTTGGGCCTTCTCTCATTTTTTGGCATCTTTTTATTTATTTCGTCCGGAGTCTATCCCGGCTTGTGGGGGAATCATGGTCCCCATCATCCTTTCCTAACATGGGACAATGGTCTAATAATGAAGATCATCACACTTTTATTTACTTACAACTCAAGAATTACAACTCGATACTTAGAACAAAAATACGACTCTATGTGAATGGCTCCGGCGGTGTACCGGGATGTGCAATGAATCAAGAGTGACATGTATGAAAGAATTATGAACGGTGGCTTGGCCACAAATACGATGTCAACTACATGGTCATGCATAGCAATATGACAATTGTGGAGAGTGTCATAATGAACGTAACGGTGGAAAGTTGCATGGCAATATATCTCGGAATGGCTATGGAAATGCCATAAAAGGTAGGTATGGTCGGTTTGTGGTACCGGCGAAAGTTTCACGGTACTAGAGAGGCTAGAAATGGTGGAAGGGTGAAAGTGCGTATAATCCATGGACGCAACATTAGTCATCAAGAACTCATATACTTATTGCAAAAATCTATTAGTTATCGAAACGAAGTACTATGCGCTGATACGTCTCCAACGTATCTATAATTTTTTTTATTGTTCCATGCTGTTTTATTATCAATCTTGGATGTTTTATAATCATTTTATATCATTTTTTGATACTAACCTATTCACGTAGTGCCAAGTGCCAGTTGCTGTTTTTTCCTTGTTTTTTACATCGCAGGAAACCATTATCAAACGGAGTCCAAATGCTGCGAAACTCCATGATGATTTTTTATGGGCCAGAAGGAAGACAATGGGCCATGGTTGCACCTGTGGGGGGGGGGGGGGGGTGCCCCAAGGGGGGCACAACCCACGAGGGTGCACCAGGAGGCCCAGGCGTGCCCTGGTGGGTTGTGCCCACCTCGGGTGCCCCCCGGACAACCTCTTTGCTCTATAAATGCCACAATATTCCAGAAACCCTAGAAGAAGCGTCGAATATTCATCCAGCCACCACAGAGGCTAGAACCACCAGATCCAATCTAGACACCATCACAGAGGGGTTCACCACTTCCATTTGTGCCTCTCCGATGATGCGTGAGTAGTTCTTTATAGACCTTCGGGTCTGTAGTTAGTATTCACGTCCACTTGCCTATCTTGAGGCGTCGTATCCCGAAAGGGATTGACAACCCCTTTAACTCCTCGGGTTGCAAGGTGTTGTTGTTTGTGTGCAGGTGCTGTTTACATTGTGTTGCTTGGTTCTCCTACTAGTTCGATACCTTGGTTTCATAACTGAGGAAAATACTCTACCATTGCTGTGCTACATCATCCCTCCCTCTCCTGGGAAATACCGACGTAGTTCCAGCTGCCATCTAGGAGAATTTCTGGCGCCGTTGCCGGGGAGGATCTTCAACATAACCACGTTCCTAATCACAATTCTCATCACCTTGAAATTTACATTATTCGTCATTTGCCTCTCATTTTACTCTCCCCCACTTCACAAAAATTGCCATTTTATTCGCCTCTTTTTTTCCATTCACCATTTTCTTGCCGGATCTGTTTTTGTGTGTGCGTTCTTGCCTGCATAGTCATGATGCTTCAAAGAAAATATTATGATGCTCCTTACCCAAATATTTTGCTTTAAATTGAGAAAAGTACTAAGGAATATATGACTACACTATTTGGGCATAATAAGTATTTTACTAAAGAACTTAAGGAACACTCTATTGTGTTAGATGCTATCACAAAACAAATTGATGATATTAGTAGTTGATACGTCTCCAACGTATCTATAATTTTTTATTGTTCCATGCTATTATATTATCTGTTTTGGATGTTTAATGGGCTTTATTTTGCACTTTTATATTATTTTTGGGACTAACCTATTAACCGAAGGCCTAGTGCAAATTGCTGCTTTTCGCCTATTTCAGTGTTTCACAGAAAAGGAATATCAAACGGAATCCAAAAAGAATGAAACCTTCGGGAGTGTTATTTTTAGAACAAACACATGGAAGCAACAAGGCAGCCACGAGGTATAGGACGGCGCGCCTAGGGTGGTAGGCACGCCCCCACCCTTGTGGGCCCCTCGTGGCTCCACTGACCTACTTCTTTCGCCTATATATACTCATATACCCTGAAAACATCCGAGAGCACCACCAAACCCTATTTCCACCACCGCAACCTTCTGTACCCATGATATCCCATCTTTGGGCCTTTTCTGGCACTGCGTCAGAGGGGGAATCGATCACGAAGGGCTTCTACATAAACACCATAGCCTCTCCGATAATGTGTGAGTAGTTTACCACAACCTTCGGGTCCATAGTTATTAGCTAGATGGCTTCTTCACTCTCTTTGGATCTCAATACAAAGTTCTCCTTGATTCTCTTGAAGATCTATTCGATGTAATTCTTTTTGCGGTGTGCTTGTCGAGATCCAAAGAATTGTGGGTTTATGATCAAGATTATCTATGAACATTATTTGGTTCTTTGATATCTTTGCAAGTCTCTCCGAATTATTAGTTTAATTTTGCCTACTAGATTGATCTTTCTTGCAATGGGAGAAGTGC
This sequence comes from Triticum aestivum, assembly GCF_018294505.1. NCBI lineage: Eukaryota > Viridiplantae > Streptophyta > Magnoliopsida > Poales > Poaceae > Triticum > Triticum aestivum. Next base: position 33,443,346 of record NC_057813.1, on the reverse strand, counting down.
TTAGCTTTGGGTTCAATCTTGTGGTGTACTTTCCCAGTGACAGCAGGGGCAGCAAGGTACATATTGTATTGTTGCCATCGAGGATAAAAAGATGGCATTTATATCATATTGCTTGAGTTTATCCCTGTACATCATGTCATCTTGCCTAATGCGTTACTCTGTTCTTATGGAATTAATACTGTAGATGCATGCTGGATAGCGGTCGACGTGTGGAGTAATAGTAGTAGATGCAGAATCATTTCGGTCTACTTGTCGCGGACGTGATGCCTATATACATGATCATGCCTAGATATTCTCATAACCATGCACATTTCTATCAATTGCTCGACAGTAATTTGTTCACCCACCGTAGATTATGCTATCTTGAGAGAAGCCACTAGTGAAACCTATGGCCCCGGGTCTATCTTCCATCATATTATTTTCTTATCAATTTGCTATTTCTGCAGCCCTTTATTTTGCAATCTTTACTTTCCAATCTATATCATAAAAATACCAAAAATATTTATCTTATTATCTCTATCAGATCTCACTTTTGCAAGTGGCCATTAAGGGATTGACACCCTTTTTATCGCGTTGGTTGCAAGGTTCTTATTTGTTTGTACAGGTACAAGCCGACTTGCGTGTAACCTCGTACTGGATTGATACCTTGGTTCTCAAAAACTGAGGGAAATACTTACACTACTTTGCTGCATCACCCTTTCCTCTTCAACGGAAAACCAACACATGCTCAAGAGGTAGCAGTAGAGAATTTTGTAATCTCCAATCGAAGTATGCTTTTGCTGAAAGTTCTCTAGGAAAAATATCCGATGCACAAGCTACTTTAGTAAATCAAATGGCTGCTAAACAAATCTCGTTAGAAGATAAAAGTGATGAAGATCTTAAAATGATTGGTGTTTCTTCTATTGATTCTTTGTTTAGTAAAGTTAAGAATGATGAAAAAGGGACTGGAGAAGAGTCAACTATAGGTAGAAGGCGTCCCAATATTTCAGAGGGTGAAAATCTTGTTGAGAAAATTGATGAAAGTGGGTTTGGAGAGTTCAAAACGTTAACTAGTGATATGCCTACTCTTTTAGATTGCAATGACTTTAATCATGATAGTTGCTCTTTGATTGATTGTATTTATTTGTTGCAATCCATGATAAATTCACCCCATGCTTCTGAACAAAATAAAGCTTTTACTAAACATTTTGTTGATGCTATGATGAAAGCTTTGGAAGAAAAGTTGGAATTAGAAGTTTCAATTCCTAGAAAACTGCATGATGAATGGGAACCTACTATCAAGGTCAAGATTAAAAATTATGAGTGTTTTGCATTATGTGACTTGGGTGCTAGTGTTTCTACAATTCCGAAATCTTTATGTGATGTGCTTGGTGTTACTAATCTTGAAGAATGTTCATTGAATTTGACCTTGGCGGACTCTACTACTAAAAATCCTATGGGAAGAATTAATGATGTTCTTATTCTTGCAAATAGGAATTATGTGCCTATAGATTTTACTATTCTTGATATTGATTGCAATCCGTCTTGTCTAATTATTCTTGTTAGACCGTTTTTACGCACTATCGGTGTCGTGATTGATCTGAAAGAAGACAATATTAAGTTTCAATTTCCTTTGAGGAAAGGGATGGAACACTTTCATAGAACAAAAATCAGGTCACCTTATGAATCAATCATGAGGGCATCTTATGGATCTCGAACCAAAGATGACAAAACTTAGATCCTTGCTTTATGCCTTGCTAAGGGCGTAAAACTATAGCGCTTGTTGGGAGGCAACCCAATGAATAAATTTTATTTTTTCTTTTTTCTTTCTGCACTTGAGTGTTAGAACAATTATTCTACTGTTATGATTGTGTTTTTAATGTTTTAATTAGTGTTTGTGCCAAGTAAAGCCTTTAGGATCTTCTTGGGTGATAGTTGTTTGATCTTGCTGAAAAAGACAGAAACTTTGCGCTCACGACAATAATTTTCATAAATCACAGAAAAGAGATTTTGCTCTGATTATTTTAGTATAAGATTAATATAAATATTACCCTGGTCTTCCTAATTTTGTAGATTTTTTGGAGTTCCAGAATATTCGCAAAAGTCAGATTGCTACAGACTGTTCTGTTTTTACAGATTCTGTTTTCTTTGTGTTGTGTGCTTATTTTGATGGCTCTATGGTTTTCTTTGATGATTTTTTGCCATAAAAATGTTGGAATATAGTAGATATAATACAAAAACAAAATATGAATTGGTTTGATACATCACTTATAGTAGTGGTTTAATTTTCTTACACTAACGGATCTCACGAAGGTTTTGTTGAGTTTTGTGTGATTGAAGTTTTCACGTTTTGGGTTATCTTACGATGGATGAAGGAAGGATGCAAGGGCCTAAGCTTGGGGATGCCCCGTAATACAAATCTATTATTCCAAAAATTAGCAACCAACTAAGATTGGGGATGCAAGGGCCTAAGCTTTCTTCCAACAACTATCGGTATTTTACTCGAGGCTATATTTTTATTCGTCACATGATATGTGTTTTGCTTGGAGTGTCTTGTATGATATGTGTCTTTGCTTGTTTCATTTTGTGTTTTAAGTCATCAATCCTTTCTGTACACACCTATTTGAGAGAGCTAAAATTATATCATGACTTGTTAGAATTGTTCTCTATGCTTCACTTAAATCTTTTATGAGCTAGGACTTGCTCTAGTGCTTCACTTATATATTTTTGAGCAGGTTGTGCTTTGTTATTTTTGAAGAAATGCTCTCTTGCTTATCTTAGATTTACTTGATAGTTAGTAAAGTCTTCAATAAATTCTCAATTGCTTCACTTAAACTATTTTGAGAGAAAGAAAAATTTGTTATGCTCATGATCTTCACTTATATTTGTTTGAGCTTATGAAAAGCAACACATGAAAATTAGTCCCAAAGTGACAGATATCCAAGAAGGATAAAGTGCAAAATGTCATGAAGATCATTGGACAAAATAAACTTGATTCTTAGTAATAGTTTTGAGATATGATGATGTGATATGTGAGTTATGTTGACGAGTAATTGTGCTCTAGTAAGAATATTGGTGTTAAGGTTTGTAATTCCCTATGCATGCACGAGAGTCAATAATCATGCAATGAAAATTATATCCTACTTGTGGTGCATTATTCGGAGTTAATTATGCTGAAGGCTTGCTTATGAGATTATTCGTTTCTTGGTTGGTCATTTCCCAATCTTTTGCTATCCTTCATTTTGCACTAAGTATGACCTCTACTTGTGCATCCAAAATCCTTTAAACCAGTTTTGCCACATGAGTCCACTATATCTACCTATATGCGGTATTCTTTGTTGTTCTAAGCAAATTTGCATGTGCCATCTCTAATTTTCAAAATAAACTCCTCTGTTGTGTGTTTGTTTCGCTCACAGAACGGTAACGGTTGGCTAATATTTTCCATGCTAGATGTGTTATTCTCAAGATGAGTGTTTATTCACTTGTCATTGCACGAGAGTAAGGCAAAGGTCTTAGGGATGCCCAGTCCCAAAATGCAAAAATATATTTACTTTATGTTATCAAATAATAAATTCCTTGGAAAGTGCTGGTATGGAGGGCACCCGTGGATACGGCTAGCCATGAAAAGTGAAAGAATGGTGGAAAAAGGAATAAACTTTATTTTCTGTTTGGGAACCGCCTATGGCATATCTAGCATGGAAAGTGTTCAGAACTCTGAGTCGTTTTCATTGGTGGGATGGATACACCTCCCAAAATGTTTTTATCTTTTTCGCTTTGAGCTCTGGCACCTCTACAAATTCCTACTTCCCTTTGCAAAGGGCCTTTCTTTTAATTCATGCAATTTTTATTTTGAAATTTGAGTCTCCATCTTCTCTCATAAAAAGCACCAACTAGGAGGCAATATGATCGTGCTCAAGTATTGGGTGTAGTTAATATTCATTTTAGCATTGATATTTTGAAAGACATGGTAGCTTGTTGATATGCTTGAGTATCTAAATTATTATGTCAAAACTAGACTATTTCTTTGAATCACATAAAAGTCCAAATGTCCATGCTATAAAGAAAAGGATATGATTTGACTTGATGAATAGCACTCCACATAAAAAAATCTGTTTTTATCACTTACCTACTCGAGGACGAGTAGGAGTTAAGCTTGGGGATGCTGATACGTCTCCAACGAATCTATAATTTTTTTTGTTCATGTTGTTTTATTATCAATCTTGGATGTTTTATAATCATTTTATAGTCATTTTAAATCATTTTTTGGTACTAACCTATTGACATAGTGCCAAGTGCCAGTTGATATTTTTTCCATGTTTTTTACATCACAGTAAATCATTATCAAACGGAGTCCAAATGCCACGAAACTCCAAGATGATTTTTTATGGGACAGAAGGAAGGCAATGGGCCCCTGTTGCACCTGGGGGTGCCCCGAGGGGGGCACAACCCACCAGGGCGCGCCAAGAGGCCCAGGCATGCCCTGGTGGGTTGTGCCCACCTTGGGTGCCCCTAGACCGCCTCTTTGCTCTATAAATACAACAATATTCCAGAAGCCCTAGAAGAAGTGTCGAAATATTCATCCAGCCGTCGCAGAGTCCAGAACCACCAGATCCAATCTAGACACCATCATGGAGGGGTTTACCATTTCCATTGGTACCTCTCCGATGATGCGTGAGTAGTTCTGTGTACACCTTCGGGTTCGTAGTTAGTAGCTAGATGGCTTTCTACCTCTCTCTCTCTCTCTCTCTCTCTCTCTCTCTCTCGCTGAATTCTCAATACTATGGTCTCTTGGAGATCCATATGATGTAACTCTTTTGCGGTGTGTTTGTTGGGATTTGATGAACTTTGAGTTTATGATCGATCATATCTTTTTATATCCTTGAAAGTTATTTGAGATTATTTGATCTCTTATATGCATGATCTCTTATAGCCTCGTATTTATTCTCCAATATTTGGGTTTTTTTGGCGAACTTGATCTATTTGTCTTGCAATGGGAAGCGGTGCCCGGTTGTGGGTTCGATCTTACGGTGCTCGATCCCAGTGACAGAAGGGGAAACAACACGTATGTATCATTGCTACTAAGGATAAAAATATGGGATCTATATCTACCACCATATAGATAAACGGATCTTGTCTACATCATGTCATCGTTCTTATTGCATTACTCTGTTTTTTCATGAACTTAATACACTAGATGCATGCTGTATAGCGGTCGATGTGTGGAGTAATAGTAGTAGATGCAGGCAGGAGTCGGTCTACTAATCTTGGACGTCATGCCTATGTAATGATCATTGCCTGGATATCGTCATGAGTGTTTGAAGTTCTATCAATTGCCCAACAATAATTTGTTTACCCACAGTTTGCTATTTTTCTCAAGAGAAGCCACTAGTGAAACCTACGTCCCACATTGTCGGTGTCAAAACCGGTGCTCGTAGTAGGGGTCCTAAGCTAGGCATCTTTGAGCGATGGTAACATGGACACAGGGTTTTACCCAGCTTCGGGCTCTCTTGAAGAGATAATTAATACCCTACATGCTGCCTTTTATTGTTTTCATATGGGTGTAGTACAGAGTACATGTATCTACAACGAGATTGTAGTAATGAGTATGAGATTGTCTATTGACTAGCCTGGCCTCGGTTTATATAACACACCGGAGGCCTAGGGTTTAAGAGAGTCCTTGTCTTGGGTACCAAGTCTTGTGGAGTCTTCCTTGTATGCGGCAGGGGCTGTCCGAACTAGCCCATGAGTAAACGGACCTGGGGGTCCTCGGGCCAATCCAAGAGATCGGGAGATGACGTGGTGAGTACCCTCTATTCCAGGACACCATCAGTAGCCCCCTAAACCGGTCTTAAAGTTGGGGACACTCCTCGGTTCTTCCGAACTGCTCTTCGTCTTTGGTCGTCGGTCTTGAAAACTCATTCAACAAATCTTCCCATCATCTATCTTGAGGATTGCCGAGCTAAATCTGAAGAGTTTACACATCGGGTATCCAAGGAGCCCTTTAAGTATTCGGACATTATCAATGCCTTGTTATTTTTACGCCCACCTCGGGTTTGAAGTTGTCCCCATGCGGCGGTTTCCTCTTGCATCCGAGCTCCAATGCCGGAGTACATTCGAGGTATCTTTTGCAGCCGAGCACCAATGCCAGACCCCTTCTGAGCTCCAATGCCGGAATGTATTCGAAGAATCTTGTTACAGCCAAGCTCCAATGCCGGACTGCATCTGAGCTCCAACACCGGACTATGTCCAGGCTCCAACGCCGGACTATATCCGAGCTCAAATGCTGGACTATGTCCATGCTCCAACGCCGGACTATATCTGAGGTGTCATAGCTCACCTTACTTCAAAAAAGTTGAAGGAGTTTAAAGGTGGTTAGCCGAGCTTAGTGCCAAAAATGCCCTCTATAGAGCCAGCCGCACGCATCCGAGCTTTATGCCGGACTTCTTCCAAGATGACGCACCACCTCGGGCTTGGGCTGATTGTTTGCGGATTTTATTTTTGATTGATGCAATTTACTTACTGACGAGATATATAGCAAGTAGCGCTCCAGGTGTATGTCGGCCTAACATTCCGAGATGCACTTTAGAGGAGATAGTGACCGACGGACGGACCCTCGAGAGAGGGTTTTGAGAAGTCGCCGTAATATACTAGCTTGATGCCGGATAGGTCCATATGCTACCTATTGTTGTCCGAAGACGCGTTTGCGCATAGTTTGGTCAAGCCGGACACTGAGCACTTTGAATTTTCTGCATTGAATATGCAATGCAGTAGCCCCCGAGACACTGGTTGGGTGGCAACACCAGACGAGGGGATCGATGTACCCCTTTAATATTTGTAAATAATAAGCACGAAGCCCAGTAACCCCCAAGACTTAATGTGGGCACAGGTGGCCGAATTAAGGATCGACATCCGAAGTAAAATCACAAATTATGTGTAATGATTCTATGTATCCAAGTACTCTACATCATTAATGCTAGGATCCGCGTTGTACAAAACTTTGTTGACCGACCATCGGCTTCAACCTCCTCGTCCAGCAGCCGAGGAGTGTTTGTCCTACTTTATAAGGCTTTTATGAGGGCAAAGATTTACAGCAAACAAGGCAATCCGGCCATATGGTTTTATAAACAAAGGTACGCGAGAGATATGTTATATTACTTTTGAACATAAGAAACATCTTCCAAAGAAAATAGTCCCACTATAGGTTCCTTTCTTTGGGTTGTCATGCCAACCATGATCATGAAACCTCCCCTCCGATCAATGTAGGAGAAAAATATTGAGGATTTAGTTCCGGGAAAGTTCCTGAACTCTAAGGTCTGGATGGACACAAATTTTCACTTCCTTCATTACCGACCAATTATATCCTTTAAGATTGCTAGCTTTCGGCTTCACCAAGTCTGAGGTACTAACTCGGATGACCCGGTAGCAACAATCATAGAGGTGCTCCCTTTACCGTCTAGCCGAATGATCGGGAACGTAGGGGTAAGCACATGAGCTAGGCAACCCAGCTTGGCAAAAATCTTAGGTCAAATTAATGCATATTTATGGCTTTATAACGATGATTATGGAAGGTGACCCTTGTATATTAAATACAAATGCCGATGATATGTTTGTTTTGACTCTGTTGCGACTGTTTATCAGTTGAAAGTGGCCCATCGTCGGCTTCTACCCCTTTGTAGATACTACGCAGTGTGTTTCCGCAATAACTAGACAACCCTTAGCCGATGTCTCGGTGCCCGAAGGCGGTTGTGTTAGAGGAAAAGAGGCAATCAGATATGCGGTCTTTATAACTTTCACTTAGTCATAGAAGCTTTAAACTGGAGAAGCTAGCTACGAGCACTCGATTAGTGTTCGGCGACAGCCGAGGTCAAGCCATAAACACTTCGGCCAATGTTATGAATGGCCCGTCATTTAACATAGTCATCGGATTACTGACCAATTTACGCTTATTGTGACAGTCAGTTTTCGGCTTTGTCCACTGATGTGCTTAACCATGCGAGCTGGAAGCACAATCACAGTGGTTCTCTCTTTGCACACCTGGCCGAACAAAGCGGAACGTAGGAGGCAAGCACAGGAGCCGTGCAACCCAACTATTGACCGAAGACACAATTTGAAACCGATGCATATATAGCCATATCCGAGAATGTTTTTTTTGCCAAATCTCTAAAGGTGTCCGGCATGGCACTGTGAGACTTATGCTAGAAACACACAAATAGTTTAAAAGTGCCATAAGCTTGAAAAATCAATAAGCTGTTGTAAATACTTGACGTCCGAACTAGATCAAGTGTTCGGTGCCAATCCAAAAATTGATCTTAGAAAAAAATGTGCTTCTGTCGTGCTTTAACATGACACATCCTATCTCAAGACTTCAAGCGGGTCAGCCTACGGCTTCAACCCCCTATCCGGAAGGCGGAGTACTTCTCGCTAGGCCAGTTTAGCAAATTAAACTCTAGCGGCTTTGAGAGAGAAATTAGGCTCCCTGGCTATTGACCACACACTCGCGTCAAAAAAAGGAGTGATAGAAAAGACTTTGCAACGACTAAGAAGAAGAACACTTATTATAGAATGGCTCGTATAAATAGAACAACCATTATTCTTGGATTTAAATGAGTAGCCATCTCGTATTAAACAAGATCCAGATACAATGTTCATGCTCAAAGCTGGCACTAAATAACAATTATTGAGGTTTAAAACTAATCCCGTAGGTAAATGTAGAGGTAGCGTGCCGACGGCGATCACATTGACCTTGGAACCATTCCCGACGCGCATCATCACCTCATCCTTCGCTAGTCTCTGCTTATTCCGCACCTCCTGTTTTGAGTTACAAATATGAGCAACCGCACCGGTATCAAATACCCAGGAGCTACTACGCGTATTGGTAAGGTACACATAATAACATGTATATCACATATACCTTTGGTGTTGCCAGCCTTCTTGTCACTAAGTACTTGGGGCAGTTCCACTTCCAGTGACCACTTCCCTTGCAATAAAAACACTCAGTCTCAGGCTTGGGTCCATTCTTTGGCTTCTTCCTGGTATCTTGCTTGCCTGGCGCGGCACCTCCCTTGCCGTCTTTCTTGAAACCCTTTTTACCCTTGCCTTTCTTGAACTTAGTGGTTTTATTCACCATCAACACTTGATGTTCCTTTTTGATTTCCACCTCCGCTGATTTCAGCATTGAATATACTTCAGGAATGGTTTTCTCCATCCCCTGCATATTGAAGTTCATCACAAAGCTCTTGTAGCTCGGTGGAAGCGACTGAAGGATTCTGTCAACGACCGCGTCATTTGGGAGATTAACTCCCAGCTGAGACAAGCGGTTGTGCAACCCAGACATTTTGAGTATGTGCTCGCTGATGGAACTATTCTCCTCCATCTTACAACTGTAGAACTTGTCGGAGACTTCATATCTCTCGACCTGGGCATGAGCTTGGAAAACCATTTTCAGCTCTTGGAACATCTCATATGCTCCGTGCTGCTCGAAATGCTTTTGGAGCCCCAGTTCTAAGCTGTAAAGCATGCTGCACTGAACCAGGGAGTAATCATCAACACGCGACTGCCAAGCATTCATAACGTCTTGGTTCGCTGGGACAGGTGCTTCACCTAGCGGTGCTTCAAGGACATATGCTTTCTTGGAAGCTATGAGGATGATCCTCAAGTTCCAGACCCAGTTCGTATAGTTGCTACCATCGTCTTTCAGCTTGGTTTTCTCTAGGAATGTGTTGAAGTTGAGGACAACATTCGCGTGGGCCATTTGATCTATAAGACATATTGTAAAGATTTTTTAGACTAAGTTCATGATAATTAAGTTCATCCAATCAAATTATTTAATGAACTCCCACTCAGATAGACATCCCTCTAGTCATCTAAGTGACACACGATCCGAGTCAACTAGGCTGTGTCCGATCATCACGTGAGACGGACTAGTCATCATCGGTGAACATCTTCATGTTGATCGTATCTTCTATACGACTCATGTTCGACCTTTCGGTATCTTGTGTTCCGAGGCCATGTCTATACATGCTAGGCTCGTCAAGTCAACCTAAGTGTTTTTTCATGTGTAAATCTGGCTTACACTCGTTGTATGTGAACGTTAGAATCTATCACACCCGATCATCACATGGTGCTTCGAAACAACGAACTTTCGCAACAGCGCACAGTTAGGGGGAACAATTTCTTGAAATTATTATGAGGGATCATCTTATTTATGCTACCGCCGTTCTAAGCAAATAAGATGCAAAAACATGATAAACATCACATGCAATCAAATAGTTACATGATATGGCTAATATCATTTTGCTCCTTTTGATCTCCATCTTCGGGGCACCATGATCATCATCGTCACCGGCATGACACCATGATCTCCATCATCATGATCTCCATCATCGTGTCTTCATGAAGTTGTCTCGCCAACTATTACTTCTACTACTATGGCTAACAGTTTAGCAATAAAGTAAAGTAATTACATGCCGTTATTCATTGACATGCAGGTCATACAATAAATTAAGACAACTCCTATGGCTCCTTCTGGTTGTCATACTCATCGAGATGCAAGTATATATCATTCATACATCACATATATATCATTCATCGCATCCTTTTGGCCGTATCACATCACACGGCATATGCTACAAAAACAAGTTAGACGTCCTCTAATTGTTGTTGCATGTTTTTACGTGGCTGCTATAGGTTTCTAGCAAGGACGTTTCTTACCTACGCCAAAACCACAACGTGATATGCCAATTTCTATTTACCCTTCATAAGGACCCTTTTCATCAAATCCGATCCGACTAAAGTGGGAGAGACAGACTCCCGCTAGCCACCTTATGCAACTAGTGCATGTCAGCCGGTGGAACCTATCTCACGTAAGCGTATGTGTAAGGTCGGTCCGGGCCGCTTCATCCCACGATGCCGCCGAAACAAGATAAGACTAGTAGTGGCAAGTAAATTGATAAAATCTACGCCCACAACAGACTTGTGATATACTCGTGCATAGAAACTACTCATAGACCTGGCTCATGATGCCACTGTTGGAGATCGTTGCAGAAATTAAAATTATTCTACGCATCACCAAGATCAGTCTATGGAGTAACTAGCAACGAGAGAGAGAGGGGAGTGTATCTTCATACCCTTGAAGATCACGAGTCAGAAGCGTTGCAAGAACGCAGTTGGAGGAGTCGTACACGTAGCGATTTAGATCGCGGCCGAATTCGACCTAAGCACCGAACAACGGTGCCTCCGCGTTCAACACACGTGCAGCCCGGTGACGTCTCCCGCACCTTGATCTAGCAAGGAGGAGGGAGAGGTTGAGGAAGAAGGGCTCCAACAACAGCACGACGGCATGGTGGTGATGGAGTGGCAGTTCTCCGGTAGGGCTTCGCCAAGCTCTTGCGGAGGAGCAGAGGTGTTGGGGAGGGGAGGGGCTGTGCCTTGGATGTGGTGTGGCAGCCCTCCCCTTGCCCCTCTATTTATAGGGAGAAGGGGGAAGGGGGCCGGCCCCCTCTAGATGAGATCTAGAGGGGGGGCGGCGGCCATGGGGAGGGGGCTTGCCCACCAAGCAAGGGGGGCGCCCCCTTTAGGGTTTCCCCCCAACCCTAGGCGCATGGGCCCAAGGGGGGGGGCAGCCCTCCAAGGGTCTGGTTACCTTCCGTCTACATCCCATGAGGCCCTCCGGGACAGGTGGCCCCTCCCGGTGGACCCCCGGAACCTCTCCGGTGGCACCGGTACAATACCGGTATGCCCCCGAATATTTCCGGTGACCGTATGACAACTTCCCATATATAAATCTTCACCTCCGTACCATTCCGGAACTCCTCGTGACATACGGGATCTCATCCGGGACTCCGAACAACATTCGGTAATCACATACAAATCTTCCTAATAACCCTAGCGTCATCGAACCTTAAGTGTGTAAACCCTACGGGTTCGGGAATCACGCAGACATGACCGAGACTGCTCTCTGGCCAATAACCAACAGCGGGATCTGGATACCTATGTTGGCTCCCACATGTTCGACGATGATCTCATCGGATGAACCACGATGTCGAGGATTCAAGCAATCCCGTATACAATTCCCTTTGTCAATCGGTACGTTACTTGCCTGAGATTCGATCGTCGGTATCACAATACCTCGTTCAATCTCGTTACCGGCAAGTCACTTTACTCGTTTCGTAATGCATGATCCCGTGACCAACCACTTGGTCACATTGAGCTCATTATGATGATGCATTACCGAGTGGGCCTAGAGATACCTCTCTGTCATACGGAGTGACAAATCCCGGTCTTGATTCGTGCCAACCCAACAGACACTTTCGGAGATACCTGTAGAGCACCTTTATAGTCACCCAGTTATGTTGTGACGTTTGGTACACCCAAAGCACTGCTACTGTATCTGGGAGTTACACAATCTCATGGTGTAAGGAAATGATACTTGACATTAGAAAATCTCTAGCAAACGAACCACACGATCTTGTGCTATTCTTAGGATTGGGTCTTGTCCATCACATCATTCTCCTAATGATGTGATCCCGTTATCAATGACATCCAATGTCCATAGTCAGGAAACCATGACCATCTGTTGATCAACGAGCTAGTCAACTAGAGGCTCACTAGGGACATGGTGTGGTCTATGTATTCACACATGTATTACAGTTTCCGATCAATACAATTATAGCATGAACAATAGACAATTATCATGAACAAGGAAATATAATAATAACCATTTTATTATTGCCTCTAGGGCATATTTCCAACAGAAGAGGCATAGTACAGGCTCGAAATAAAGAGTGCGGTCTTCAAAAAATTATTTGGACCCCCTGTCGTATGTCTGCGTCGCCTGTCCTTGGTGGGGGAACCCTTGACGGAAGTAGCCCCTTAGGTGAATGTATGGGTCCGAACTCCGATAGAGTCGGTTTTAGATGTTTGCCCTGTTCGTCACCTGTTTTTAAGAGATAGTGCAGGAGAAAATAAAAAGAAAAATAGATAAAAAGTGTTACGGGGATGCTTGCAGGATTGTCTATAGTGTGCTTCCGCGAATGCCCATGGTATCTTGAGTGCGTAATGATGTATGCGCGGTACAAATTTTGCCGGTTTACAAGGTGGGCAGCGGAAGCCGGACTGCTATTTTTGCTCTGGTGATAGTCGATCCTCAGGTGGAAATTGCTTCTGACCCCCGGTATTTCGTTGGTGAACCTTTCCGTCATCACTGTCGCCTGGCGATCTCCTCCCTTTGTGTTCGGTGTTGAGCTTGCCGGCCTACTTAAAGACCCAGCAGTTTCTGTTAGTACGATTAGCTGGTTTATCGGGGTGGCCATGAATCTGGTAGGGTCGGTCCAATATCCTATCTAAGTTGGATGGTTCGTCTCTGTTTGCTTTAAATGGCTTCTTCCATTGACTGGGCTTGGGATTGCTGAATCCGACGTTGACCGCTGTGTCGCGTGACCTTTCATTATCATTGTGACTTTTGTGTTTACTTCGTCGTGGCTTGCCATTGCTGTCTCGTATTTCGGAAGTGCCCGGGTCACTGGCGCTGTTGCTTCTACGAGCGAGCCAGCTGTCTTCTCCCGCGCAAAAGCGGGTCATTTGAGCAGTAAGGGCTGTCATGGATTTAGGTCCTTCTTGACCGAGGTGACGTGCAAGCCATTCGTCCCGGACGCTGTGTCTGAAGGCTGCAAGGGCTTCCGCATCCGGACAGTCGATGATTTGGTTCTTTTTGACTAAGAACCGAGTCCAGAGCTTCCTGGCTGACTCTCCGGGCTGCTGGACAATGTTACTTAGGTCATCAACATCCGGTGGCCGGACATATGTTCCTTGGAAGTTGTCAAGGAAGGCTTCTTCCAAGTCCTCCCAGCTACCTATGGAATTTTCAGGGAGGCTGTTTATCCAGTGCCGAGCTGGCGCTTTTAGCTTTTTTTGACCTGAAACTGTAGGGCTTGGGCCGCACAGCAATTTTATTACTCCCAAAACAAGATTACATATGTGCAGAACTTACAAGGTCCAAGAGACCCAAAAAGAAAAAAGAAGAAAAAACAAAATGCTAACTTCAAGGTGGCAAAAAAGAGATCCATCTGAGAAGATCCTCTTTGAACTTAGGCTTAATCATATGAACCAAAAGCAAAATGTCCAAAATAAAAGAAGACCTCCACCTACAAAAAGAAGGTCTAATATTCCTAAAAACCATGTCATTTCTAACATTCCATATGTTCCAGCAATCCAGAAAACTACTTCAGAGAAGAAAGGCTTGCCAAAATCCCTTCTAGCTTGATAAGCAATGGCAATCATATACTCTCCAGTAACCCAATTGATTTGAAGATAATTCAAACCCTGCAACTAAAGTTACATTGAAAGAAAAGGTGATCTCTATCCTCCTTGGTGTGTGTGGGACATAGCACACAAAGGTTTGAATTAGATACATTCTAGTGCCTTCTTTCCAGCATATCCTGAGTATTCAGCCGATCCATGATCAACATCCAAGCAAAGAACTTGATTCTCATAGTGCAACAACTAGACCAGATCCAAGAAAGAATTGGGTTGGACACAATGTGCTTATGCAAGAAAGAATAGTATTTCTTGGCAGAATAACCCTTGCCATCCTCTATCCATACCCATGTATCATGCAACTGAAGGTTATGCTTGGAATGCAGGAGCATGGTTTGTAAAGACTGTAGCTCTCCAAAGGCTCTCTTTGAGAGAGGTAAATGAAATAAGGAAGTGAGCTTAGTCAAGTCAAAAACCTCAGCAGCAGAAATAAGAGGATCAATGGCAAAAGAGAAAAGCATGGCAGTGGATCCGGAGCATAATGTGCAGGATAATCTATCTGACATTTGGTCATCTGATTTGGAGTTTCAGGCAGTGGAAGCTTTGGCTGATGGATTTGTGAATGGCAACCCTGCAGCCAGGTTGGAGTTCGTCAGGGCTGGGGGAAGTTCTGTTTTCCTTCAGGTTCAAGTTGATCATGAGTTCTTGCTTCGGATTGGGGGTATGCTCAAGCGTATATATACACCATCTATCACCCTTCAACATACTTCTCCTGTGATGTTGCCCCTAAACCCTTTTTAGAGTATTCAGAATCATCTTAATGCCGCTGCTGCAGCTTGGATTGAGTGTATGGTGCCTGAACCTGACATCTTCTCGAGGATCTTTGCTACTGCAATTCAGTGGGGGACAATTGCTGTTCCATCGTCTATGCTGTCGCCTGAACCCAGGGCTCGTTTGATTGCTGCGAATTGGGATTTGCATGAACACTCTCCTGGCCTCAAGGCGGTCACACAGCTCGTCGCAGCAGAGGTGGAATCTTGGATAGTGCCTTCATCAGACCAGCCTACTGCGCTTCAGGTGCTTGCATCCTCTTCTGTGTTCAATGCTACTCAACACCGCAATGTGTTAGTGCCTTTGGACACCACTACTGTCAGATGGAGCAATCGATCCAACAAGTATGATGGATTGAAAATCAACCATGCTCCAGACACAAAGCGTTCCAAGTCAAGGGTGAAACCACGTGAGATTCCTTTTGTCAATGTTGTTTCTTTGGCTGCTGCTCCTGCGCAGGTGCCCAATGCTGCCTGCCCCCCACCAACACCGATCGAGGATCTTCAACGGATGGGAAGCAACTTTGGAATTGCTCCAGAAGCCCTCTCCCGTGAGAAGCTGCTGGAGGACCAGCACTCGTCGGGGGCGGATGAAGACTGAAGTCTTACCTTCCGATGAATAAATCGTGGAATGTGCTCTCGTGGAACATCAGAGGCATAAACTCTGATGCAAAACTTTTTGCTATTAGGAATGCGATTGATACTAGTAGTTGTTATGTGCTATGTATCCAGGAAACTAAACGTGAATCCTTCGATCTTGCCTTTATTAAGACTTTCTGCCCTAAGCGCTTCGATAAATTTGTTTTTGCGCCATCAGTGGGTGCCTCTGGTGGCATCATTGTCATTTGGAATAGTGCTGTGTTTACGGGCACATCTTGGTTTGTGGATTCTTTTGCCATTGGGATTTCTTTTGTGGCCACGCAGTCGAATGATTCGTGGAATCTGGTCAATGTCTATGGCCCCTACTCTGGTCAGCGTAGAGTGGATTTTACGAACTGGCTTTTTGATTTGAATATCCCTGATGATGAAAACTGGCTAATTCTTGGCGACTTCAACTTTATTCGATCCACGAAAAACAGAAACAAACCTGGGGGTGATGCTGCGGACATGCTGTTATTTAACGAGCTCATCCGTGCACAGTCGCTCATGGAATTACCTGTGAAAGGCCGAGCATCCACCTGGAGTAATATGCAGGATGATCCTCTACTCGAATAGTTGGATTGGTTCTTCTCATCGTCTTGTTGGACCACCTCATATCCAAACACCATGGTCCTGCCCCTGGGGAAACTAGTGTCCGATCACATCCCGTGCGTGGTCACAATTGAATCAAGTATCCCCCGATCCAAGCTTTTTCGGTTTGAGAATTTCTGGACTAATCATGATGGGTTCATGGATGTTGTTGCTAGCTCATGGTCTAAAACATGTCACGCACCCAATGCCGCGGCGCGAATATGCAAAAAACTAAAAAACTTGAGATATGATCTCAAGCGAAGGAGCAAGGGTGTCTCGAAACTTAAAGTTCTGATTCAAAACAGTAATGAGACTCTGGCCATCATGGACACCCTTGAGGACAAATGAACTTTATATGTCCAGGAGTCAAACTTCAGGAAGATATTGAAAACCCACTTACAGGCCCTGCTCAAATACCAGAATGAGTACTGGCGAAAGAGATGTACTATCAAGTATTTTCGCTTTGCTGACGAAAATACTAAGCTCTTTCAGTCATTGGCCACAGAGAGGTATAGGCACAATGCTATTGCCATGCTTAGAGTTGGCGAGGTCGAAATTCATGATCATGTTGGCAAGGAGGGGGTCCTGTTCAATACATACAAGGATCGTTTGGGTTCTTCTAAACCTCCAGCATGAAGTTTGATCTCTCTAGGATCATCCACAGGATTGATGGGCTGGACCAACTGAGTGCGCCCTTCTCTACTGATGAAATAGATGTTGTTGTTAAGGAAATGCCGAATGACAGAGCCCCCGGCCCGGATGGTTTTAATGGTTGCTTTCTTAAGAAGTGCTGGCAAGTCATCAAGTCAGATTTCTATGACCTCTGTCACGCTTTCCATGCTGGGGGACTTGACATCACTAGCATTAATGAGGGATATATCACCCTGATTCCAAAAATATCCTCTCCGGAAACGGCTAATGATTTCAGACCAATTACCTTACTGAACTGTTGTCTAAAAGTCATTACAAAGATCTTGGCGAACCGGCTGCAGAAAGTCATTCTAAATATCATACACAGGAACCAATATGGATTTATCAAAGGTAGGACCATCCAGGATTGTCTCGCGTGGTCGTATGAATATATTCATCAATGCCACTCATCTGGGAGAGAGATTATATTGCTTAAGCTTGATTTTGCCAAGGCCTTTGATACGATTGAACATGCCCCCATGTTGGAAATTATGAAACACATGGGTTTTGATGATAGGTGGTTAGGATGGATGGAAACGATCTTTGGCTCGGGAGTTTTGTCAGTCCTCTTAAATGGTGTTCCTGGCCGGAAATTCAAATGCAAGTGTGGCGTGCGACAGGGGGACCCTCTCTCACCAATGATCTTTGTCCTTAAGGCTGATCTACTCCAAGCTGCGATCAATGACGCGTACACTCAGGGTTTGCTGGAGCTTCCCATTCCTCGTGAAAATGCAGGTGACTTCCCGGTGGTGCAATACGCTGACGACACAATCCTGGTTATGCAAGCTTGTCCTATACAGGCCACCTGCATGAAACTTATCTTGGAGTATTATGCGGCCCTCGGTGGGACTCAAGATCAACTTCCATAAATCGACCCTCATACCGATTAATGTCGACCACCAGCGTGCTAGTGGGTTGGCAGGGGTGTTTGGCTACTCTGTTGGCACCCTGCCGTTCACTTACCTTGGTCTCCCCATGGGGACGACTAGGCCGAGTGTTCTCGATCTCATGCCATTGATACACTCGGTTGAGAGGAAAACATCCACTGCCATATCGCTGATGTCGTCGGGGGCCAAATTGACGCTGGTCAATTCGGTGATCACCTCCATGCTGATCTATGCAATGTGCAAAATCAAGCTGCACCCTAAAGTGGTTGACCACCTTGACAAACTGTGCCGCTACTGCCTCTGGGCAAAAAATTCTAATTATGGGATCAAATCCAACTCCCTTGCTGCCTGGGAGCTTGTCTGTCAACCCAAACGGTGTGGTGGCCTTGGGGTTATTGATATCAAAATACAAAATGCCGCGCTTCTCCTAAAGTACTTGTTCAAGTTCTACAATCGTGAGGATGTGCCCTGGGTTCATCTAGTCTAGGAGGCGTACTACCCGAACAAGGTGCCGCACGCCACTGAGCCAGTGGGTTCCTTCTAGTGGAAAGACGTAATGCAGCTCAGTGGAACGTTCCGTGGGGTCACCAAGGTCATCCCCGGGGATGGATGCAGCTCTCTGTTTTGGAAAGATGTCTGGTTTAGTGACACTAGCTCTGCACTGATGGACACGCATCCACGAGCCTTCTCTTATGCTCTGAACGAGGATGACTCTGTTGCCATGGTTCTCAGGACCACTGATCCAGCCACGATCTTCAGTCTGCCTCTTTCGGTCCAGGCTAGGGAGGAGATCAGAGAGATACAGCAAGGGTCCTCGCATGTCAGTCTGGAAAACGGCTCGCCCGATGTTTGGGTCTGTGACCTAGGACGTTATTCGTCAAAGAAGTACTACAACCACTATTTCAAGCAGGTGAAAGCTGATGAGGCCTCTGGATAGCTATGGAAATCCAAATGCCCGATCAAGTTTAAGATGTTTGGGTGGCTGCTTATGGTCGATCGTTTGAACACCAAGAACATGCTGAAGCGGCGACACTTTGCTGTAGCCGGGGGCAACTACACTTGCATGCTCTGCCAAAACCCGCCAGAGGAAACCGTGGAACATCTCTTCTTCGCGTGCCCTTTTGCCAAACAATGCTGGAGTAAGGTTGGTCTGACCTGGCCAGGAGGAACCAATAGGCTAGCCATCTTGCATGGTGGGAGAGAGAGCTGGCGTCGGCCGCTTTTCATGGATATCTTCCTGCTTGCTGCTTGGAGCCTGTGGATGGAAAGAAACAACCAACATTTCAGGGGGATCCCGCGCTCGTTCGTGGCGTGGTTAGCTAGGTTCAAACATCTGTTGGGTTTGGTGATCCATAACTGTCCTGAGAAACTTCATCCTTTTCTCTCTGATTTCATTGTAAGTTTGGACCGCTAGTTTTTGTTTCTGCAACCCATACGGCCGGGGGCCTAAAACCCATTGTAACACACTTGTAACTGTTATGTTCTGAGTAATACAAAGTCAGTGGGAGCCTCTCCCACTGTCACTAATTCTTCAAAAAGAAAAGCATGGCAAACCTTTGATCAAGGGGGATAGAAGAGTCCCCCAAGGACCAAGAATCAGACCATAACTAGACAGTGTCACCCTGATTAACATGCACAGCACAAACCATCCTGAACTTATCCATTAACTTGCATATATCCCTCCACCAGAAGGAGCCACAAATGATTGTAGCATGAGGAACTCTGCCATGGTAGTAAGTATTCCAAATTAATTGTACCCAGGGCACATCAACTTTAGCTTTAGATTCTGAATACCCAGGCCACGTTTGTTTTTGGGCCTGCAAACCAATCCCCAAGAAGCCAAAGACTGACCAGAATCTTGCCCATACTTCCTACAAAGGCACTGCCTCTATATTCTTCTCCAACTGCTTTAATATACCAGGAGGCAAGTCCAGGCTACATAGGAAAAAAATTGGCACAGAAGAAAGGGCAGAAATCAGACACTTCAGCCTTCCTCCATGAGCAAGGAAAGAAGAGCTAACAGAAAGTTTCCCCTCCATACTATCAACCAGAGGCATTATGTCCAAATCTTGGGTTTGTTAATTCCCAC
Organism: Triticum aestivum; assembly: GCF_018294505.1. Lineage (NCBI taxonomy): Eukaryota > Viridiplantae > Streptophyta > Magnoliopsida > Poales > Poaceae > Triticum > Triticum aestivum. Next base: position 33,423,388 of record NC_057813.1, on the reverse strand, counting down.
AGGGAGCCCAAGATAAGTAAAGGGAAGAGTGCCAACCACACAACCAAAGACTGCAGCCAGCCTAGCAATCTCCACTGAATCCACATTGATAGGTAGCATAGATGACTTATGATAGTTGACATGCAACCCAGTGGACTTTGAGAATAGGGGCAGCATTTTCTTCAAGGCAAGCAATTGAGATTCCTCAGCAGGCAAAATAATGAGGGTGTCATCAGCATACTGTATGATTGCGTAATCTTTATCATGGCAGGGAATAGGAAGCTGTAAGAGCCCTTTATGATGCATATCATTCACAACTGACTGCAACAAATCTGCAGCAATGGCAAATAGAAGGGGTGAAAGAGGATCACCCTACCTAACCCCTTTCTTGCAAGCAATTTGCTTCCCAGGAACTCCATTAAGAAGTACTGAAGAGGTACCAGAGGCCAAGAACTGATTAACCCAGGAGATCCATTTCTCATCAAAACCTTGGTGCCTCAAAATTTGAAAAATAGCCTCATGCTAAATTGAGTCAAAAGCTTTCTCAAAATCTAGCTTGAGAATGACAATAGGCCTTTTTGACTGATGGCATTGGTGCAGGTACTCTAAGGTCCAAGCAACACAGTCCTGAATGGTTCTGGATTTGATAAAATCATATTGGTTTTATGCAGACATCTCATAATATCCAACTGCAATCTGTTGGCAGCCATCTTAGAAAGAAACTTTACACCCATACCAGTGAGAGAGATAGGTCGAAAATCATTAACAGATTCAGGAGATCTTTTCTTAGGGACCAGGGTGATATATGAGTTGTTGATGTTCTCCAGATTAGCAGTCCCCTCATGAAAAGCAAAAGCCAACTCATAGAAATCCTTACTGATTATGGGCCAACACCTTTTGAAAAATAGACCATTAAAGCCATCTGGCCATATTGGTTTTTAGCTTTAATGGGAGGTTTTTAATGGCGTGGAGGTCGTCTCCACAGGCCATATGGATGTGGAGGATACAATCTTCGATCCACACCGCGGGATCAGTTATTCCATTGTATGATTAGATATTCACATGTTTAAACCCTTTTGGGAATTCATGCTCCGTTACTTCGTCAGTGAAGCAGAGTGGGTGTGCGGCGCCTCTATATTGGGCCACATCGTGAGTAGCTCGGTTGAGTCAGTCTGCGGTTTTCGGCCCGGGCGTGACTAGGTTTGTTGTGTCCGAATAGACAGCCGTCGTTGCGTGTCGAAGCACGTCCTTGCGATCCGTAGATCGATCTGGTATGTTCTGCCCTACTGTCCATGTCCCGCCGAAGGTCGTCTGTACAACCATAAACTGCATTATTCTTGCCTTTACAGCGAGGTGAGGCGGTCTGATGTTCGGCTTGAGTGGCCTCTTTATCCGAACAGAGTTGTTGATGGCCTGCCGCATTGTGTGATGATGGTACGGGCTCCAACACCTCGTCATCGAACTGAGGTAGCGATCTGTGCTTCGGGTAGCTTTTGGCTAGGCACTAAGGCCGTATTCTTCGGCGGCCAGGACTTCGGTCCATCTGTCGTTGAGTAGGTCTTGGTCAGCTTGAAGCTGTTGTTGCTTCTTTTTAAGGCTCCTTGCAGTGGCTATTAGCCTGTGCTTGAAGCGCTCCTACTCGAGGGGTTCTTCGGGTACAATGAAGTCGTCGTCGCTGAGGCTTACCTCCTCTTCAGAGAGCGTAAGGTAGTTGTCATCCTCTGAATTGTCGCTGGGCAGGGCCACTTCATCGGGGCTGGTTTGCCCGTTTGCTTGTTCTTCCTGTTCGGATTTTGCTCCAACAGGGTCTTCATTGTTTTTGGCGTCGTCCAGAGTACTATTTTCTCCGGTGCCAGCGTTGTTGTGATGTGACTTAAAGCGGCGTTCAAGGCACCGGTACTTAGACTGTGTCTTAGGAGGTTTATTCTCAACTAGATCTTCTTTGTCATCATCGCTGGCTTTTTTAGGTGTATCAACCATGTACACATTGTACGAAGGGGTGGCCGTTCCACGTCCGTGAATGGCAGGTCTTGGCCTTGCTCCTTGTGGGCATCATCGTCTACACTGTCGATGTCTTCGGAGCTATAGTCGAGCATGTCGGTTGAGTCCTCGACAGTGGCTATGAAGTGGGTGGCGGGTGGGGAGCAAAATTCTCCCTTATTAGCCTCTAGCTCGAACCGGACGTAGTTCGGCTGTGAGTCCCCTGCCAGGGACAGGATTTTTGATGAATTTAGAATGTCGCCCAAGGGTGAGTGTTGGAGGATATCTGCGGCGCCGAACTCGAAGATCGATAACAGATCTTGCTGTGTGCCCGCCGGCATGCGTGGTTCGGAACTTATAGCCGGGAATGAGTCCGGAATTCCATTAACACAAATGTTGCAAGGTGCTAAGTCTGTGTGCGGCTCCAACGCCGCGGATTCTATGGCTTTGGCGCAATCTGCTCCGGATCTAAGGCCGTAGAAGTTATAGGAACCATCTCCTGAATATGGTCCGATGACAGATTTAAGTCATGTTCATCAGAGCGAGGGGGAGTGATCGCCGTGGTCTCAAATCCGGTGAAGATCAGGTCTCCACGGATATCGGTGACGTAGTTCAAGTTTCGAAATCTGACCTGGTGGCCAGGGGCATAGCTGTCGATCTGCTCCAGATGGCCAAATGAGTTGGCCCACAGTATGAAGCCTCCGAATACAAAGATTTGTCCGGGGAGGAAGGTTTCTCCTTGGACGGCATCACTATCAACGATTGAAGGGGACATCAAACCTTTCGTCGAGGGCATAGTGGAACTCTCAATGAAAGCACCAATGTCGGTGTCAAAACCAGCGGATCTTGGGTAGGGGGTCTCGAACTGTGCGTCTAAGGTCGATGGTTACAGGAGACGGGGGACACGATGTTTACCCAGGTTCGGGCCCTCTCTATGTAGGTAATACCCTACTTCCTGCTTGATTGATCTCGATGAATATGAGTAAGAGTTGATCTACCACGAGATTGTAATGGGTAAACCCTAGAAGCTAGCCTGTATGACTAAGGTAATGAATGTATATCCTTTCCGGACTAAACCCTGCGGTTTATATAGACACCGGGGGGATCTAGGGTTACATAGAGTCGGTTACATAAGAAGGAATCTTCATAATTGGTCGCCGAGCTTGTCTTCCACGCCAAGGAGAGTCCAATCTAGACACGGGTACAGTCTTCGGCCTTCATGTCATCACAGCCCATCAGTCCGGCCCACGGATAACAGGCCGGACGCCCGAGGACCCCTTAGTCCTGGACTCCCTCATCCACCAGCTAGGTTTAGGAGATCTTGCTGCAAGACTAAATCAATTGCATTAGTAGTAGTAGTTAGTACTTATGCACTTCTCGCCAAAAGGTAACAGAACAACTAGAAGCCGAATCGAAAAACAATAGGAAGTGAATCTCCCTGATGCTGTCAGCCACCAACGGGATTGATACAACATCTCGGTCCATTTGCGCTGGTGCATGCTCTATCGCTTTCTCAGATGGAACACCGCCTAGCCGAACCCTGTCAGCCGACCTCAGATCCTGATGGCTCACGTGCAGAGGAATACAAAGCCCACAACAAGAATTATTCCCTTTATCCGCGTGCGGAAGATCATTATTCAATCAATGCTTGCATGCATGGGTTTGCCTTGGCCTAATTTCTCCGACATAGTTGAGGTGCATGGCGGCTCCTGTATGTTCGGTCGTACGCACGCGCACCTCGCGAATACCCCGGCCATCCTACTGTGCCCGAATCATGCGGAAAAATCGCCGCCACTTGCGAGACCAAAGCCGATCTGCAAACAATATAGCACGGCAGTAGAAATACTTCCAGAAGAAATTTCCTTATTCCCTACAAATTTAACTGAAAAAATATCACCTGATAATTCATCGATCCGCGGTGATCGCCCAGCAGGATCTCAATGAAAGCACCAATGTCGGTGTCCAAACCGGCATATCTCGTAGTAGGGGTCCTAAGCTAGGCGTCTTGGAGCGATGGTAACATGGACACGGGGTTTTACACAGCTTCGGGCTCTCTTGAAGACATAATACCCTACAAGCTGCCTTTGATTGTTTTCATAAGGGTGTAGTACATAGTACATGTATCTACCACGAGATTGTAGTAATGAGTATGAGATTGTCTATTGACTAGCCTGGCCTCGGTTTATATAACACACCAGAGGCCTAGGGTTTAAGAGAGTCCTTGTCTTGGGCACCAAGTCTTGTGGAGTCTTCCTTGTATGTGGCAGGGGCTGTCCAAACTGGCCCATCAGTAAACGGCCCTGGGGGTCCTCGGCCCAATCCAAGAGATTGGGAGACGACATGGTGAGTACCCCCTAGTCCAGGACACCGTCACCCGTGTCTTTCTTCTCATATATTTGCCTTGCGGTCTAATTTTCCTTTGCTTTTTTATTCAGATCTATTAAACTAAAAATACAAAAATACCTTGCTGCATTTTATCTTTATTTATTTTTATTTGGCGTTCGATCTATCAATGTACTACAATTTACCTACGTCCACTTGCCTATGTTGAGGCGCCATACCCCGAAAGGGATTGACAACCCCTTTAACTCGTCGGGTTGCGAGGTGTTGTTGTTTGTGTGCAGGTGCCATTTACGTTGTGTTGCTTGGTTATCCTACTGGTTCGATACCATGGTTTCATAACTGAGGGAAATACTCTACCGTCGCTGTGCTACATCATCCCTCCCTCTCCGAGGAAATACAGACACAGTTCCAGCTGCCATCACGCGCATGCTCTTAGGGGGATAGATTGGTAGGAAAAGACCATCACTCATCCCCGATCGCCACTCATAAGGAAGAGAATCAATAAATAAATCATGCTCCGACTTCGTCACATAACGGTTCACCATACGTGCATGCTATAGGAATCACAAACTTTAACACAAGTACTCCCTCCATCCCATAATGTAAGATGTTTTTTGACACTAAACTAGTGTCAAAAAACGTCTTACATTATGGGACGAAGGGAGTATTTCTCAAATTCACAATTACTTACTAGCATGACTCTAGTATCGCCATCTTCATACCTCAAAACAATCATAAGGAATCGATGTTCTCATAGTATTCAATGCACTTAATATGAAAGTTTTTATTATATCCCTCTTGGATGCCTATCATATTAGCACTAAATTTATAACCAAAGCAAATTACCATGTTGTTTATTGACTCTCGAAACAATATAAGTGAAGCATGACAGTTCATCAATTTCTATAAAATAAAACCACCGCCGTTCTCTAAAAGATAAAAGTGAAGCACTTCACGGTGCACGTCCATGCTATACAAACAGTTTTTAACCCCTTTCCGTGATGACGTTTGGAACCATCGCCAAGTGAGTGTGGGCGATAAGGGGTCCTTCCCACATGACCCAGAACCGTCGGGGATAGGAGGCCTTGGTGCATACAGTTGTCCCTATATAACCGTTTTTGATATCTCGAATATCCCAAATGCTTCATCCTTTCTACTCGTTTGTGCTCTCATTGCCATCGCAGTCAGAGTTTTGTGCTTTTACCTAAAACCACGTAGATCCCATGCACGTACCAAACTGGCTCTATGTTTACGATGCCTGGCACATCACAAACAGTTCATGATTATAAAACGTGTACGATAGGTAAACAATCACACACATTTAGTTTTCTCGCACCGTATGTGATAGTGTCTGACATTACACACGCTTTGCAAATGGCAACTGTGTGCATTGTTACACATGTTTCCTCTCTGTGAACCGTTTCGGATTATGATGTATATCACACACACTGTGCTTTATTAACCATGTTGTTGGGGGAAACGGCACCTACGGGATCATGGGGAATCCCTTTGGCTACGGTTGGCGGGTGCGGTGTTGTGGAAAGAGCAGGATTGGGAGATCAACACAGGGGGGTTATCCAGGTTCGGGCCACAAGTTATGCGTAATACTCTACTCCTGCTAGTTTCTTTTTATCTGGTATTCTTGGACTAGCTACAAAGCATGCCGCATCCTAAAAGTCCGAATCCTTTCCCAGTGCGCCGCGGGCCTCCTTTTATAGTCAAAAGGGGCTGCCACAGTGGCATACATGAGGTGAAAAGTTGCACAGTAGTTGGGTCTATCTTCTGGCAATGTAGGACAAACGCCGGTTTTGCCTACTAATGGCGCACTACCGGTGCGCCATTACTAGCATGCCATTAGTATTTTTTACTAATGGCGCACCACTGGTGCGCCATTAGTATCTGGTATACTAATGGCGCACCATGTAGTGCGTCATTAGTATAGCCCACGGTGCGCCATTAGTATCTGGTATACTAATGGCGCACCACATACAAATGCGCCATTAGTATCTGGTATACTAATGGCGCACCACATAGAAGTGCTCCATTAGTAAAAAAAAGTTTCCAATTTTTTTAAAAAAAAAATTCAGAATTTTTTTTTATTTTTTTTTCAATCTTTTTAAAGAAAAAATTCAAATTTTTCTTAATCTGAGTTCACTATGGCTTAATCTCGGGTCAATATGCTTAATCTCAGGTCAAATCGCACTCCGTGGTCAAACTTCCCGAAAGGTCACCCATCCTCACACTACTCCAGCCCAAGCACACTTAACTTCAGAGTTCTATCCAACCCCAGCAACAGCTCACTTCGCAGGCACTTGTTGATATATCTAGCATATCAATCCTGTTATACCTTGTTGATGTCTAGGACTTTGTTCATGTTCATGAGTGTGATGAAATTTTGAAAAATATTTCAAACTTCCCGATCATATTACGTATCATTTTTTGAAAAAAAATCAAAAAAACAATTCAAAACCAATTTTTTTCTGTTACTAGTGGCGCACCACATCCACGGTGCGCCACTAGTAAGTTTAAATTTTTTGAATTTTTTTGCCGCTAGATCCTGAAAGCCCCGTAACTTTTTTCTGTTAGGTTTTTGGGGATTTTGAAAATGTTTAACGGGGTTCCCCCGGTTAAATTTGGATGTAACTTTTCGAGTAGATGATTTTTCATATAAAAAACTTTTTATCCGAGTTCGTATGCAAAAGTTATGCCCATTTTACAAATTCCTAGAGAGATTTTGCAAATAAAGTCGAAATTCATATTTGTAAATTTTCCCAAACACTAGAGCACATATCACATGGGAAACATGTTATCTTTTATTTTTTTGACATTTCCATCATTTTCTTTTTTTTAAAACTGAAAAGGTGATCCACGGGGGGGGGGGGTGCATTCGGTGTTGGGGCAAGTTAGTAATGGCGCACCGTGGGGTGGTGCGCCATTACTAGTTTAACTAGTAATGGCGCACCACACCCACGGTGCGCCATTACTAGTTTTGAAAAAAAAATTGATATTTATTTTGAATTTTTTTGAAAAAAACTTAGTAATGGCACACCAGTGGAAAGTGCGCCATTACTAGTTAAAACTAGTAATGGCGCACCGAGACATGGTGCGCCATTGGTAACAATTTTTTTTATTTTTTTTTACTTTTTTTTCAGAACTACTAATGGCGCACGACGGATGTGGTGCGCCATTACTATGTCAATTAGTAATGGCGCACTATGCAACGGTGCGCCATTAGTAACAATTTTTTTTATGTTCTTTCTCAAAACAACTAATGGCGCACCACACACCAGGTGCGCCATTAGTAATATATTACTAATGGCGCACCGAGACATGGTGCGCCATTAGAATATAGTAATGGCGCACCACATCACAGGTGCGACATTAGTGGCCATTCCATCTATAGCCCTTTTTGTAGTAGTATTCCGAGGGAGTCCACCTCGCCCTTCTTCTATTTATACTCCAGTCTTGGCGTTGATCTGGTTGCTTCGTGCCTTTGCTTCCTCCGCCCCGCCAAGCATGGCTAGGGGCGTGGGGCTGCGACTGCCTACGCACAAGTAAACTGGTACAAAAAGGGACCCCTACTTTTTTACACCGACAGGAGCCCCCAGGCCTGGGCCACATATAAGCACGGGCGTTATTGGGCCAGGCCCAGAACGGTGCGCGGGCGCGCGTCCAACGGAGTTTTTACCGCAGTAACCCCCCTCGCTCGTTGTGCTTCCCCATGACCCGTGTTGAATGCATGACGTGGGGATCGTGCATGGGGTGACCGAAGCATGCCTGTGTCATCCTGTGGTGAATAGTAAATAGGCGGCCTGCATGTCTCTTTAAAACTGCCGGGCCACTGCTCATTTACATTCTCCGCCTTGGAACCATTGTTCCACATTTCTCACTATGCCTGCCCCTTGCGCCACGTACGCTGCATGCACGGCGTGGGGTAGGTGAAAAATGCACGGGATATGGGAAGGCACGCGCTGGCCGATACTCACGTGCCTTGATTGGGCAGGGAGGGCGGTCGATGGCCTCGCTCATCGTCACTTAATGAGCCGGACCCGAACAGGCTCTTCAGAGGCACAGAGCTAGTCTTTTAGCCTTCTTCGCTCAGCTATAAAAAGGGGACTCAGGAGGAGGAGGAGGAGGAGGAGGAGGAGGAACATCCCCTCGCGTCTCTCCTTCGTCTCCATTCTCCATCCGTTGCTATGGCGAGAGGGCGCGCCGTTGCTCCGATGGTGGCGACGAGGGTCTCTGCTCGACAGCGTGCCCCTCCTTACCAAGAGCTCATGGCGATAGAGCCGGCCATGAGAGGAAGGGGGAGGGGGCGAGGTCGAGGCCGTCGTGGCGCTCGGGAAAGAGGAGGACGGGGTGGCACACCGGCCTCGCCTCCGCTAGCGGCCCCTCCCCGAATGGAGGGTCACGTTGGAGACCAGCCCTGCGAGTTCGTCATCAGGCCGCACTGGCCTACTCCGTTCGCTCGGGAGATGGAGCTCGACCAGCCACAGGCTCTAAGGTTGCATATGAGGGGCTGCGAGAAAGGCAGCATGCGGTTCAATGTCGACTTCCCCACCCCTCATGTCATGTATCTTTGTCGCGGATGGAAGGCCTTCGTTCATGCCCACAGCCTGTCGCAGGGGATCCTTCTCCACTTCAAATTAATGGAGAATGGTCTGCTCTCCATCAAGGTCTTTGGGCACTTGAGATCTTGCCTAAGGTGTTTCGTGGAGAGCTCCTACGATGATGAAGACTCTTCCTCAAGCTAGAGTGGCGAGGAGGACATTGACAACGACGACGAGGGCCTCAAGCGGGAGGATGACGGGTCCGACTAGGCGTCGGACACACCGTCCCTGGGCAGCGTCAGCAGCAGCAGCATCTGCACCTGGCCCTTCTTCCTGACAGAGCGATTTGCCGGGGGTGGGGCCAGCTCCTTGAACTTCTCTGGGTTGCTGCTTCTGGTGGCTGGCACTGGGAGGCCGGAGAAAGAGAAGAAGGCGGGTGGCGGGCCATCAACTCGGAGTACGATGGCACCGACACCTTCATCGCATATTGCCGGCCCATTGCCTCATCTTTCGGCTTCTTCACCGGTACCGTCATCACCAGCCTTCTTCTGGATGACCACCGGGACGTTCTTTGAGTGTCTTCTACTGCTCGTACCTCGCCTAGGCACTCCTTTTGCCCTTCTGCCATCTTGTTCCATTCCCTGGGGAGGGGGACAAGAAAGGGATTATGGGCATCTTATCTCTTTTTAGTTTTTAAGCCTGCATGCACTTGTTAGATTTAAACCTTGTAATCCCCTTGCTCATGTTTATACTCTGTACGAACTGTACCTGTTTGGGATGTATTAATAAAAAAGGGTGCTTGCCGGGTTCTTTGTGTGTGAGCGAGGCCCATGCCAAGGAATGAATCCTTGTTATTTTTAAGATAAACATTGTCGCCCGGCAACAGGCCTTGTCGTCCCCCCACTTCATAGCTCAACCATACTCACGCTCTTGTCGGAGGCAGGGGAGACGTAGGGTCAGGTCCTTCGTTTGTTTCTTTGTCACTGCAGCGCCCCCCCTCGGTAAAGGCTTTGCCAGGGTCGAGGATGTCGACCCGTCTCCCTGCTTTTAAATGGCTTGGCAGAAACGCTGGTGCAGCCTATGAACCAAAGAAAAGACTGGAAAGAATGGGAAGATGCACACCTGACCTCTATGCTAGGGGTTAGTCGCCTCAAAGCACTATCGACCCTAACATAGAGAGAGACTCCACCTAGCATGCATGCTAATTCTAGGGTGCCAGCGCTTCATTTATTTATGCTCAGGGTCTGCGCCTGGCTTTGTACAAAGGGTTACATGCCTTGCCGACAAGGCTTGTACAAAAGGTGGTTTGCTGGGAGGCCCGGCAACAACGCCTCATGGGTAAAACTTATGAAGATGTTTGATGTTCCAGGAGTTGCTCACTGGAATACCATCTTCGGCCTCCAGGCGGATTGCGCCAGGCCTGGTGACTCGTATAACTCGATAAGGGCCTTCCCACTTTGGCGTCAACTTGTTGGAATTCTTGGCCGATTGAACGCACCAAAGAACAAGGTCGCCTTCCTCAAGACTTCGAGCATGAACCTTGCGTCTATGGTAGCGACACAAGGCTTGCTGGTAGCGTGCAGCTTGCACAGCAGCTCGAAGACGATCTTCCTCAAGGAGCATCGCGTCATCTTGTTGCAACTACTCTTGCTCAAGCTCATCATAAGTGAGCACTTGTGGTGACCCGTATGTGAGTTCCATGGGGAGAACTGCTTCTGCCCCGTATACCAGGGCAAAGGGTGTCTGGACGGTGGCTCAATTTGGCGTCGTTCTTATCGACCAAAGAACTGTCGGCAACTCAACAATCCAGCACCTTCCTCACTTGTGCAGCCTGTCAAAAGTCTTTGTCCTCAGGCCTGGTAGTACTTCAGCATTCGCCCTCTCCGCCTGGCCGTTGCTCCATGGGTGTGCTACTGAAGCGAAACAGACCTTGCTGCCGAGGTCCTGCATGTATTGCATGAAGATGCGGCTTGTGAACTATCTGCCGTTGTCGGTGATGACCCTGGTTGGCACACAAAAACGGCAGACTAGCCCCTTGAAGAACTTGACGGCTGATTGTGCTATCACCTTCCTCACTACCTCTACTTCAGGCCACTTTGTGAACTTGTCGATTGCGACGTACAAGTACTCAAAGCCCCCAACAGCACGGGGGAAAGGGCCTAGTATGTCAAGCCCCTAGACTGAAAATGGCCAGGAGAGAGGGATTGTTTGAAGGGCTTGAGTTGGTTGATGAAGCTTCTTCGAATGGAACTGACACACTTCACATTTGGTTACTAGTGTAGCTGCATCCTGGAGGGATGTGGCCTAGAAGAAACCTTGCCGGAATGCCTTGCCGGCAAGGGCCCTTGACCCTATGTGGGAGCCACATAAACCTCCATGTATCCCCGCCAACAGCTCTAGTCCATCTTCTCGAGGAATGCACTTCAGTCTCACACTGTTTGGCCTCCTTCTGTATAGGGTATCGTCCACAAACTAGTACATGTTGTACCCACGGGCTACTTTCTCTGCTTCTTCCTACTCCTCGGGGAGTTGTCCTTTTTGGATGAAACAGACGGTGGGCTGCGCCCATGCTGGACCCTGGGGCTCGAGGGTAAGGACCAAAGGCACATGTTCGGCCGCATGGGCAGCTGCCTCTACGGTCAGGGCCTGGGGCCCTGTCGGAGGTAGTTGTCCCCCGGGAAGCTTAGGGTACCCGGCAACCTCCTTGCCGGCGGCTCCTGGGAGCTTGGCGGGAAAGTACTTGTCGGGGCTTGTCTTCCTTCGCTTGTTCTGCTCCGCTGATGGCTCTACAGATGGTTGTGTTAACTGAAGTACAAGGTACCTGGTCCCACAGGCAACTTGAGGGCAGCGCGTTTCAACATGTCGTCGGTGATGTTGTTCTCCGCTTGTGGAACATGTTCTGCTTGCAGCCCGTCGAAACGTTCTTCCAACTTCCTCACTTCATTCACGTAGCCTTCCATCAACGGGCTTTGGTAATCCTTGTCAACTTGCTTGACGACGAGTTGCGAATCACCCCTGATGATGAGCTTCTTGATTCCGAGTTCTGCCGCGATCCTGAGACCGGCAAGCAACCCCTCGTACTCCGCCGTATTATTCGTTGATTTTTCCGGGGAAAGTGCAGCTGCATTACATACTTGAGGTGCTCTCTGGTGGGTGCGATGAGTAGCATGCTAGCACTGAAGGAAATATGCCCTAGAGGCAATAATAAAGTTATTATTTATTTCCTTATTTCATGATAAATGTTTATTATTCGTGCTAGAGTTGTATTAACCGGAAACTTAGTACATGTGTGAATAAATAGACAAACAGAGTGTCACTAGTATGCCTCTACTTGACTAGCTCATTGAATCAAAGATGGTTAAGTTTCCTATCCATAGACATGAGTTTCCATTTGATTAACAGGATCACATCATTAGAGAATGATGTGATTGACTTGACCTATTCCGTTAGCTTAGCACTTGATCATTTAGTATGTTGCTACTGCTCTCTTCATGACTTATACATGTTCCTATGACTATGAGATTATGCAACTCCCGAATACCGGAGGAACACCTTGTGTGTTATCAAACGTCACAATGTAACTGTGTGATTATAAAGATGCTCTACAGGTGTCTCCTATGGTCTTGTTGAGCTGGCATAGATCGAGATTAGGATTTGTCACTCCGATTGTTGGAGAGGTATCTCTGGGCCCTCGCGGTAATGCACATCAGTATAAGCCTTGCAAGCAATGTGACTAATGAGTTAGTTGCGGGATGACGCATTATGGAACGAGTAAAGAGACTTGCTGGTAACGAGATTGAACTAGGTATTGAGAAACTGACGATCGAATCTCGGGCAAGTAACATACCGATGACAAAGGGAACAACGTATGTTGTTATGCGTTTTGACCCATAAAGATCTTCGTAGAATACGTGGGAGCCAATATGAACATCCAGGTTCCTCTATTGGTTATTGACCGAAGACGTGTCTCGGTCATGTCTACATAGTTCTCGAACCCGTAGGGTCCGCACGCTTAACGTTCGGTGATGATCGATATTATCAGTTTATGTGTTTTGATGTACCGAAGATAGTTCAGAGTCCCGGATATGATCACGGACATGACGAGGAGTCTCAAAATGGTCGAGACATGAAGACTGATATATTGGATGACTATATTCGGACACCGGATGAGTTCTGGGGGTCACCGGATAATTATCAGAGTGCCAGGGGGTTATCGGAACCCCAGAGGGGACTATTGGGCCTACATGGTCCATAGGGAAGAAGGGAGGTAGCCCACAAGGGGCAACCATGCCCCCTCCCTATAGGGGGTCCGAATTGGACTTGGTAGGGGGGCGCGCCCCCCCTTTCCTTCTCCTTTCCCTCTCCTTCCATCCCCCTCCCTTCTCCTAGGTTGACTAGGAAAGGAGGAGTCCTATTCCTACTAGGAGGAGGACACCTCCCCCCTCCTTGGCGCGCCCCAAGGCTGGCCGGCCTCCCCCTTGGTCCTTTATATACAGGGGCAAGGGGGGACCCTAGAACACACAAGTTGATCATTGATCTCTTAGGCAAAGCCCTGCACCGGTAGCTTCATCATCACCGTCATTAAACCATCGTGCTAACGAAGCTCTCCCTCGAAGATCTTCTGGATCGTGAGTTCGTGGGACATCACCGAGCTGAACGTATGCAGATCACGGAGGTGTCGTACGTTCGGTACTAGGATTGGTCGACCGTGAGGACGTACGACTACATCAAACGCGTTGTCATAACGCTTCCGCTTACGGTCTAAGAGGGTACGTGGACGACACTCTCCCCTCTCGTTGCAATGCATCACCATGATGTTGCGTGTGTGTAGGAAAATTTTGAAATTACTTCGTTCCCCAATAGTGGTATCAGCGCCAGGTTTATGCGTAGATGTTATATGCACGAGTAGAACACAAGTAAGTTGTGGGCTATAATAGTCATACTGCTTACCATAATGTCATAGTTTGGTTCGGCGGTATTGTTAGATGAAGCAGCCCGGACCGACATTGTGCGTATGCTTACGCGAGGCTGGTTCTACCGACGTGCTTCGCACACAGGTTGCTGGCGAGTGTCAGTTTCTCCAACTTCATGTGAATCGAGTGTGGCTATGCCCGGTCCCTATTGAAGGTTAAAACAGCACATACTTGACGAAAAATCATTGTGTTTTTGATGCGTAGGTAAGAAAGGTTCTTGCTCAGCCCGTAGCAGCCACGTAAAACTTGCAACAACAAAGTAGAGGACGTCTAACTTGTTTGTGCGGTGCATGTTGTGATGTGATATGGTCAAGACTTGATGTGATATAATTTGTTGTATGAGATGATCATGTTTTGTTAAAGTTATCGGCAACTGGCAGTAGCCTTCTGGTTATCTTTTTATTGCATAAGATGCAAGCACCATATAATTGCTTTACTTTATCGCTATGCGATAGCAATAGTTGGCGAGACGACCATGTGATGACACGTTGATATAGATCAATATGATGGAGATCATGGTGTCATTCCGGTGACGATGGAGATCATGACAGTACTTTGGAGATGGAGATCAAAGGCACAAGATGATGATGGACATATCATGTCACATATTTTGATTGCATGTGATGTTTATCTTTTATACATCTTATTTTGCTTAGTTTGGCAGTATCTTTATAAGATGATCCCTTACTAAAATTTCAAGGTATAAGTGTTCTTCCTGAGTATGCACCGTTGCGACAGTTCTTCGTGTTGAGATACCACGTGATGATTGGGTGTGATAAGCTCTACTTTCACATACAACGGGTGCAAGCCAGTTTTGCACATGCAGAATACTCGGGTTAAACTTGACAAGCCTAGCATATGCAGATATGGCCTCGGAACACTGGAGACCGAAAGCCCGAGCGTGAATCATATAGTAGATATGATCAACATAGTGATGTTCAGCATTGAAAACTACTCCATCTCACGTGGAGATCGGACAGGGTTTAGTTTATTTGGATCACATGATCATTTAGATGACAAGAGGGATGTCTATCTAAGTGGGAGTTCTTAAGTAATATGATCAATTGAACTTTAATTTATCATGAACTTAGTCCTGATAGTATTTGCATAACTATGTTGTAGATCAATAGCTCATGATGTAGCTCCCCGTTTATTTCTTGATATGTTCCTACAGAAAACTAAGTTGAAAGATTTTAGTAGCAATGATGCGAATTGGATCCATGATCTTAGGATTATCCCCATTGCTGCATAGAAGAATTATGTCCTTGATGCACCGCTAGGTGACAGACTGATTGCAGGAGCAGATGCAGACGTTATGAACGTTTGGCAAGCTCGATATGATGACTACTTGATAGTTTAGTGCACCATGCTTTATGGCTTAGAATCGGGGCTTCAAAGATGTTTTTGAAATGCCACAGAGCATATGAGATGTTCCAAGAGTTGAAATTAGTATTTCAGACTCATGCCCATGTCGAACGGTATGAGACCTTTGACAAGTACTTTGTCTACAAAATAGAGGAGAATAGCTCAATTAGTGAGCATGTGCTCAGAATGTACAACAACTGCTTGAATCAAGTGGGAGTTAATCTTCCAGATAAGAGAGTAATTGACAAAGTTCTCTAGTCACTATCACCAAGTTACTAGAACTTATTTATGAACTATAATATGAAGGGATGAAGAAAGTAATTCCCAAGATCTTCGCGATGCTGAAATCAGCGAAGGTACAAATCAAGAAAGTGCATCAAGTGTTGATGGTTAACATGACCACTAGTTTCAAGAAAAGGGCAATGGGATAGAAAGGGAACTTCAAGAAGAATGACACACACATTGTCACTCCCGTGAAGAAACCCAAAGCTAGACTTAAGCCTGAAACTGAGTGCTTATACTACAAAGGCAATGTTCACTGGAAGTGGAACCGCCCTAGATACTTGGCGGATAAGAAGGATGGCAAAGTGAACAAAGGTATATTTGATATACATGTTATTGATGTGTACTTTACTAGTGTTTATAGCATCCCCTTAGTATCTGATACTAGTTTAGTTGCTAAGATTAGTAACTCGAAACGGGAGTTGCAGAATAAACAGAGACTAGTTATGCGTGAAGTGACGATGTGTGTTGGAAGTGGTTCCAATATTTAAATGATCATCATCACACACTCCCTATACTTTCGAGATTAGTGTTGAACCTAAATAAATGTTGTTTGGTGTTTGCGCTAAACATGAATATGATTTAATCATGTTTATTGCAATACGATTATTCATTTAAAGTCAGAGAATAATTTTTGTTCTATTTACATGAATAAAACCTTCAATGGTCATACACCCAAGGTGAATAGTTTATTGAATCTCGATCGTAGTAATACACATATTCATAATATTAAAGCCAAAAGATGCAAAGTTGATAATGATATTGCAACTTATTTGTGGCACTGCCGTTTAGGTCATATTGTTGTAAAGCGCATGAAGAAAATCCATGATGATGGGCTTTTGGAATCAGTTGAGTATGAATCAGTTGATGCTTGCGAACCATGCATCATGGGCAAGATGACTAAGACTCCGTTCTCCAGAACAATGGAGCGAGCAACAGACTTGTTCGAAATAATACATACTAATGCATGCGGTCCGATGAGTGTTGAAGCTCGCGGTGGATATCAATATTTTCTGACCTTCATAGATGATTTGAGCAGATATGGGTATATCTACTTGATGAAACATAAGTCTGAAACATTTGAAAAGTTCAAAGAATTTTAGAGTGAAGTGGAAAATCATCGTAACAAGAAACTAAAGTTTCTACAATCTGATCGTGGAGGAGAATATTTCAGTTACAAGTTTGGTCTTCATTTGAAACAATGTGGAATAGTTCACAAACTCATGTCACCTGGAACACCACCTTGATATCTTTTATAATGGACTTACCGATGCTTCCAAGGACTACTTGGATAGTTGTGCTGGTTGTGTTTTCAGGGAAAGAACAGTCGACGAAGCTGAAATACTATTGAATAATATGTTGACTAATGAAAATAATTGGACTCTTCCTGAGCCAGTTCCTGAAGCAATCCTTGAACCAATTGAGTCAACTCCTGAGCCTATCCCTAAACCCACTCCGAAGAAGAGAGGTGTTTTATTTCTCAGTCCTCAAGATATGCAAGAGGCAAAGAAATCAATGAAAGAAAAAGGTATTAAAGCTGAAGATGTTAAGAATTTACCTCCTATTGAAGAAATACATGGTCTTAATTTATCGCTTGAAGAACCATATTGTCTTGATAACCCGACATAGTAGTAAAGGTAAATTCTCTCTATAGATATCATAAAGTTGAAATCCCCTCTACTAAATTTCATAGTCCATGCTTAGATGAATTTGATGAATTTATGGTTAGACAAGAAAGTTGTAATGCTTACATTGGTAGAGAGTTAAAGAATAATTCTTTCGAGATAGGACGCGTAGGTGATAATCTGGCTAGAGTTAAAGATGAACTTCACCGCGTCAGCAAATATGCTTCTATGGTTGCTACTCATGTTGAGCCAGTACTTAAAGCTCAAAATGATTTGCTTGACAAATTACATAATAAAAATGACTTTGTTGTTAGAGTGGCTACTAGAACTGGTAGAATGACTCAGGAACCTTTGTATCCTGAAGGCCACCCTAAGAGAATCGAGCAAGATTCTTAGATAAATAATTTAGAGGCACCTAGTTCTTCTAAAAAGAAGAAAAAGAAAAACGATAGAACTTTGCATTCTTCTAGTGAACCTACTGTAGTCACACCTGAGAATCCCAATAATATTTCTATTTCTGATGCTGAAACACAATCAGGTGATGAACATGAACCTAGTGATAATGTTAATGATAATGTTCATGTTGATGCTCAACCTAGCAAAAACAATGATGTAGAGATTGAACCTGCTGTTGATCTTGATAACCCACAATCAAAGAATCAATGTTATGATAAGAGAGATTTTGTTGCTAGGAAGCACGGTAAAGAAAGAGAACCATGGGTTGAGAAACCCATGCCCTTTCCTCCTAAACCATCCAAGTCAAAGGACGATGAGGATTTTTTGCTGAAATGATTAGACCTATTTTCTTACGTATGCGCTGAACTGATATGCTTAAAGTTAATCCTTATGCTAAGTACATGAAGGATATCATCACGAATAAAAGTAAGATACCGAAGGCTGAAATTTCCACCAGGCTTGATAATTACACTATTAAGGCTGGAATACCAAAGAAACTTGGAGATCCGGGTGTACCAACTATACCATGTTCCATTAAAAGAAATTATGTTAGAACTACTTTATGTGATCTTGGAGCCGGTGTTAGTGTTATGCCTCTCTCTTTATATCGTAGATTTGAATTGAATAAGTTGACACCTACTGAAATATCTTTGCAAATGGCTGATAAATCAACTGCTATACCTGTCGATATTTGTGAGGATATGCCTATTGTAGTTTCAAATGTCACTATCTTAACGGACTTTGTTATTCTTGGTATTCCCGAGGACGATAGTATGTCTATTATCCTTGGTAGACCTTTTCTTAATACTGCAGGGGCTGTTATTGATTGAAACAAAGGCAATGTCACTTTTCATGTTAATGGTAATGCGCATACGGTACACTTCCCGAGGAAACAATTTCATGTTCATAGCATCAATTCTATTGAAAAAGTTCCAACTATCATTTTTGGAGGTTTTGAATTTCCTCTCCCTACTGTCAAGAAAAAGTATGATATTCTTATTGTTGGGGATTTTCATATCCCCGTTGAGGTAACTTAGTGTTATTCGAAATTTCTCCGGTTCCGTGTTATTCGGAATGAGTTTGTTAACAAGACTTGATCAACCTTGTTAGTGGATTCATTTTGATGATCACGAGATGGATGAAACTAGAAGGCACAACCTTCTGTACCCTCTTTTCACTTTCTGTTATTTAGATTAAATAAAGCAAAAATAGTATTATCCGTCTGTTTTCTGAATTATTCGTGCATTAAAAAATAGTCCGAAAATAAAAGTGCTCCAAATGCCCTGCAAATTTAGTATGTTTTTTCTGGAATATTTGAGGATTTTAGGCACTGAAATCACTACAGGAGGGGCAAGCACCAGGCCATGAGAGAGGAGGGCCCCCCCCTATAGGGCGCACCCCCTGTCTCGTGGGCCCCTGGTGGCTCCCCTCCACTTATGCCAGCACCCACACACTTCATATCCTACACAAAAAAATCCCCATCCAGCTCAAGCACGAGTTCTAGCTTGTTTTGCTGCGATTTTTGATCTCCTTGCTCAAAGCTCCATTCACAAAACTGCTTTGGGAGATTGTTGCTTGGTATGTGACTCCTCCATTGGTCCAATTAGTTTTTGTTCTAGTGCTTTATTTATTGCAAATTTTTGCTGCATAGGTGACCATGTTCTTGAGCTTGCATGTTAAATTTTTGAGGTCCCAAGCAATTCCTATGCATGATATAGGCTCTAGGCACTTGTAGGAGTAGTTTCTCTCAATCTTGTTTAGTTTTATTCACTTTTATTTTGAAGTTACTAAAATTTCAGAAATTTTCAGAAAAACAATTATGCTTAGAAGAATGTACCAAGGTGGTTCCTCGGCAAAGAAAAGGCCAAGTATAATCTTCCTCGCTTGGCAGAAGTACGATAATGTGAATGGCCATGTGAGGATTTCTTGAAAGAAGCCGAATTCATGAAGACTTTTATGCTTTAATCGAGACTGCAGGCCTCACCGGTTTCATGAATGACTGAATCGATTAGTATCTCTTACTTACCAATACTTTCATGCAAAACTTTTATTATTATCCTAAGAAGTCACCGCCTACAGTATCATTTCATTTATATGATGAATTCAAACAAATGTCTTTACGTCATTTTTGTGCGGTATGTAGGATACCTTACGAGGGAGAATTAGAAGAACCCCATCGTGAAGATGTGGGTGGCTTTGTTAAAACTATAGCCGTGGAAGAGCCAAAGAAGGGCTCTGAGGCAAAAGTCTCTAGCATACACTTTCCTGTCTTACGCTACTTTGCCATATTTGCTAGTAGATGCTTGATTGGCCGTGGAAATAGTGGAAATTTTAGCGTTCCAGATATTATTATTCTTCAACATGCTTTGCTAGGAGACAATACTTTTAGTATGGGTGCCGTCGTTGCTGAACGGCTAGCCCTTGATCGTACAAAAGGCCCCATATTTGGACGTATCTATGCTGCACGTCTTGCTAAAAAATTTCAGATACCCATCAGGCACCATGAGGAGGATGAGATAAAATTGCGTCCTTACATCTTAGATTACAAGAGCATGGTAGCACACAAGTTTATTATTGACAATGAAGAGAAGATGCTCTTGTATAAAATTAGATTTAATAAGAAACACATTGAGATTATTATTTTGCCCGTGCCTCTGTTGTTTGATTTGCTTGCAGAAAATTGTCTTGTCATGCCGGAAGTGGTGAACAAACATCGAGCTCAAGCTTTTACTCTAGAACCTGAACCTGAGCCGAAACCTGAGCTGGACCCTTATCGTGCATCATATGTCCAGTGGGATTCGGAGATGACCAGCCAGTGGTATCCTGATTACACCTCCCATTACACCGGGGAGAGTAGCGGCGGTCCTTGGTATTAAACCAACTTAGGCCAAAAGCCTAAGCTTGGGGGAGTACGTATTTCTCACCGATTTTACATTCATGTCCACACACTAGTCGTCGGTTCTCATACTCTTTCATTGCATTATCCATGCTAGTTTAAATTTCTTTTTCTAGCTTTCTTCTTGTGTGTTTGATAAACTTTAAGAAAAACCAAAAAAATCAGTTAGTTTAAATTCCATGCTTGTAGTAGAAATTAAAATGAAAACCCAAAAATATTTGTAGTTCTTCTTCTTACTTGTTGGGAGCTTTCTTGTGTAAATAGTTTTCTTTTCTTTTCTTTCTTCTGGGGGTCGAGAAGACTATATTGAAAATGCTTAGTGGCTCTTATATGCATGATTGTTTATTTAACTTAGAGCCCATATTACCCTGTCTTCTCTCTTGAGTTGAATGCTTGCAGATTCAGCTTAGTCCAATGCACGTGCACTCTTATTATTATACACATCGTTCGGTCGTGCAAGTGAAAGGCAATAATGACGATATATGATGGACTTATTGGGATGAGAAAAGCTGGTATGAACTCGACCTCTCTTGTTTTTGTAAATATGATGATTCATCGTTCCTGAGTCAGCTATAATGAAGTAAACATATTTGCAATGATATTTAGAGATTATAGTTGCTTGTGCCATGCTTGATTAGCTATGAGTTATAATGGTTTACCTTGCGTGCCAACATGCTATTAGAATGATTATGATGTGATATGATGGGATGGTATCCTCCTTTGAATGAATTGAGTGACTCGACTTGGCACATGTTCACGCATGTAGTTGAATAAAATCAACATAGCCTTCATGATATTTATGTTCATGGTGGATTATATCTACTCATGCTTGTATTCGGTGTGAATTAATTTTAATGCATGTTTACGACTGTTGTCACTCTCTCAGTTGGTCGCTTCCCAGTATTTTGCTAGCCTTCACCTGTACTAAGCGGGAATACTGCTTGTGCATCCAAACTCCTTAAACCCCAAAGTTGTTCCATATGAGTCCACTATACCTTCCTATATGCGGTATTTACCTGCCGTTCCAAGTAAATTTGTATGTGCCAAACTCCAAACCTTCAAATGAAATTCTGTTTTGTATGCTCGAGCAGCTCATGTTACAACTAGGGCTGCCTATATCTTCCATGCTAGGTGGGTTATTCTCACGAGGAGTGGACTCCGCTTCTCATTCACGAGAAAGGGCTGGTAACTGGGATGCCCAGTCCCATGATCCAAAAAGATCAAAGCAAATAAAAATAATTAAACAAAACTCCCCCAGGGTTGTTGTATGTTGGAGGCACTCGTTGTTTCGAGCAAGCCATGGATTGATGCTTGTTGGTGGTTGGGGGAGTGTAAACCTTTACCATTCTGTTTGGGAACTGCCTATAATGCATGTAGTATGGAAGATACAGCCATCTCATAGTTTATGCGTTGACAGTGAAAGTATGCCGCTCAAAATGTTATTCAATCTCTATTTTAAAATCGAGCTCTGGCACCTCTACAAATCCCTGCTTCCCTCTGCGAAGGGCCTATCAATTTACTTTTATGTTGAGTCATCACCCTTCTTATTAAAAGCACCCGCTGGAGAGCACACTGTCATTTGCATTCATTACTATTGGTTTATATTGGGTATGACTTGATTGGATCTCTTTTACCATGAATTACAATGGTTAGTCAGTCCTGGATCTTTAAAGGTGCTCTGCATTTATGTTTTGCTGTCTCAGAAAGGGCTAGCGAGATACCATTTTGTTATATCATATTATGATTATTTTGAGAAAGTGTTGTCATCCGAGTTTTATTATTATGGCTCGCTAGCTGATTATGTTATTGATATGAGTAATTGTGAGACCTATGTGTTATTGTGAGTACGGTTAGTTCATAATATTTAATGAAACTTGAATGCTGGCTTTTCATGTTTACAACAACAAGAGCAAACAGAGTTTGTAAAAGTTTTTTTTATCACTTTGAGTTTATCAATTGAATTGCTTGAGGACAAGCAAAGGTTTAAGCTTGGGGGAGTTGATACGTCTCCAACGTATTTACTTTTCCAAACACTTTTGCCCTTGTTTTGGACTCTAGCATGATTTGAATGAAACTAACCCGGACTGACGTTGTTTTCAGCAGAACTGCCATGATGTTGTTTATGTGTAGAAAAGAAAAGTTCTCGGAATGTCCTGGAAATCCATGGAGGCACTTTCAGGAATTAATAAGATTTTTTGGCAAAAGAATCAGTGCCAGGGGGTCCAGGGCCTGTCCATGAGACAGGGGGGCGCGCCACCCCTGTAGGGCGCGGCCTCCTATCTCGTGGCCCCCCTGGACATCCACCGACCTCAACTCCAACTCCATATATTCACGTTCGGGGAGAAAACAATCAAGGAGAAAGTTTCATCGCGTTTTATGACACGGAGCCGCTGCCAAGCTGTAACACCCCAAGAATTTAACCAAGTTTTAAATATTAAAAGTTTACCAGGAGTTTAAAACTTTTGCCTTCTGAGTTATATCTGTTGATTTCAGTATCTCCCTTTAATTTTTTAGGAGTTTTTCCCAAGTGGAAACTTTTCCAATATGTATTGGACTTCTATGCTCTCTCATTAAAACAATTTTTTTAATCAGTAAATTTATTTATTAAATTATTTCACCCTGAGCCTTATTCATTAAAATGACTTGTTTTATGTTTTGGAGCTCTTTTTCAACTGCAACCATTTGATAAATTTAATTAAAATTCCAACCAAAATTTGGAGATGTCATGTGATGTCTCTAAATCACTTTTGGGCAATAATATATTTATTTCATTGCATATTTTTTGTTCGACACCTGTTTTTCAAATCTGGTCCAATGGACACTTTTGCACTACAACCTATTTAAATATTTCCCTGGAGCCTCCACCAAAATTATGGGATGTCAGTGGTAGCATGCCATCCAAGTTTATGCAAAAACATAGAGTTGTTCTTTGGAAAATTTGAGTAAATCAACCTCTTTTTCATTCTGGACCAGACTTGTGTTTTCTACTGCAACCCCATTCATTCTTCCTCAAGTGACCTTGTCCTTTCTCATGCTTGTAGTCAACCCTGCAAAACCCCTAAGTCCAGGAGCATGCACTCTTTGGAACACTTTTGGTCCATGTAATGATGTCATTTACTCCCTGTCCAGAATTATAGTTTTGCAAAACTTGCACTAGCAAGTTTCTCCTTTTGGCAAACTATCTTCACCACCCTCTCATACATCCATAGAGACCCCACTCTGGGAGAGTTGGCCCCTCCAAGAACTGCCTAGGTGCCCTTGGCATTTTGTCAAACACCCTGAGTGCATAGCTAGATTTGGCATGATTTCAAGTTTGCATTGTGAGCTTGAGCCCCTGACCTATCCACCATGTCCCTTGATTCCCTTGCTAACCCTAAACTAGCCCTGTTTCTTGCCATCCTCAACCGCGACCTCTAGGCTGCCCTGGCATTTCGTCGAGCACGTCCCGGGCGTGCTCTGGGCGCGCCCAGAGCGTGCGTTTGGCACGCACGTGCGCCCGAGCCGTCGCGTCCCGCCCCGCACTCACTCCGGTCCGTGACCGACCACAGCCATCACGCCGTGTCCCCTTCTGCACCCTACGAGCCCCGTAGCTCTCGCCACGTCTCCAGCAGGCCAGCAGCTAGCCGCCACTGCCGCCCGACAGCTCCTGCGCTGGCCAGCGCCGCCCAAGCCACCCCCGCTCGCTAGCTCGCCCTTGGAGCAGTAGCCGCTCGTCCGCTGGCTCCTGCCGCCATCCCCAGCCTCACCACGATGCCCTGCAGCTATAGAAGACGGTCGCCGGCGACCTTATCCGCGGCCGCCGCTGAACCGCCTCGACTCGTCTATTTAAGGAAGCCCCGAGCCTGTTCCCGCACACAGGCAACCTCAGGCCACCTCAATGGCGCTTCCCTAGCTCGCAATCGACCCAGGGGAGGTTTTCTTCCCCGTCTCCGGCAACTCCTACCGCCGCCACCGCCCCGGCCATTCCGGCACCACTAGGACCTCCCCCCTCTCCACTCTCTCCACCAGGAGCCTTCTCTTCCTCCCATGAACCTTTTCCCCTGCTCGATTTTGATCGGGAACCACCGCAGCCCCAAAAGCACTTTGCTCCCGAATGCCTCCTCCGCCGTGAAGCTCGCCGCCGGCAGCTCACTCCGTCCCCGCTGACCCAACGACCACCGGGAGGACTGCCTCGTTCTTGCGGATCCATCCCGACCATTTGGAGCCCGCAAGGAGCCATCGTTCGCCGGCGTTGATCGCCGTCGCCTCGCCTCCGTTCGAGCGAAGGAAGAGGAGGGAGGGATGGACTGGTCAAACCTGACAAGTGGGCCCCCTTGATCCACTGTTAATGAATTTCATGAGTGCATGTTAATGAATTTCATGCAAATGGAGTTGATATGGTTGTGATGGAAATCACCGTCATATGCCTTTCATGCATACCGGGAGGAAAGCCGAGAAGGCCTCTGTCTTGGGTAGACACGGTCTTGTTCCTAGTCCTCCGTCGAGACGGTCGGGTCCGGTATGGCATGAGGGGGTATGTCGCGTGGTGTTTCTATCTGTTGATTGAAGTATATATTGTTATACTAATCTTGCAGAGAATATTACACCCTCTTGAGTCGACCGTAGATCGCGTCTTGTGCCAGTAACCCCCATACTTGCTTCGTACTACCACTCGTCTCTACAACAAGTAGGGTACAGTTCAATAAGTTGTCAACCCCTTTCCTAGAACACACCGTACAGAGAGGCCATGGTGGAAGATACTGGAGGCATCCGGTAGTCATGCCACTTGGTCCGGGGGCATGGGTGTTTCGGTTGTAGCCGAACGGGGTAGCTCCCCAGTTTGCGCGCGGTATAAATTTTGTGATCCCATGTTACGTCGAGGTTGTAGCCTCCCCACTTAGAGTTTTGCTTGACAGGTGTCGTGGGTGATTCCAGACACCTGTGAGTTAAGCTGGTGTGTGCAAGTTAGGTGTGTTTCCAACTAAAAGGCCGTGGACGGAATTAGTCTTGATGCACTAAAGGAATCCGTCACTCGTGGGTAAAGAGTACACCCTCTGCAGAGATTAAAACTATTCGAATAGCCGTGTCCATGGTTAAGGACTACAGTCTGGGATGGGTCAAGTGTCGGTCTTAGTGTCGGTCTTGGGAGGTGAAACTGTTAAACCAGAACTGGAATCAAGACTTGTGACTTGTAATAATTATGATTATTATTTTTGTTGTGGACCAACCCGTGATATTATTGGTATTATCAAGTATCCCTGGGATGGTTCTACCTCCGGGATATTCACTATGATTGTTTCTTTTAAAGACCTTTATGTGGTGTCGCTAAGACGCCCGACTGTGGCATTTCTTTTAAAGCCCTTTATGCGGTGTCGCTAAGACGCCCGACTGCGACATTTTTTTAAAGCCCTTTATGTGGTGTTGCTAAGACGCCCGACTGCGGCATTTCTTTTAAAGCCCTTTATGTGGTGTCGCTAAGACGCCCGACTGTGGCATTTCTTTTAAAGCCCTTTATGTGGTGTCGCTAAGACGCCCGACTGTGGCAGTTCTTTTAAAGCCCTTTATGCGGTGTCGCTAAGACGCCCGACTGTGGCATTTCTTTTAAAGCCCTTTATGTGGTGTCGCTAAGACGCCCGACTGTGGCATTTATTTTAAAGCCCTTTATGCAGTGTCGCTAAGACGCCCGACTGCGGCATTTCTTTTAAAGCCCTTTACGTGGTGTCGCTAAGACACCCGACTGTGGCATTTCTTTTAAAGCCCTTTATGTGGTGTCGCTAAGACGCCCGACTGTGGCAGTTCTTTTAAAGCCCTTTATGCGGTGTCGCTAAGACGCCCGACTGTGGCATTTCTTTTAAAGCCCTTTATGCGGTGTCGCTAAGACGCTGGACTGCGGCATTTCTTTTAAAGCCCTTTATGTGGTGTCGCTAAGACGCCCGACTACGGCATTTCTTTTAAAGACCTTTATTTGGTGTCGCTAAGACGCCCAACTACGGCATGATTGTTATTTATTTTATAATTTTAATACTACTATGTTGTTGCATATTCATAAATAACATGCTTGCACGCATCAGAGTTTTATTTATCTTTTGTGACTGAGATCATGAGCACAAAATATTTTCAGTACATCATTGTTATATTATACTTGTGTTCATAATGTTTGCGAGTACATTCAAAGTACTCATTGGCTTGTCCGTGGCTATTGTCTTGGCCAGATTTTCTTGCGCGGAGAGGAGCGACCATGCCGACAGTCCCGGAACCTAAGCAACGGTGATAGCAGCCTCGCGAAGATAGGAGTTAACCTGGTCAGCTGTTCCTATGGAAAATGGAGTTCCATAGACACTGATGATCCACAAACCGCTTCCGTCATCAATCATTAGAAACCGTTTGTTGTACTCACAGGCCAGAATGGTCTTTAACTACATATTTTGTATTTTGCTTGGGATTTCTGTATCAAGTTGGTGCCTCATGAGCTAACAGTTATCCTGGGGCTGGTGAGCACAAGGGCCATTTTCTGGAAATTAATACCCGGAGAATCGGTCCCCACAAAATTGGTATCAGAGCCGGGCTGACCATTGGCTAATCCTATCTTAGCCAGGTCGGAAAACTTAGGCAAACCAACCTACCAGACCCTAACCAAAACCCCAGCCAAGCTTCCCGTGCAAGATAGCCACACTGTGATCCCGACACATTTGGCAATCGGTGCCCAACCTATCAGTCTAGCCTGTCGATCACACACCAGTGACCGATGGCTAAAATGTCTCATTCGCAAGCGTGCGAAGGAAGACTCCGTCCCCTTTTCTATAAAAAGGGCACGCTAGCCTCAACCCAGCATAGCACAACCTCTTCCCCAACATAGCCACAATGCCTGGTCCCATAGTGCACAATGAGACCACAGCAACCAACCTTGGAGGTTTTGTGACCATACTCGCAAACCTCACCCGTCGTGCCTATGCGTTAGAAGAGCCCCCAGAATATGTTGTGTACCAAGGACCCATGAGCAGTGAGGACCGCCAATTCTTGGCCACTGTGCACATCTACGGTAGGGGTCTGTCACCAGAACGCCCCTACAGGTTCACCGGAAGAACAACTTCCTTCGAGCCACAAGCCATCCAGCTAGCTGCTCGAGAAGCTATAGTTCAACTTCGGCAGTTGTCGCCCAGAGTTAACTGTCGCTCGTTCTACTACTACCCCAGGCGTGAAGGGTATGGTAGACCACCCCAAGTTGCCAACGGAGATCACGAGACGGATCCCGCATTGTTGCACCTAGTGCGCTATGTAAGTGCACTAGAGGCATTGTTCGATCAAATCACTATTGATATGATCGCAGCTCGAGGAGAGCTGGTTCGCCGAGCCCCGGTAAGCAGGGAAACCGAGCCCGACGCCGACAACCCAGTCGTGCTGTTCGGACACCCGATCGAGACCCTGAGGTCAGCTCCAGCCAGTGGCCAAGGTACTCTGATAACCCCAGAAGTGCTTCGTCACCTTTCGGGAGCACACTCCAACGGAATTGTGGCCAACAATCCCCGCGATGGTCATCATCGCTACCCCAACCCTACAGTTCCTCCACCATCTCCGACTAATCCCGGCAGTGAGACACGTGAAGAAGCCTCGAGATCCACCAGGCACGCCCGTTTAGACATAAATGAGGTAGACTAAGTCGTACGAGTAGTACCGAGTCTCAATGTATCCTCGCTTGTAATCGTTTAACCTTGTAAATAAACGCAGCCTGTCGTTGTGCCTCTGTTTTAATAGTAGCCTTGTATATTTTGTCAGCGCATAGTTGCACATTTTCAGGGCACAGCTACCAAAACCAACCCCGAAGACACCCACAGTAACACGTCTCTTTATGAGATATGTGTATCTCCGACACTGACCCTGATTCTTGGAGGTGATCTGGCATATTTATTACCTTTCACCACGGTAAATAAATCAGCCCAGATGCTATATAAGAAGGCCACCTTGTGACCTTACCCAGCACCCCTCACCTTGTGCACCACTGTCACAACCATTTCTTGCCATGCCGAGCCCTAGTATTTATCGGAGAACCCCAGATGCAACCCCAGGTAGATTTGTCAAAATATTGTGGGACTTTACCTGCAGTACCATGGGTTCTACCCAGCCACCCCAGTACGAGCTGTTCAAATCGAGAATCACCCCTTCCACCTCGGAATATTGGGCAGCAGTACACATTCCTCCCGTAGACTCCAACCAAGATCCAACGGAGGTTTCCTTCGTGGGGAAATCCATGCCGACCCCACGCTTGGCCATAGAAGCTGCTGCGAGCAAAGCAATTGCTCGTCTTCGATTTGCGGTACCCTATGCCCGCGAACGAGGATATTATTATTTTTCGAGTCGTGCAGCACCCGAAGGAGTGACATCTTTTCCCGGTGGACGGATTGAGAGAGACCCAGTGCTAGCCAGCCTTATCCAGTAAATCATCGCTCAAGAGCATTTGAACCAGCGAGTAATGGATTATCTCCAGAGTCTCACGGATCTGAATCCTCAAATTGCCATCGGCAGACCACTGAGGCCCGACCCGGAGAGACACATACATCGACTGGTCAATCCACTGCCTCCGATAGAAGAGGAGTGTATTCCATTGCCAGAGACATTTTCTCGAGATCCCGTCCAGTTACCATTCTCATTTTAGATGTCACTGCTGTGTTTTTTTCAGCATTTATTATTACGTTGTAACTTATGCATGGTACCTCGAATTTGTGCGACGAGTCTAGTAATTAGTTTCTACTAGTATGAGTAGTTTTCTTCGTGATTAACATGTGTAACCGCGAAAAATCCTCGAATGAGATTTCTTTTCCCTGAATTGCTGCATCGTTTATCCTCTCATGGCATGGATTATTTTTATTCATGCAGCACCACGGCAGCAGACCCACGACCACTCGGACTCTTACACTGCTTGCAAAGACACGCAACCATGTTGCATCTCACCGACCATCTCCCTAAGCACTCCACAGCCTCCAAGGGTGAGATTAGCGGATAATCATCCGGATACTAATCACCTCCGGCACACCGACAACAGTTAACGCCCGGCATTACGCCTAGTCCTCATGATCACCGCCACCGCGGAGAGCCAGCAACCGAGTGGCAGCATCACGGTGATCATCAAGGATCATCGCACACAGGAGCACAGAAAGCCCCAGCACTGCCGCCAGCCCTCCACACACCAGGATCACGTACCAGTCCGGCACCGCCTCCGCCATTGGAGACTCGTCTCGAGCTCCGGTAAGCAGTAATGGAGGAGAAGGAGGAAGAGAAAACAAGGCCAGGTGCAAAGAAGAAGAAGGAGCGCCATGGTCATTTTATAGCTCGAGATCGGTGTACGGTGGGCAAAGTCCACCAGCGCCACTCGTCGCCCGATCGCCGGTGTTTGGAGGCGAATCCGCGAGCAGTGCCGACAGCGCACTGGCCCGCGAGGTGAGTGCACACTGCACCGGCAGCAAGCACGCCGCGCACTACCGTAGTACGACCTAGATGACCTACGCGCTAAACATCGCCGGTGGAGAAAGCCGGGAAAGCGCGCAGGAGAGAGGAAGAAGAGAGAGCCGAAGGAAGAAGGAGAGACTGACAGTGGGCCCTGGTCCCACCTGTCAACCAAAGGGAGCATTGTGCTCTCGGGTACGACCAGCGTATTTTAGAATTTATGATTTATTCTAGATTCACTGCGTCCCGTGTAGAAATCACTCATTTTTCCTAAACGTGGAATTTCTCCACACAACGCCAGTATCCCACACTGTAGTTGTTCACCACTTATTGCCCTCTCACTGCAGCCGCTTTTTACCGCTTGAGTAAAATGATCTTTTGACCAGGTAAAAGCATTTTTGTTTTACAACCCTTAGAAAATCTCGAGGACGAGATTTTTCTTAAGGGAGGTAGTAATTGTAACACCCCAAGAATTTAACCAAGTTTTAAATATTAAAATTTTGCCAGGAGTTTAAAACTTTTGCCTTCTGAGTTATATCTGTTGATTTCAGTATCTCCCTTTAATATTTTACGAGTTTTTCCCAAGTGAAAACTTTCCCAATATGTATTGGACTTCTATGCTCTCTCATTAAAACAATTTTTTTAATCAGTAAATTTATTTATTAAATTATTTCACCCTGAGCCTTTTTCATTAAAATGACTTGTTTTAAGTTTTGGAGCTCTTTTTCAACTGTAACTATTTGATAAATTTAACTAAAATTCCAACCAAAATTTGGAGATCTCATGTGATGTCTCTAAATCACTTTTGGGCAATAATATATTTATTTCATTGCATATTTTCAGTTCTACACCTGTTTTTCAAATCTGGTCCAGTGGACACTTTTGCACTACAACCCATTTAAATATTTCCCTAGAGCCTCCACCAAAATTATGGGATGTCAGTGGTAGCATGCCATCCAACTTTATGCAAAAACATAGAGTTGTTCTTTGGAAAAATTGAGTAAATCAACCTCTTTTTCATTCTGGACCAGACTTGTGTTTTCTACTGCATCCCCATTCATTCTTGCTCAAGTGACCTTGTCCTTTCTCATGCTTGTAGTCAACCCTGCAAAACCCCTAAGTCCAGGAGCATGCACTCTTTGGAACACTTTTGGTCCATGTAATGATGCCATTTACTCCCTGTCCAGAATTATAGTTTTGCAAAACTTGCACTAGCAAGTTTCTCCTTTTGGCAAACTATCTTCACCACCCTCTTATACATCCATAGAGACCCCACTCTGGGAGATTTGGCCCCTCCAAGAACTGCCTAGGTGCCACTGGCATTTTGTCAAACACCCTGAGTGCATAGCCAGATTTGGCATGATTTCAAGTTTGCATTGTGAGCTTGAGCCCCTGACCTATCTACCATGTCCCTTGATTCCATTGCTAACCCTAAACTAGCCCTGTTTCTTGCCAGCCTCAACCACGACCTCTAGGCTGCCCTGGCATTTCGTCGAGCACGTCCCGGGCGTGCTCTCGGCGCGCCCAGAGCATGCGTTTGGCACGCACGTGCGCCCGAGCCGTCGTGTCCCGCCCCGCACTCACTCCGGTCCGTGACCGACCACAGCCAGCACGCCATGTCCCCTTCTGCACCCCACGAGCCCCGCAGCTCTCGCCACGTCTCCGGCAGGCCAGTAGCTAGCCGCCACTGCCGCCCAACAGCTCCTGCGCTGGCCAGCGCTGCCCAAGCCACCCCCGCTCGCTAGCTCGCCCTTGGAGCAGTAGCCGCTCGTTCGTTAGCTCCTGCCGCCATCCCCAGCCTCGCCACGATGCCCTGCAGCTACAGAAGACGGTCGCTGGCGACCTTATCCACGGCCGCCGCTAAACCGCCTCGACTCGTCTTTTTAAGGAAGCCCCGAGCCTGTTCCCGCACACAGGCAACCTCAGGCCACCTCAATGGCGCTTCCCTAGCTCGCAATCGACCTAGGGGAGGTTTTCTTCCCCGTCTCCGGCAACTCCTACCGCCGCCACCTCCCCGGCCATTCCGGCACCACTAGGACCTCCCCCCTCTCCACTCTCTCCACCAGGAGCCTTCTCTTCCTCCCGTGAACCTTTTCCCCTGCTCGATTTTGATCGGGAACCACCGCAACCCCAAAAGCACTTTGCTCCCGAAAGCCTCCTCCGCCGCGAAGCTCGCCGCCGGCAGCTCACTCCATCCCCGCCGACCCAACGACCATCGGGAGGACCGCCCCGGTCTTGCGGATCCATCCCGACCATCTGGAGCCCGCGAGGAGCCGCCGTTCGCCGGCGTTGATCGCCGTCGCCTCGCCTCCGTTTGGGCGAAGGAAGAGGAGGGAGGGATGGACTGGTCAAACCTGACCAGTGGGCCCCCTGGAACCACTGTCAGTGACCCCGCCCCAGTCCACGTGGGTTAAGTGGAGGCGTGTTTCCAAAATACGCCTTCGACGTGTACGTATTTATTCGAAACGTTTTTCTTTTCTGTTTTATTTCAAATAGCATATTTTGACCAAACTTTGACCGGCTATATCTTATTAATTACAACTCCAAATAAATTAATTCTTTGTCCTACCTCTTTCAAATATTGTCTAGTTTATTTTAAGATTTATTTGAAAAAAATTCAAAACAACTTTTTGTGCTCTTTTTATTTTGTGTGTTAATTCATTTATATTTTCAAAAATAGGATTTTGAAGAGAGGAGAAAGATTTCAAGATATTTTGGAATGCACCCTGCTTTCCCATGACCTAAAGGCAAGCATTCTGAACCCTGGTCTAATTTTTGTGTGTGTTGTTTGACTCAGTGACAACACCACCCCGACACGAGCATACGTCATTTTATGTGAGGATGTGATCCTACTCACGAGTGCATGTTAATGAATTTCATGCAAATGGAGTTGATATGGTTGTGATGGAAATCACCGTCATATGCCTTTCATGCATACCGGGAGGAAAGCCGAGAAGGCCTCTGTCTTGGCTAGACACAGTCTTGTTCCTATTCCTCCGTCGAGACGGTCGGGTCCGGTATGGCATGAGGGGGTATGTCGCGTGGTGTTTCTATCTGTTGGTTGAAGTATATATTGTTATACTAATCTTGCAGAGAATATTACAACCTCCTCAGTCGACCGTAGATCGAGTCTTGTGCCAGTAACCCCCATACTTGCTTCGTAGTACCACTCGTCTCTACAACAATTAGGGTAGAGTTCAGTAAGTTGTCAACCCCTTTCCTAGAACACACTGTACAGAGAGGCCATGGTGGAAGATACTGGAGGCATCCGGTAGTCATGCCACTGGGTCCGGGGGCATGGGTATTTCGGTTGTAGCCGAACGGGGTAGCTCCCCAGTTTGCGCGCGGTATAAATTTTGTGATCCCATGTTACGTCGAGGTTGTAGCCTCCCCACTTAGAGTTTTGCTTGACAGGTGTCACGGGTGATTCCAGACACCTGTGAGTTAAGCTAGTGTGTGCAAGTTAGGTGTGTTTCCAACTAAAAGGCTGTGGATGGAATTAGTCTTGAAGGACTAAAGGAATCCTTCACTCGTGGGTAAAGAGTACACCCTCTGCAGAGATTAAACCTATTTGAATAGCCGTGTCCATGGTTAAGGACTATAGTCTGGGATGGGTCAACTGTCGGTCTTAGTGTCGGTCTTCGGAGGTGAAACTGTTAAACCAGAACTGGAATCAAGACTTGTGACTTGTAATAATTATGATTATTATTTTTGTTGTGGACTAACCCGTGATATTATTGGTATTATCAAGTATCCCTGGGATGGTTCTACCTCCGGGATATTCACTATGATTGTTTCTTTTAAAGCCCTTTATGTGGTGTCGCTAAGACGCCCGGCCGTGGCATATTTTTTAAAGCCCTTTATGCGGTGTCGCTAAGACGCCCGACTGTGGCATTTCTTTTAAAGCCCTTTATGCGGTGTCGCTAAGACGCCCGACTGCGGCATTTCTTTTAAAGCCCTTTATGTGGTGTCATTAAGACGCCCGACTGCGGCATTTCTTTTAAAGCCCTTTATGTGGTGTCGCTAAGACGCCCGACTGCGGCATTTCTTTAAAGCCCTTTATGTGGTGTCACTAAGACGCCTGACTGTGGCATTTATTTTAAAGCCCTTTATGTGGTGTCACTAAGACGCCTGACTCTGGCATTTCTTTTAAAGCCCTTTATGTGGTGTCGCTAAGACGCCCGATTGTGGCATTTCTTTTAAAGCCCTTTATGTGGTGTCGCTAAGATGCCCGACTGCGGCATTTCTTTTAAAGCCATTTATGTGGTGTCGCTAAGACGCCCAACTACGGCATGCTTGTTATTTATTCTATAATTTTAATACTACTATGTTGTTGCATATTCATAAATAACATGCTTGCACGCATCAGAGTTTTATTTATCTTTTATGACTGATGTCATGAGCATAAAATATTTTTAGTACATCATTGTTATATTATACCTATGTTCATAATGTTTGCGAGTACATTCAAAGTACTCACTGGCTTGTCCCTGGCTATTGTCTTGGCCAGATTTTCTTGCGTAGAGAGGAGCGACCATGCTGACTGTCCCGGAACCTAAGCAACGGTGATAGCAGCCTTGCGAAGGTAGGAGTTAACCTGGTCAGCTATTCCTATGGGAAATGGAGTTCCATAGACACTGATGATCCACAAACCGCTTCCGCCATCAATCATTAGAAACCATTTGTTGTACTCACAGGCCAGAATGGTCTTGTACTAGATATTTTGTATTTTGCTTGGGATTTTTGTATCAAGTTGGTGCCTCATCAGCTAACAGTTATCCTAGGGCTGGTGAGCACAAGGGCCATTTTCTGGAAATTAATACCCGGAGAATCGGTCCCCACACAAGCCCTAATCTCTCTTGGGAGGGCTAATCTGGAGTCCGTTCGGGGTTCCGGAGAGGGGGATTCATCGCCGTCGTCATCATGAACCATCCTCCATCACCAATTTCATGATGCTCACCGCCGTGCGTGAGTAATTCCATCGTAGGCTTGCTGGACGGTGATGTGTTGGATGAGATTTACCATGTAATCAAGTTAGTTTTGTTAGGGTTTGATCCCTAGTATCCACTATGTTCTGAGATTGGTGTTGCTATGACTTTGCTATGCTTAATTCCTTTCACTAGGGCCCGAGTGCCATGATTTCAGATCTGAACCTATTATGTTTTCATGAATATATGTGTGTTCTTGATCCTATCTTGCAAGTCTAGAGTCACCTATTATGTGTTATGATCCGACAACCACGAAGTGACAATAATCGGGATACTTCTCGGTGATGACCGTAGTTTGAGGAGTTCATGTATTCACTATGTGCAGATGCTTTATTCCGGTTCCCTATTAAAAAGAGGCCTTAATATCCCTTAGTTTCCGCTAGGACCCCACGTCCACGGGAGGGTAGGACAAAAGATGTCATGCAAGTTCTTTTCCATAAGCATGTATGACTATTTACGGAATACATGCCTACATTACATTGATGAACTGGAGCTAGTTCTGTATCACCCTATGTTATAACTATTGCATGAGGAATCACATCCGGCATAATTATCCATCACTGATCCATTGCCTACAAGCTTTTCGCATATTGTTCTTCGCTTATTTACTTTTCCGTTGCTACTATTACAACTACTAGAAAAACCCAAAAACAATTATCTTTACTTTTGCTATCGTTACATTTATTATCATACCACTTTTGCTACTAAATACTTTGTTGCAGATACTAAGTTATCCAGGTGTGGTTGAATTGACAACTCAACTACTAATACTCAAGAATATTCTTTGGCTCCCCTTGTGTCGAATCAATAAATTTGGGTTGAATGCTTTACCCTCGAAAGCTGTTGCGATCCCCTACACTTGTGGGTTATCACCTTCTTCCTTACCGGGTGTCAGGACCCCGATCCTAAGTCACACCGATCTAGCATGTAAAACCTCATATCACTTTGTGGCCTCACGCACGGTATTCCCACGGGTGTCGCCTTACCATGCCCGGGACCGTTTGTGCCTTTTGGCACATGTCTATGATAGTGCCGGTAGCATCCATATGATAAGAACGCGGGCTGACATGGCTAGTTGTGAACCCAAAGTGGCACTAACTTACAGGGACATGCATACATGACCCATCAGCGAACGTGTCGGTCATCAGCAAGTGAATCCGGGCTGTAGGAGCTGGGCGAGCAGGACTCCGGATAATCCGGGCTGTAGCAGGCTAACAAGACCCCGGTAGACACCGCGTGACATTTCCCCAAAGGGACAGACACAGGAACGAAGAAGGACAGATGGCGGCCAGCCTAAGTGTTCCGGAGCAGTAACTCGCTACCAGGGCTAAGTGGAAGCACTAGCAGAAATTTCCCGGTAAGAGAGGCTACTAATGATAAACAACTAGATAGTCAGATCCCACACGTAGCAATACACATTACACGTACGCATAACATGCAAGTATGTGTTGTACAACATGGCATCACAGCATAACTCAACAGCTCATATAGATAAGGCTCAAGAGCCATCATAGCATTTATTACAAGCAGGGGTCACATGACCCAACATTCAGAGTATACAAGTAACAAGCGGAAGCATTACATGTCTGAGTACAGACATCTACAAATGAAAAAGGCTGAAGGGCCTGATTATCTACAACGTCCGATTAAGATCGTAGCTGAGGTACAAGCTACTTGTCAAAGTCCACAAGAACACTAGTAAGACCGAAGTCTCCGCTGCAAAAACATAAATAAGGCAACATGAGTACAAAGGTACTCAGCAAGACTTACATTAGATCCTATGATACATGCATTTGTATCAAGAGGGTATTGTGGGGTTTAGTTGCAGCAAGCCAGCTTTGACTCAGTGGCTATCCTGTTCTACGACTATGAGAAACTTCTTTGAGGTGAGATGGCGCACATGAGTCCACTAATCACCACACAATACACTACTATGGATTCATTCCCGTCTTCCTATGAGAAGGCCATCCATAGCACTCACACTTGTCTTGAGTATTTTAGAGTATCCACTTTAAGTTGTCTATGTACCACGTAAGCATCCAAGAAGTCCATAACCGTGGACCCAACTATTCGAATAGATCATGTTAACCCTCCAGGGGTGTACTTCTCCACACATGCTCTCGCCACTTACCTCCATGTACACGTCATGTAACTTGGCAACCTTCAAGTGGAAGCCTGGCGAGGGTGTCGGCCATGACCTAACTAACCATACAAGACCCTAGTCCAGGTTTATTGCCTATTTGGGTTCCATCCGCGAGGGAGTCCGTCCGAGGTTTCCATCACAGCCCCAAACGATATGTGCAGGGTTCCCGAGCCCACCACCCAGGTGCCACTCAGTACACCAGGCCACGTGTGCCTAGTCTGTCCCAAGCCCACCCTGCCGGGTGCCACTTGGTAGAAAAATAACACTACCTACAAACACTAGCAACTAGTTGCGACTCCTGGACAGAGATCAAGTTGGTTAATAAGTCGAGAGGGCTTGGAGCGCCCGGAGCCCAATGTGTGGTAGTAACTAGTCATTGGACGACATACACAGAACTCAGTGCTTAAGGAT
This sequence comes from Triticum aestivum, assembly GCF_018294505.1. Lineage (NCBI taxonomy): Eukaryota > Viridiplantae > Streptophyta > Magnoliopsida > Poales > Poaceae > Triticum > Triticum aestivum. The sequence goes on along the minus strand of NC_057813.1, from coordinate 33,385,980 downwards.
GGTTCCAGTGAGACAACCCACCATGTACTCCTACATGGCCTCTCACCGCTACCTTTTGCAAATCGTATTCACACACTTAACTCTTAGTATCAGAACATAGCATTGCACTCCAATTCATTCCCAATGAATCAAACCTGACACACTCTAATCAATAGCAAGCATGGCATGGTAGGAACACAATGATAGCTTCAATCAACTCCTACACATGCTAGTGTGGTAGTAACTATTTATTGTGGCATTGACAGGTCATGCAGAGGATTGGGTTCAACTACCGCAACACAAAGTAGCAGTTGAAACGTTGTTGTCCTAATGCAATAACTTAGAGTAGGAGCGAGAGAGTAGGATTGTATCAGAATGAACAAGGGGGTTGCTTGCCTAGTAGCTCAACAGGGGGCACTGCTCCTCAGATAGGTACTCTGGAGCACTCTCCGGAGCAGGACCTATCGAGAAGGAACGGTGTCGACAATCAAAACAGAAGCATATGCAACAATATGATGCATGATCATGGCATGTAGATGTGATGCTGATTGAGCTAATGCAGCTAGCATTCTAATTGAATGAAGTCCATTTGAACCAAGGGTTCAAATGCAACTCCAAACTTAACATTTATAAATGCCATTCATATGTTTTCACCTATACAGCAGGTTTAGGTTGGTTTGTCATGCATGAAACTAGTACAGATGGACAAATTGGATTTTTCTGATAATTTTTCATATATAAATTATTTCAATCTGAGCTATGGTTGAATTTCTATGATTATTTGAAGTTTATATCATTTCCTGGAATTTCCTGATTTAATTTAAATCCAGAAAATAAATAACTGCGTCAGCATGCGTCATGCTTGCGTCAGCAAGTCAACAGCGCTGACTGGGGTCAAACCTGATGCGTGGGGCACACACGTCAGTGTCTCAGGGTTAAACAGGGGGTTAGTTTTTCCTAAATACAGGATTAGTGGCGGTGGGCCCACGGGTCAGTGTTAGGGGGAGGGATTAGCTAAACGGTGATTAGCCCTAAGCTAATCACTTGACCCATGCGGCTCACCTGACAGGCCGGCGAGGTTAAAGGGGTCAAACCCCACTAGCGTTTAGCCGCCGGCGAGGCCGAACGCGGTGCAGGGGTTCGGGATCGTCGCTCCGGCGACCATTCGGGCGGCAGAGACCATCTGCGAGGTGCCCAGGCTTGCGCGCATCCAGTGGGACAGGCGGGCGACCGTGGGGTTTCCGGAGCTCGCCGGAGCAGATCTCGCGGTGGCGGCCGGAGCACGGCCAAGGGTGGGCAAGGGTTGTGGTGCACGGTGGAGTGAGCGGAGAGGCTCTACGGCCTCCTGGCGTAACCAGGAGAACGGTGAAGCGCTCGGTTGCGGGCTGCGGTGGCCAGGGCGACGGCGGCGAGAAGCTACGACCGTGGAGGGGGATGGAGCTATGGCGTGAGAACGGCTAAACGGAGAGAGGGGGACGGGGCAGGAGCTCATGGCGGTTCCAATGGAGTCTTCGGCGAGCTCGGGGGAGGCCAGACGCGAGTGGAACGGCGAGGGAAATCTTCGGCGACCGGATATGAAGACGGCGGCGATGGCGGCTCTCCAGGATTTCCCGCATAGCGTGGCTCGACGGAGAGGTGGACGGCGACGTGGCGGAGCTTCTGAGCTGGACGGAGAGGTGAGGGGGAGGCGGTGGCTATGGTAACGGCGAGCGGCGGCGACAGCAGCGCTCGGGCGGGTCGAGAGAGAGAGAACAAGTGGAGGAGGGAGAGCTAGGGAGAGTGAGGGAGGTGCTGGGCGGCACGTGGCATCGTCCGGGCATGCCAGGCGACGAGGGGGAGAAGCAGGAGGTGGCGGGAGACGTGGCCGAGGGTGAGCGCGCGCGCGACACGCACAGTGGCAGTAGGCGCGAGGAAGAAGACAAAGGAGGAGGCGGGGTAGGCGGCTGCTGGGCTGGCCACAGTGATGGGCCAGCATAGGAGCTGGGCACAGGTAAGTTTCTCCATTCTGTTTTCTTTTATATTTTCTGACATTTGTTTTGATTTAATAATAATACTAAACCAATTTATTTCCTTATGCCAATTTTTGTAGGGGCTAGTGGTGTTATTCCAAAGCTCCTCAACAACTCGCATAATTCTTGGACATATATTATATCTATAACATATATATATCCAAGGCAAAATAATTACTGGATTAATCCAAATGCCCAAAATAAATATCTATGAGCTCCTAAAAATATTGATTTGATTTTTATCTCTGTCCAATATTTTCAGATAGCAATATGAACATTTTCTTGGACCTTTTTGGAGCAATTTTATCTGGGTCATTTCCAGAAATGATTCTGAGGGTTTCACAAATCCCCATTTCAAATTTAACTGGAATTTAAACATGATGCACTCATGACTAGCTAGCCTTGAGCATACCAGAACTAGGGATGTGACAACTTGCCCCCACTTGAAAGAATCTCGTCCCGATATTCAAGGGTCGACAGAAAGAAAGTGGGGAACTCCAGTCGAACACGATCTTCTCGCTCCCAAGTAGCTTCTCTCTCGGAATGATTAGACCATTGAACCTTGAGAAACTTGATGTTATGACGTCGAGTGACTCGCTCTGCTTGACCAAGAATGCGAACAAGGTACTCTCTATAGGTGAGGTTATCTTGGAGATCAAGCATTTCGTGGTCCCCTCCGTGGATAGGATCCGAGAAGCAACGCCTGAGTGGAGAGACATGGAAGACATCATGCACTCTGGAAAGATGTGGGGGTAGTTCCAACTGGTAGGGAACCTCTCCTTGTTTAGCGAGAACGCGAAAAGGACCAATGTTACGAGGAGCCAACTTGCCATTGATACCGAAACGATGGGTACTCTTCAAAGGAGTAACCCGAAGGTAAGCTTTGTCGCCAACTTCATAAGTCATATCCTTATGATGACGATCATACTGGCTCTTTTGACGAGACTGGGCTGTTTTCAAGTTCTCACGAATGACGTGAACTTGCTCTTCTGCCTCCTAGATCATGTCCGGTCCAAAGAATTGTCTTTCACCAGTTTCTGCCCAGTTCAAAGGTGTTCAACATCTTCGTCCATAGAGAATCTCAAAAGGAGATTTCTTGAGACTGGATTGATAGCTATTGTTATAAGCAAACTTGGCGAAAGGAAGACATTTCTCCCAATCCATACCGAATGAGATAACGCAAGCTCTAAGCATGTCTTCGAGAATTTGGTCGTACTGAATGAAAGATGGGTTCCCATGGCAGTTTGGAAACTCTCCCAGAAATGAGAAGTGAAAAGACTACAACGGTCTGAATTGACCTCTAGTGGAACACCATGAAGTGACACTATTCGAGAAATATATAAGACAGCGAGCTGGCTAGCAGTGATACTCTCTTGAACAGGTAGGAAGTGCACCACTTTGGAGAGACGATCAATGACTACGAAGATAGCATTATTCCCTCTCTTGGTCCTAGGAAAGCCGGTGATGAAGTCCATACCAACTCTATCCCATTTCCATTCAGGAATAGCTAAAGGCTGAAGGGTGCCAGCAGGTCTCTGATGCTCTGCCTTAACGCGACGACAAACATCATAGTTAGCAATGAACTGACCGTTGTCTCTCTTCATCCTAGTCCACCAGAACCTCTGGCGCAGGTCCTGATACATCTGTGTACTACCGGGATGAATTGTGAGAGGAGATTCATGCGCCTCCTTAAGAATCAATTTTCGTAGATGTTGATTTTTGGGAACCACCAAGCGATTCTCAAAGAACACAACACCTTGATCATCCATAGAGAAACATCCACCCACTCCCTTCTTAATGTTTCTCTTGATTCTAGAAATTCCCGTGTCCTGCTTTTGAGCAGCGATAATCCGATCCTCAAGATTAGGTTTTGCCACCAATGTAGAAAGGAATCCATTAGGAGCCATGTGAAGGTTAAGATTACAAAATTCCTCAAGGAGAAGTGGTTGGACCTGCTGCAACATGAGGTTGTTGCAATAGGATTTATGGCTTAGAGCATCAGCCATGACATTGGCTTTGCCTGGGGTGTAGGTAATCCCTAGATCATAATCTGAGATCACCTCCAACCAACGTCTTTGCCTAAGGTTACAATCTGGTTGGGTGAAGATATATTTGAGACTTTGGTGATCGGTGTAGATCTCGCAACGTTTACTAAGAAGGCAATGTCGCAAGGTCTTGAGTGCATAGACTACGGCTGCAAGCTCTAGATCATGTGTAGGATAATTCTCCTCATGTGGATGCAACTGTCGAGATGCATAGGCAATCACATGACGATCCTGCATAAGAATGCAACCTAGTCCCTGTCGTGAGGCATCGCAGTAGATAACAAAGTCTTTAGTGAAATCCGGTGGCACAAGTATGGGAGAAGAAGTCAGGCGTCTTTTCAGTTCCTGAAAACTGTACTCACACTGTGGGGACCCCTCAAACTTTTTATCTTTCTTGAGAAGTTCCATGAGGGGTTTGGCTACTTTGGAGAAGTTTTCAATAAAGCACCGACAATAGCTAGCTAGACCAAGGAAACTCCTAACTTGTTTAATGGTTTCACGCGGAGTCCAATGGAGGACGGCCTTAACTCTCTCGGGATTGACAGCAATGCCCTTACCAGAGATCACGTGGCCTAGGTAGGTCACTTATGGCAACCAAAATTCACACTTGGAGAACTTGGCATAAAGGCGGTGCTCTCTGAGTTTTTCTAACACAAGTCTAAGATGTTCAGCATGCTCTTCTTCGTTCTTCAAGTAAATAAGAATATCATCAAGGTAAACTATGACGAATTAGTCTAAGTACCCCATGAAGATAGAGTTCATCAAGTGGGAGAATGTAGCTGGAGCGTTGGTTAGACCGAAGGACATGACGGTGTACTTGTACTGGCCATAACGAGTGACAAAGGCTGTCTTGGGAATGTCCGCGTTTCTGATCTTGATTTGGTGATAGCCTAACCTCAAATCCATCTTGGAGAAGACTGAGGATCCGGCGAGCTGATCATACAGGTCGTTGATCCTGGGAAGCGGATATTTGTTCTTTATCATGACCAAATTAACGGGACGATAATCTACAACCATCCAGTCCGTACCATCTTTCTTCTTGACCAAGAGGACGGGGCAAGCCCAAGGAGAAGAACTAGGACGGATGAAACCCTTTTGCAAGGACTCATCAAGTTGTTTCTTAAGCTCAGCTAGTTCTAAGGGTGCCATCTTGTAAAGTCTCCTAGAGATTGGAGCGGTTCCTCGGATAAGATCTATGACGAACTCTACATCTATGTCAGGTGGAACACCTGGTAGTTCCTCTGGAAAGACATCCATAAAGTCACGGACTACCGGGATATCTTCAAGGTCTGGAAGAGGGCTGGCATTAAGAGAATAGAGCTGGCGCTTTGCAGCTCTGGTGGAGATAGTGACTACCTTGCCAGATGGGTGTGTAAGCTGAATAGACCTGGTGTAACAAACAATCTTGGCATGATGAGCTGTCATCCAGTCCATACCCAAGATGATGTTAATATCTAAGGACTTGAGGGCTACAAGTGATGCAAGGAATACAAGTCTATCAACAAGGATTTCATTACCATAGCTTATTCTGGTGGTTTTCCATCTAGACCCTAGGGTTTGGAATTCAAGTGGAGTTGGCATATCACAAAATGACATGTCATGCAAACGAGCATAGCCTTCAGAAATGAAGGAGTGAGATGCTCCACTATCGAACATAACCGATGTTGGGTGACAATTGACAAGGAGTGTACCAAGAACGACATCCGGATCATCATGAGCGTCTTTAGCTGAGACGTGATGCACACGTCCACGTTTAGTGCGAGCTGGCTTGGCACTGATCGTCTTACTTGATTGGTTAACACAGCCAATAGACTTCTCGGGCTGGGGTGGAGCATAACTAGTCTGAGAGCAGCCATGTGCATAGTGTCCTGGCTTCCCGCATGTGAAGCAAGTCCCTGAAGTTGGACGTGGACCCGCACTAACAAGCGGTCTACCAGTAGGCCTGGGTGGAACATAAGACTGAGCTGGGGGAGGCACCAGATAGGATGGTCTTGGTGTATATCCAGAAGGAAGAGCGGAGTTTGGAACCCAAATCCGGTGCTTCTGAGAACTAGAACCGGAGGAAGATCCCAATTCACGGGTGTACTTACGAGACTCCTCATATGTGAGCCGAGCTGTCTCTGCATTACTGGCCTTGGTCACAAGAGCTTGGAATGTATCACAATGATGCTGGTGGAGATCACGACGCAACTTGGGATTGAGACCCTTCCGGAACCTAGCCTGCTTCTTGGCCTCCGTAGACACCTCTTCTATAGCATAGCGGGCGAGGTTCTCAAACTCTCTATTGTAAGCATCAACAGCCATGTTACTCTGGGTGAAACTACAGAACTCTTCTCTCTTGCGATCAATGAGGGCCTGGGGAATGTGATGCTCCCGAAAAGCCTCAGTGAAAACTCTCCAGGTAGGAATCTGTGTTGGGTTTCGTAGTAATTTCAAAAAATTTCCTACGCGCACACAGGATCATGTGATGCATAGCAACGAGAGGAGAGTGTTGTCTACGTACCCAACGCAGACCGACTGTGGAAGCGATGACACGACGTAGAGGAAGTAGTCGTACGTCTTCACGATCCAACCGATCAAGCACCGAAACTACGGCACCTCCGAGTTCGAGCACACGTTCAGCTCGATGACGATCCCCGGACTCCGATCCAGCAAAGTGTCGGGGAAGAGTTTCGTCAGCACGACGGCGTGGTGACGATCTTGATGAACTACAGCAGCAGGGCTTCGCCTAAACTCCGCTACAGTATTATCGAGGAATATGGTGGCAGGGGGCACCGCACACGGCTAAGGAATCGATCACGTGGATCAACTTGTGTCAACTTGTGTGTTTAGAGGTGCCCCTGCCTCCGTATATAAAGGAGGAGAGGAGGGGAGGCTGTCCGGCCAAGGGGGGGAGGCGCAGGAGAGTCCTACTCCCTCTGGGAGTAGGATTCCCCCTCCAATCCTAGTCCAACTAGGATTCCTCGGAGGGGAAAAGAGGAGGAGGGGGCCGGCCACCTCTCCTAGTCCTAATAGGACTAGGGGAAGGGGGGGGGCGCAGCCCATCTAGGGCAGCCCCTTCTCTTTTCCACTAAGGCCCACTATGGCCCAAATAGCTCCCGGGGGGTTCCGGTAACCCTCCCGGTATTCCGGTAAAATCCCGATTTCACCCGGAACACTTCCGATATCCAAATACAGGCTTCCAATATCAATCTTTACGTCTCGACCATTTCGAGACTCCTCGTCATGTCCGTGATCACATCCGGGACTCCGAACAACCTTCGGTACATCAAAATGCATAAACTCATAATATAACTGTCATCGTAACCTTAAGCGTGCGGACCCTACGGGTTCGAGAACAATGTAGACATGACCGAGACACGTCTCCGGTCAATAACCAATAGCGGGACCTGGATGCCCATATTGGCTCCTACATATTCTACGAAGATCTTTATCGGTCAGACCGCATAACAACATACGTTGTTCCCTTTGTCATCGGTATGTTACTTGCCCGAGATTCGATCGTCGGTATCCAATACCTAGTTCAATCTCGTTACTGGCAAGTCTCTTTACTCGTTCCGTAATACATCATCTCACAACTAACATATTAGTTGTAATGCTTGCAAGGCTTATGTGATGTGTATTACCGAGAGGGCCCAGAGATACCTCTCCGACAATCGGAGTGACAAATCCTAATCTCGAAATACGCCAACCCAACATCGACCATTGGAGACACCTGTAGTACTCCTTTATAATCACCCAGTTACGTTGTGACGTTTGGTAGTACCCAAAGTGTTCCTCCGGTAAACGGGAGTTGCATAATCTCATAGTCATAGGAACATGTATAAGTCATGAAGAAAGCAATAGCAACATACTAAACGATCGGGTGCTAAGCTAATGGAATGGGTCATGTCAATCAGATCATTCAACTAATGATGTGACCTCGTTAATCAAATAACAACTCATTGTTCATGGTTAGGAAACATAACCATCTTTGATTAACGAGCTAGTCAAGTAGAGGCATACTAGTGACACTTTGTTTGTCTATGTATTCACACATGTATTATGTTTCCGGTAAATACAATTCTAGCATGAATAATAAACATTTATCATGATTATAAGGAAATAAATAATAACTTTATTATTGCCTCTAGGGCATATTTCCTTCAGTCTCCCACTTGCACTAGAGTCAATAATCTAGATTACACTGTAATGATTCTAACACCCATGGAGCCTTGGTGCTGATCATGTTTTGCTCGTGGAAGAGGCTTAGTCAACGGGTCTGCAACATTCAGATCCGTATGTATCTTGCAAATCTCTATGTCTCCCACCTGGACTAGATCCCGGATGGAGTTGAAGCGTCTCTTGATGTGTTTGGTCCTTTTGTGAAATCTGGATTCCTTTGCTAAGGCAATTGCACCAGTATTGTCACAAAAGATTTTCATTGGACCCGATGCACTAGGTATGACACCTAGATCGGATATGAACTCCTTCATCCAGACTCCTTCATTTGCTGCTTCCGAAGCAGCTATGTATTCCGCTTCACATGTAGATCCCGCTACAACGCTTTGTTTAGAACTGCACCAACTGACAGCTCCACCGTTTAATGTAAACACATATCCGGTTTGCGATTTAGAATCGTCCAGATCAGTGTCAAAGCTTGCATCAACGTAACCTTTTACGGTGAGCTCTTTGTCACCTCCATATACGAGAAACATATCCTTAGTCCTTTTCAGGTATTTCAGGATGTTCTTGACCGTTGTCCAGTGATCCACTCCTGGATTACTTTGGTACCTCCCTGCTAAACTTATAGCAAGGCACACATCAGGTCTGGTACACAGCATTGCATACATGATAGAGCCTATGGCAGATGCATAGGGAACATCTTTCATATTCTCTCTATCTTCTGCAGTGGTCGGGCATTGAGTCTTACTCAATTTCACACCTTGTAACACAGGCAAGAACCCTTTCTTCGCTTGATCCATTTTGAATTTCTTCAAAATTTTGTCAAGGTATGTGCTTTGTGAAAGTCCAATTAAGCGTCTTGATCTATCTCTATAGATCTTAATGCCTAATATGTAAGCAGCTTCACCGAGGTCTTTCATTGAAAAACTTTTATTCAAGTATCCCTTTATGCTATCCAGAAATTCTATATCATTTCCAATCAGTAATATGTCATCCACATATAATATCAGAAATGCTACAGAGCTCCCACTCACTTTCTTGTAAATACAGGCTTCTCCGAAAGTCTGTATAAAACCAAATGCTTTGATCACACTATCAAAACGTTTATTCCAACTCCGAGAGGCTTGCACCAGTCCATAAATGGATCGCTGGAGTTTGCACACTTTGTTAGCTCCCTTTGGATCGATAAAACCTTCTGGTTGCATCATATACAACTCTTCTTCCAGAAATCCATTCAGGAATGCAGTTTTGACATCCATCTGCCAAATTTCATAATCATAAAATGCGGCAATTGCTAACATGATTCGGACGGACTTAAGCATCGCTACGGGTGAGAAGGTCTCATCGTAGTCAATCCCTTGAACTTGTCGAAAACCTTTTGCGACAAGTCGAGCTTTGTAGACAGTAACATTACCATCAGCGTCAGTCTTCTTCTTAAAGATCCATTTATTCTCAATTGCTTGCCGATCATCGGGCAAGTCAACCAAAGTCCATACTTTGTTCTCATACATGGATCCCATCTCAGATTTCATGGCTTCAAGCCACTTTGCGGAATCTGGGCTCACCATCGCTTCTTCATAGTTCGTAGGTTCATCATGATCTAGTAGCATGACTTCCAGAACAGGATTTCCGTACCACTTTGGCGCGGATCTTACTCTGGTTGATCTACGTGGTTCAGTAGTATCTTGATCTGAAGTTTCATGATCATTATCATTGGCTTCCTCACTAACCGGTGTAGGTGTCACTGAAACAGTTTTCTGTGATGAACTACTCTCCAGTAAGGGAGCAGGTACAGTTACCTCGTCAAGTTCTACTTTCCTCCCACTCACTTCTTTCGAGAGAAACTCCTTCTCTAGAAATGATCCATTCTTAGCAACGAATGTTTTGCCTTCGGATCTGTGATAGAAGGTGTACCCAACAGTTTCCTTTGGGTATCCTATGAATACACATTTCTCCGATTTGGGTTCGAGCTTATCAGGTTGAAGCTTTTTCACATAAGCATCGCAGCCCCAAACTTTAAGAAACGACAACTTTGGTTTCTTGCCAAACCATAGTTCATATGGCGTCGTCTCAACGGATTTTGATGGTGCCCTATTTAACGTGAATGCGGCCGTCTCTAAAGCATAACCCCAAAATGATAGCGGTAAATCTGTAAGAGACATCATAGATCGCACCATATCTAGTAAAGTACGATTACGACGTTCGGACACACCATTGCGCTGTGGTGTTCCGGGTGGCGTGAGTTGTGAAACTATTCCACAGTTTTTCAAATGTACACCAAACTCGTAACTCAAATATTCTCCTCCACGATCAGATCGTAGAAACTTTATTTTCTTGTTACGATGATTTTCAACTTCACTCTGAAATTCTTTGAACTTTTCAAATGTTTCAGACTTATGCTTCATTAAGTAGATATATCCATATCTGCTCAAATCATCTGTGAAGGTGAGAAAATAACGATATCCGCCACGAGCCTCAATATTCATCGGACCACATACATCGGTATGTATGATTTCCAACAAATCTGTTGCTCTCTCCATAGTACCGGAGAACGGTGTTTTAGTCATCTTGCCCATGAGGCACGGTTCGCAAGTACCAAGTGATTCATAATCAAGTGGTTCCAAAAGTCCATTAGTATGGAGTTTCTTCATGCGTTTTACACCGATATGACCTAAACGACAGTGCCACAAATAAGTTGCACTTTCATTATCAACTCTGCATCTTTTGGTTTCAACATTATGAATATGTGTATTACTACTATCGAGATTTAGTAAGAATAGACCACTCTTCAAGGGTGCATGACCATAAAAGATATTACTCATATAAATAGAACAACCATTATTCTCTGATTTAAATGAATAACCGTCTCGCATTAAACAAGATCCAGATATAATGTTCATGCTCAACGCTGGCACCAAATAACAATTATTTAGGTCTAATATTAATCCCGAAGGTAGATGTAGAGGTAGCGTGCCGACCGCGATCACATCGACTTTGGAACCGTTTCCCACGCGCATCGTCACCTCGTCCTTAGCCAATCTTCGCTTAATCCGTAGCCCCTGTTTCGAGTTGCAAATATTAGCAACAGAACCAGTATCAAATACCCAGGTGCTACTGCGAGCATTGGTAAGGTACACATCAATAACATGTATATCACATATACCTTTGTTCACCTTGCCATCCTTCTTATCCGCCAAATACTTGGGGCAGTTCCGCTTCCAGTGACCAGTCTGCTTGCAGTAGAAGCACTCAGTTTCAGGCTTAGGTCTAGACTTGGGTTTCTTCTCTTGAGCAGCAACTGGCTTGCTGTTCTTCTTGAAGTTCCCTTTCTTCTTTCCTTTGCCCTTTTTCTTGAAACTAGTGGTTTTGTTAACCATCAACACTTGATGCTCCTTTTTGATTTCTACCTCCGCAGCTTTCAGCATTGCGAAGAGCTGCGGAATAGTCTTGTTCATCCCTTGCATATTATAGTTCATCACGAAGCTCTTGTAGCTTGGTGGCAGTGATTGGAGAATTCTGTCAATGACGCAATCATCCGGAAGATTAACTCCCAATTGAATCAAGTGATTATTATACCCAGACATTTTGAGTATATGCTCACTGACAAAACTGTTCTCCTCCATCTTGCAGCTATAGAACTTATTGGAGACTTCATATCTCTCAATTCGGGCATTTGCTTGAAATATTAACTTCAACTCCTGGAACATCTCATATGCTCCATGACGTTCAAAACGTCGTTGAAGTCCCGATTCTAAGCCGTAAAGCATGGCACACTGAACTATCGAGTAGTCATCAGCTTTGCTCTGCCAGACGTTCATAACATCTGGTGTTGCTCCAGTAGCAGGCCTGGCACCCAGCGGTGCTTCCAGGACGTAATTCTTCTGTGCAGCAATGAGGATAATCCTCAAGTTACGGACCCAGTCCGTGTAATTGCTACCATCATCTTTCAACTTTGCTTTCTCAAGGAACGCATTAAAATTCAACGGAACAACAGCACGAGCCATCTATCTACAATCAACATAAACAAGCAAGATACTTTAGGGACTAAGTTCATGATAAATTTTAAGTTCAATTAATCATATTACTAAAGAACTCCCACTTAGATAGACATCCCTCTAATCCTCTAAGTGATCACGTGATCCAAATCAACTAAACCATGTCCGATCATCACGTGAGATGGAGTAGTTTCATCGGTGAACATCATTATGTTGATCATATCTACTATATGATTCACGCTCGACCTTTCGGTCTCCGTGTTCCGAGGCCATATCTGCATATGCTAGGCTCGTCAAGTTTAACCTGAGTATTCTGCGTGCGCAACTGTTTTGCACCCGTTGTATTTGAACGTAGAGCCTATCACACCCGATCATCACGTGGTGTCTCAGCACGAAGAACTTTCGCAACGGTGCATACTCAGGGAGAACACTTCTTGATAATTTAGTGAGAGATCATCTTATAATGCTACCGTCAATCAAAGCAAGATAAGATGCATAAAAAGATAAACATCACATGCAATCAATATAAGTGATATGATATGGCCATCATCATCTTGTGCTTGTGATCTCCATCTCCGAAGCACCGTCATGATCACCATCGTCACCGGCGCGACACCTTGATCTCCATCGTAGCATCGTTGTCGTCTCGCCAATCTTATGCTTCCACGACTATCACTACCGTTTAGTAATAAAGTAAAGCATTACATCGCGATTGCATTGCATACAATAAAGCGACAACCATATGGCTCCTGCCAGTTGCCGATAACTTGGTTACAAAACATGATCATCTCATACAATAAAATTCAGCATCATGCCTTGACCATATCACATCACAACATGCCCTGCAAAAACAAGTTAGACGTCCTCTACTTTGTTGTTGCATGTTTTACGTGGCTGCTACGGGCTTAAGTAAGAACCAATCTCACCTACGCATCAAAACCACAACGATAGTTTGTCAAATAGACTCCGTTTTAACCTTCGCAAGGACCGGGCGTAGCCATACTTGGTTCAACTAAAGTTGGAGAGGCAGTCGCCCGCAAGCCATCTCTGTGCAAAGCACGTCGAGGGAACCGGTCTCGCGTAAGCGTACGCGTAAGGTTGGTCCGGGTCGTCTCGTCCAACAATACCGCCGAACCAAAGTATGACATGCTGGTAGGCAGTATGACTTGTATCGTCCACAACTTACTTGTGTTCTACTCGTGCATATAACATCAACATCAATAACCTAGGCTCGGATGCCACTGTTGGGTTTCGTAGTAATTTCAAAAATTTTCCTACGCGCACACAGGATCATGTGATGCATAGCAACGAGAGGAGAGTGTTGTCTACGTACCCAACGCAGACCGACTGCGGAAGCGATGACACGACGTAGAGGAAGTAGTCGTACGTCTTCACGATCCAACCGATCAAGCACCGAAACTACGGCACCTCCGAGTTCGAGCACACGTTCAGCTCGATGACGATCCCCGGACTCCGATCCAGCAAAGTGTCGGGGAAGAGTTTCGTCAGCACGACGGCGTGGTGACGATCTTGATGAACTACAGCAGCAGGGCTTCGCCTAAACTCCGCTACAGTATTATCGAGGAATATGGTGGCAGGGGGCACCGCACACGGCTAAGGAATCGATCACGTGGATCAACTTGTGTCAACTTGTGTGTTTAGAGGTGCCCCTGCCTCCGTATATAAAGGAGGAGAGGAGGGGAGGCTGGCCGGCCAAGGGGGGGAGGCGCAGGAGAGTCCTACTCCCTCTGGGAGTAGGATTCCCCCTCCAATCCTAGTCCAACTAGGATTCCTCGGAGGGGAAAAGAGGAGGAGGGGGCCGGCCACCTCTCCTAGTCCTAATAGGACTAGGGGAAGGGGGGGGGGCGCAGCCCATCTAGGGCAGCCCCTTCTCTTTTCCACTAAGGCCCACTATGGCCCAAATAGCTCCCGGGGGGTTCCGGTAACCCTCCCGGTATTCCGGTAAAATCCCGATTTCACCCGGAACACTTCCGATATCCAAATATAGGCTTCCAATATATCAATCTTTACGTCTCGACCATTTCGAGACTCCTCGTCATGTCCGTGATCACATCCGGGACTCCGAACAACCTTCGGTACATCAAAATGCATAAACTCATAATATAACTGTCATCGTAACCTTAAGCGTGCGGACCCTACGGGTTCGAGAACAATGTAGACATGACCGAGACACGTCTCCGGTCAATAACCAATAGCGGGACCTGGATGCCCATATTGGCTCCTACATATTCTACGAAGATCTTTATCGGTCAGACCGCATAACAACATACGTTGTTCCCTTTGTCATCGGTATGTTACTTGCCCGAGATTCGATCGTCGGTATCCAATACCTAGTTCAATCTCGTTACTGGCAAGTCTCTTTACTCGTTCCGTAATACATCATCTCACAACTAACATATTAGTTGTAATGCTTGCAAGGCTTATGTGATGTGTATTACCGAGAGGGCCCAGAGATACCTCTCCAACAATCGGAGTGACAAATCCTAATCTCGAAATACGCCAACCCAACATCGACCATTGGAGACACCTGTAGTACTCCTTTATAATCACCCAGTTACGTTGTGACGTTTGGTAGTACCCAAAGTGTTCCTCCGGTAAACGGGAGTTGCATAATCTCATAGTCATAGGAACATGTATAAGTCATGAAGAAAGCAATAGCAACATACTAAACGATCGGGTGCTAAGCTAATGGAATGGGTCATGTCAATCAGATCATTCAACTAATGATGTGACCTCGTTAATCAAATAACAACTCATTGTTCATGGTTAGGAAACATAACCATCTTTGATTAACGAGCTAGTCAAGTAGAGGCATACTAGTGACACTTTGTTTGTCTATGTATTCACACATGTATTATGTTTCCGGTAAATACAATTCTAGCATGAATAATAAACATTTATCATGATTATAAGGAAATAAATAATAACTTTATTATTGCCTCTAGGGCATATTTCCTTCAATCTGGCCAGTTGGAAGCATAACCTCATAGTTCTGCCACCAAAGACTAGCAGGACCTTCTAGGTGGTATGTGGCATAGGTGACCTTGTCATCTTCAGCTACGTTCGTGGAACGCAGCTTATGAGTGATGCTACGGAGCCAGTCATCTGCATCGAGTGGCTCAATAGAATGCTGAAAGGTGGGTTGGTGCAAGCGAGCGAAGTCATGAATGATTGCAGACTCTTTGAACTGAAGTGCGGTGTTCTCCTCGTACGTGCCAACAGGCGGTTAGAATCATGCTTGCTTCTCTCCGTCTCTAAGATGAACTCTGCCAACGAAGGCTGGTCGGGAGGATCCTCATCCCTACCATCTCCGTGGTTCTGACTACGAGCAATGGAACTTCGCTTCACTGATGACATCCTAAGAAACAAAACCAAGGACGGAATCAGCATCAACTATAGGCTATAGAATGTAGGACAAGGAAATTAGTAACTCTCGAACTCCTAGGGCAATTTCGGCAGCATAACGGCGGTAAAATGCCCAGAATGAGATATCCTGCCAGAATGGGATAGTACAACAACCCAACATCACCACTCAAGGTTCTGAGATCATACTAAACAGGCTACACCGGAAGTACTCGAAACTGGGATATGACTCTGACCAACCAATCCTGTGGGACTACAGAGTAGTAACATGTGATCCTGATAGACGGAAGAGAAGCCTAGTTCCTTAACCCCATAGGAAAGGTAGGATGACCCAGATCAGAAGGCCATGAGGTATAAGGAGTAAAAAGAGCCTTACGTTCCTTCCCACAATCAATTCCCTTACATAACTAAAGAATTTCTAGACTCAACTTCGACCAGTTTGGCTTGGTAATCCTACAGGGAGTCAGGCTCTGATACCAAAGCTGTCAGGACCCCGATCCTAAGTCACACCGATCCAGCATCTAACACCTCATATCACTTTGCGGCCTCACGCATGGTATTCTCACGGGTGTCGCCTTACCACACCCCGGACTGTTTGCGCCTTTTGGCACATGTATATGATAGTTCTGCTAGCATCCATATGACTAGAACCCGGGCTTACATGGCTAGTCGTGAACCCAAAGTGGCACTACCTTACAGGGATAGGCATACATGACCCACCAACGAACATTTCCGTCATTAGCGAGTGAATCCGAGCTGTAGCAGCGGGGCTAACAGGACTCTGGAGAATCTGTGCTGTAGCAGGCTAATAGGACTGCGGTAGACACCGCGTGACATTTCCCTGAAGGGACAGACACAGGAACAAAGAAGGACACATGCCGGCCAGCCTAAGTGTTCCGGAGCAGTAGCAAGCTACGAGGGCTCAGTGGAAGCACTAGAAGACATTTCCTGGTAAGAGGCTACTAAGGATAAACAAATAGATAGTCAGATCCCATACATAGCAATACACATTACACGGACGCATAACATGCAAGTATGTATTGTACAACATGGCATCACAGCATAACTCAACAACTCATATAGATAAGGCTCAAGAGCCGTCATAGCATTTATTACAAGCAGGGGTCGCATGACCCAACATTCAGAGCATACAAGCAACAAGCGGAAGCATTACATGTCTGAGTACAAACATCTACAAATGAAAAAGGCTGAAGAGCCTGACTATCTACAACGTCCGATTAAGATCATAGCTGAGGTACAAGCTACTTGTCGAAGTCCACGAGAACACTAGTAAGACCGAAGTCTCCTCTACAAAAACATAAATAAGGTAACATGAGTACAAAGGTACTCAGCAAGACTTACATCAGATCCTATCATACATGCATTCGTATCAAGAGGGTATTGTGGGGTTTAGTTGCACCAAGCCAGCTTTGACTCAGTGGCTATCCTGTTCTACGACTACGAGAAACTTCTTTGAGGTGAGAAGGCGCACACGAGTCCACTAATCACAACACAATACACTACTATGGATTCATTCCCGTCGTCCTACGAGAAGGCCATCCATATCACTCATACTTGTCTTGAGTATTTTAGAGTATCCACTTCAAGTTGTCTATGTACCATGTAAGCATCCAAGAAGTCCATAACCGCGGACCCGGCTATTCGAATAGATCATGTTACCCCTGCAGGGGTGCACTTCTTCACACACGCTCTCGCCACTTACCGCCATGTACACGTCATCTAAATCGGCAACCTTCAAGCGGAAGCCTGGCGAGGGTGTCGGTCGTGACCTGACTAACCACACAAGACCCTAGTCCAGGTTTATCACCTATTCGGGTTCCATCCGCGAGGGAGTCCGACCGAGATTTCCATCACGGCCCCAAACGATGTGTGCAGGGTTCTCGAGCCCACCATTCGGATGCCACTCGGTACACTAGGCCACCTGTGCCCAGTCTGTCCCAAGCCCACCCTGCCGGGTGCCACTTGGTAGAAAAATAACACTACCTACAAACACCAGAAACTAGTTGCGACTCCTGGACAAAGATCATGTTGGTTAATAAGTCGAGAGGGCTTGGAGCGCCCGGAGCCCAATGTGTTGTAGTAACTAGTCATTGGACGACATACACAGAACTCAGTGCTTAAGGTCGGTTCTAGTGAGACAACCAACCATGTACTCCTACATGGCCTCTCACTGCTACCTTTAGCAAATCGTATTCACACACATAACTCTCAGTATCAGAACATAGCATTGCACTCCAATTCATTCCCAATGAATCAGACCTGACACACCCTAAGCAATAGCAAGCATGGCATGGTAGGAACACAACATTGGCTTCAATCAACTCCTACACATGCTAGTGGGTTTCAACTATTTATTATGGCAATGACAGGTCATGCAGAGGAATGGGTTCAACTACCGCAGCACAAAGTAGCAGTTGAAACGTTGTTGTCCTAATGGAATAACTTTGAGCAAGAGCGAGAGAGAAGGATTGTATCGGAATGAACAAGGGGGTTTGCTTGCCTGGTAGATCAACAGGGGGGCACTGCTCCTCAAACAGGTACTCTGGAGCACTCTCCGGAGTAGGACCTATCGAGAAGGAACGATGTCGACAATCAAAACACAAGCATATGCAACAATACTATGCATGATCATGGCATGTAGATGTGATGCTGATTGAGCTAATGTAGCTAGCATTCTATTTGAATGAAGTCCATTTGAACCAAGGGTTCAAATGCAACTCCAAACTTAACATTTATAAATGCCATTCATATGTTTTCACCTATACAGCAGGTTTAGGTTGGTTTTTCATGCATGAAACTAATACAAATGGATAGATTGGATTTCTCTGATAATTTTTCATATATAAATTATTTCAATCTGAGCTACGGTTGAATTTCTATGATTTTTTGAAGTTTATATTATTTCCTGGAATTTCTTGATTTAATTTAAGTCCAGAAATTAAATAAGTGCGTCAGCATGCGTCATGCTTGCGTCAGCAAGTAAAGAGTGCTGACTGGGTTCAAACCTGATGCGTGGGGTCCACACGTCAGTGTCTCAGGGTTAAACAGAGGGTTAGTTTATCCTAAATACAGGATTAGTGGCGTTGGGCCCACGGGCCAGTGTCGGGGGGATGGATTAGCTAAACGGTGATTAGCCCTAAGCTAATCACCTAACCCGCGGGGCCCACTTGACGGGCTGGCGAGGTTAAAGGGGTCAAACCCCACCGGCGTTTAGCCGCTGGCGAGGCCGAACGCGGCGGAGGGGTTCGGGATCATCGCTCCGGTGACCATTCGCGCGGCGGAGACCATCTGCGAGGAGCCCAGGCTTGCGCGCATCCAGTGGGACACGCGGGAGACAGTGGGGGTGCCGGAGCTCGCCGGAGTAGAGCTCGTGGCGGCGACCAGAGCATGGCCTAGGGCGGGCAAGGGATGCAGTGCACGGTGGAGTGAGCGGAGAGGCTCTACGGCCTTCTGGCGTCACCAGGAGCACAGTGACACGCTCGGTTGTGGGCTGTCGTGGCCAGGGTGACAGCAGCGACATGGACGGCGGCGAGAAGCTACGATCGTGGAGGGGGATGGAGCTACAGCATGCGAACAGCTAAACGGAGAGAGGGGGACGGGGCAGGAGCTCACGACAGTTCCGATGAAGTCTTCGGCAAGCTCGGGGGAGGCCGGACGCGAGTGGAACGGCGAGGGAGATCTCCGGTGACCGGAGATGAAGACGGCGACGATGCCGTCTCTCCAGGGCTTCCCGCATCGCGTGGCTCGATGGAGAGGTGGACGGCGACGTGGCGGAGCTTCTGAGCTGGTCGGAGAGGCGAGGGGGAGGCGGTGACTACGGTAACAGCGAGTGACGACGACGGCAGCGCTCGGGCGGGTCGAGAGAGAGAGAACCAGGGGAGGAGGGAGAGCGAGGGAGAGTGAGGGAGGTGCGGGGCGGCGCGTGATGTCTACTACACAACCTTCTTCTTGTAGACGTTGTTGGGCCTGCAAGTGCACAGGTTTGTAGGATAGTAGCAAATTTCCTCAAGTGGATGACATAAGGTTTATCAATCCGCAGGAGGCGTAGGATGAAGATGGTCTATCTCAAGCAACCCTTCAACCAAATAACAAAGAGTCTCTTGTGTCCCCAACACACCCAATACAATGGTAAATTGTATAGGTGCACTAGTTCGGCGAAGATGGTGATACAAGTGCAAAATAGATAGTAGATATAGGTTTTTGTAATCTGAAATAATAAAAACAGCAAGGTAACTAACGATAAAAGTGAGCGTAAACGGTATTGCAATGATAGGAAATAAGGCCTAGGGTTCATACTTTCACTAGTACAAGTTCTCTCAACAATAATAACATAGATAGACCATATAACAAGGCCTCAACATGGAACAAAGAGTCACTCCAAAGCCACTAATAGCAGAGAACAAACGTAGAGATTATGGTAGGGTACGAAACCACCTCAAAGTTATTCTTTCAGATCAATCTATAAAAGAGTTCATACTAGAATAACACCTTAAGATACAAATCAACCAAAACCCTAATGTCACCTAGATACTCCATTGTCACCTCAAGTATCCGTGGGCATGATTATACGATATGCATCACACAATCTCAGATTTATCGAACCAACATAAAAGTACTTCAAAGAGTGCCTTAAAGTTTCTACCGGAGAGTCAAGAACTAGTGCCAACCCCTATGCATAGGTTCCCAATGTCACGAAACCCGCAAGTTGATCACCAAAACATACATCAAGTGGCACAAGATATCCCATTGTCACCACAGATAATCACGGCAAGACATACATGAAGTGTTCTCATAATAGACTCAATCCGATAAGATAACTTCAAAGGGGAAACTCAATTCATCACAAGAGAGTAGAGGGGGAGAAACATCATAAGATCCAACTACAATAGCAAAGATCGGGATACATCAAGATCGTGCCATAGAGGGAACACGAGAGAGAACACAAGAGAGAGAGAGAGATCAAACACATAGCTACTGGGACATGCCCTTAGCCCCTAGGGTGAACTACTCCCTCCTCGTCATGGATAGCGCCGGGACGATGAAGATGGCCACCGGTGATGGGATCCCCCTCCGGCAGGGTACCGGAAAGGGCTCCCGAGAGGTTTTTGGTGGCTACAGAGGCTTGCGGCGGCGGAACTCCCGATCTATCTTCTGTTCTGGAAGTTTTAGGGTACGCAGGTATATATGGGTGAAAGGAGTACGTCGGTGGAGCTATGGGGGGCCCATGAGACAGGGGGCGCGCCAGGGGGGGTCGGCGCGCCCCCACCCTCGTGAGCACCTCCCGTATCTTCTGACATGGGGTCCAAGTCCATCAGGTGGGTTTCCTTCCAAAAATAACTTCTCCAGTTGATTTCGTTCCGTTTTGACTCCGTCTAATATTCCTTTTCCTCAAAACACTGAAATAGGCATAAAACAGCAAATCTGGGTTGGGCCTTCGGTTAATAGGTTAGTCCTAAAAATAATATAAAAGTGGATAATAAATCCCAATATTGCCTAAAACAGTAGATAATATAGCATGGAGCGATCAAAAAATATAGATACGTTGGAGACGTATCAAGCATCCCCAAGCTTAATTCCTGCTCGTCCTCGAGTAGGTAAATGGTAAAAAAGAATTTTTTATGCGGAGTGCTACTTTGCATAATTTCAATGTGATTCTTCTTAATTGTGGTATAAATATTCAGATCCGAAAGATTCAAGACAAAAGTTCATATTGACATAAAAATAATAATACTTCAAGCATACTAATAAAGCAATCATGTCTTCTCAACATAGCATGGCAAAAGAAAGTTCATCCCTACAAAATCATATAGTTAGGCTATGCTTCATTTTCGTCACACAAAGATGTTCCCAACTTCTATACCCCTGATGACAAGCCAAGCAATTCTTTCATACTTAAATAATCTCAAACTTTTTCAACCTTCACGCAATACATGAGCGTGAGCCATGGATATAGCACTATGGGTGGAATAGAATATGATGATGGGGATTGTGTGGAGAAGACAAAAAGGGGAAAGTCTCACATTGACGAGGATAATCAACGGGATATGGAGATGCCCATCAATTGATGTCAACATGAGGAGTAGGGATTGCCATGCAACGGATGCACTAGAGCTATGAATGCTCAACAAAAGAAAACTAGTGGGTGTGCATCCAACTCGCTTGCTCATGAAGACCGAGGGCATTTGAGGAAGCCCATCATAGGAATATACAAGCCAAGTTCTATAATGAAAAATTCCCACTAGTATAAAAAGACAACTTATGAGACTCACTACATGAAGAACAAGGTGCTACTTTGAAGCACAATATATGAGACTCACTACATGAAGAACAAGGTGCTACTTTGAAGCACAATATATGAGACTCACTACATGAAGAACAAGGTGCTACTTTGAAGCACAAGTGTGGAAAAGAGATAGTAGCATTGCCCTTTCTTTTTTGGGCCTTTTTTTTGGCCTTTCTCTTTTTTTGGGCAATGCTCTAATATTGATGATCATCACACTTCTATTGATTACAACATAAGGATTACAACTCGAAACTTAGAAGAAGATATGACTCTATATGAATGCCTCCGGCGGTGTACCGAGATGGTGCAATGAATCAAGAGTGACATGTATGAAAAAAATGCATGGTGCCTTTGCCACAAATACGATGTCAACTACATGATCATGCAATGGCAATATGACAAAAGTAATGTATGTCATGATGATGATGATGGAAGTTGCATGGCATGATAGGTAGGTATGGTGGCTGTTTTGAGGAAGATATAAGGAGGTTTATGTGTGATAGAGCGTATCGTATCACGGGGTTTGGATGCACCGGCGAAGTTTGCACCAACTCTCAAGGTGAGAAAGGGCAATGCACGGTACCGAAGAGGCTAGCAAAGGCGGAAAGGTGAGAGTGCGTATAATCCATGGACTCAACATTAGTCAAAAGAACTCATATACTTATTGCAAAAATTTAGAAGCCATCAAAGATCAAGTACTACGCGCATGATCCTAGGGGGATAGATTGGTAGGAGAAGACCATCGCTCGTCCCCGACCGCCACTCATAAGATGCACAAGCCAGGTACACTTCATGTTTCAAATTTGTTACAAAACTTTAACCATACGTGCATGCTACGTGACTTGCTAACTTCAACACAAGCATTCTTTAAAACCTTGATGATTATGGAATTGCTCAAGTTCTTGAGAGCACGCGCAAGTGCTAGGTTTGATCGTCGGCATTAACTGTATAGCGCTCTCAGTTTCCTCGGTTATGCTATAACCATTCCAATAGTGGGATAACTCTCTATTGTTGGGTTCTTCCCCAGTTACCAGAATCATTCCCATCATTTGCATTTTGTTCCCAGCTTGCACCGCCAATGTGTCATTCTACCATGGGTCTCTTCCATTTCCGGTGATAAGCAAATTCATCCATTGCATTGTCTTCAACAAGGTAATCCACATCATCCAAGTCCGAGTATGCCATTCTACTGACCCCCCTCCAAACGATCGCTTGAGAATTGCCTTAGGCTGGTATAAAGGTTTTCAAGGATCTTTGAATCAAAGGTAATTCTTTTTGCCACTTAAGGGGATATTTCTACGAGTCACCTTCCCTAACGTGCATCGTTATGGTATCATGGCAACTCAAACTCCTCGCTACGTGGACAATCGTTTACCACCTTCTTAAGCGTGAAATTGATGTCTACCTAGTGAACCTTCGTCATCCGTTTCTTTCCACCCCTCTTGATGTGTATCTCGTGTCTCAACCCGAGAGATGGTCCTATGTCTCATTCCGTGAGTTGTTCGATCTTCGAGAAGATCGACCCTTCTAGAGTCTCCTTCTTCCCTCCATGTCATGTTGACAGGATTTCTCAGAGCAAGACTTCGAGACAATAATGGTGATCGAATCAACGTTCCTACGAAGTGCAACCTGGATCGTGAAGACTGTACTAGTTGCGTTCCCCCTTCACCTTACCCTACGCTTGAATCTCGGGACGAGATTTTTGTTTAGTGGGGGTGAGTTGTCACATCCCTGGTCCTGTTATGCACTAGGCTAGACCTCATGTGAGCATCATGTTTTAATTCAAATGAAAATTGAATTGAGGAATTTTCAAAGCCTCAGAAACCTTATAAAAATGATCAACATTAAAATCTCCTCAAAGAAGTCCAAGAAAATGTTCCTCTTAGTCTCTGAAAATATTGCAAAGAGGTAAAACTCAAAACAATATTTTTGGTATCTCAGAGTTAATTATCTTGGGCCTTTGAATTAAATAAATAGCTATTTGCATTGGATATATATTTGATATATAAATAATATATGTCCAATAATTACTGGAACATTTTATGTGGTTTGGTATATTTTAACTCTAGCCACATAACTATTTTCAGGATTTTATAAAATGGTTTAGTATTTTACTAAACTAAAACAACACAGAACAAAATAGATAAATAAAAACAGAAATAGAAAGAGAGAGAAGGACTACCTGGCGCTCACCTGGTAGCCCACCTGGCCCAGTAGCACGGCCCAGCCCATCTCCACTTCCCCTCCCTGTCGCCTTCCTCCTCGCGCCAGTAGGCACAGGCGCGTGGCCGACGCACGCCGGCGCACGCCCCGGCCACCTCCTGCTTGCC
The DNA here is from genome assembly GCF_018294505.1 of Triticum aestivum. NCBI lineage: Eukaryota > Viridiplantae > Streptophyta > Magnoliopsida > Poales > Poaceae > Triticum > Triticum aestivum. The sequence goes on along the minus strand of NC_057813.1, from coordinate 33,361,770 downwards.
GCTCCACCTCGACACCCCGGACGCCTCCATGCGTGCCACGCCACCCCCCTGGAACTCCCTCACTCTCTCGAACTCCCCCCCCCTCCTCTGCTTCCTCTCTCCCTCACTCGCCCGAACGGACCCGTCGCCACCGACGCCATTCGCCGCGGCCACAACCACCGCCTCGCCTCCCCGACGCCTCCCAAAGCTCCGCCGGTCCTCCCTCTTCCTCCTCACCAAGACAGAAGGCGCCGGAAGCCCTGGATGGGGCCAGCTTCGCCGTTCCCCTCCTCGGCCACCGCGGATCGCCGCTGTCAAATTCGTCCCCGTCCGGCCTCCCTCAAGCTCGCCGTCCACCTCTACAGGGTCTACGTGAGCTCTCCGTCCGTTTCCCCCTCTCTGTTTCGTCGTTCGCGCGCCGTAGCTAGGTTATCCACCAAGACCGAAACCCCATCGCCGCCGGCCATGGCGCCACCGTGGCTAGGGCCACCGCAGCCCGCGCCTGAGCACGTCACCGTGCTCGGTGAACCCCCAGGAGCACGTAGCCCTCCTCGTTTACTCCTCTAGTGCGCCATAGCTTCGCCACCGTTCGCGCCCGAACTCCGGCCACCGCGGAAGTGCTCGCCGCCGTCGTCTCCGGCCACCCCGCGGCCCCTCGTGCAGCCAGCTAGGTGCGGTCGTGTACGGGCTACCTTCTGGTGGCCTTCGCGCGTCCAACCTCCGCCCGTAGCGCAACCCCGGTGAACATCCGCCGCGTTTCGGGTCGCCGCCGGCCAAACTCCGGTGGCCAGTGACGTGGCACTATCATTAGCCACTAATGACGCACTAACCAACCCCCTAGGCCACTGACTGTGGACCCCACCCCTGGTCAAACCCCAGTCAGCGCTGGGTTTGACCGGGATTAGCTCCTGTGTCACTGACATGTGGCCCCCACACGTCAGGTTTGACCTGGGGCGCCCAGTTGACCCTGCTGACGTCACTGTGACGTGGTGCTGACGCCATAATCATTTCTGGATTTAATATTATTCAGGAAATTCCAGAAAATGCCTAAAACTTCTAAAAATAATAGAAAATTAACCGTAACTCCAAATTAAATAAATTATATATGAAAAATTATCAGAAAAATTCAAGGAATCCATCTGTACCATTTTTATGAATGTTAGAACAACTTATAGCTGCTGTATAGCACAAATCAATTAAATGGCATTTGAATAATCACATATGGAGTTTGAATTTGAATCTTGTATTCAAACCAACTTCATTTAATCTGTTGCTAGTTGCATTAGCCCAAAACACATTCATTTTGCCATGTCATGATCATGCATCATATTGTGCATTGCATTGATTGTGTTCCCTTCTGTGTTGCCGGTATTTGTCCCCTCTCGATAGACGTGATACCGATGATGTGATCGTTGACACTGATGAAGACTCAATGTTATCTTCAGAAGTGCCAGGCAAGCAAAACCCCCTTGTTCATTCCGATAAAATCCCACTCTCTCGCTCCTGCTCTCTTTTACTGCATTAGGACAACACCGATTCATCTGTTACTTGCTGCGGTAGCCGAACCCCTTTATCCTTTGCATGACCTGTCATTACCACAGTAAATAGATGAAACCCACTAGCATGAGTAGGAGTTGTTTGAGCCCTGTTGTGCCTACTCATTCATGCTTGTTTGTCATGCCTGCTACCGCTTAGAGTTGAGTCAGGTCTGATTCATCGGGGATGAATCAGAGGTGTGTGAACATGTCCTACTGTGTGTGAGCTAAGTGTGTGAACACGATTTGGTAAAGGTAGCGGTGAGAGGCCATGTAGGAGTACATGGTGGGTTGTCTCATTGAAGCCGTCCTCAGGAACCGAGTTCTGTGTTTGTGATCCATGATTCAGCTACTACCACGCATTGGGACCGAAACCAATGGACCCTCTCGACTTCTTAATCACCCGTGTCCTCTGTCCAGGAGTTGCAAGTAGTTTCTGGTGTTTGTAGTATGCTGGAGGCCGTGCGCAGCGCTGACCGTAGGGGTGGGCTGTGATGCGGTAGGCACGTGGCTGGGTAAACCGGGCGCCCGTTTGGTGTCACGGAACCCTGTTCACATCGTTTGGGGCTGTGAGCGAAACTCCGGCCGGATCTACTCATGGATGGAACCCGAATAGGCGATAAACCTGGACTAGAGACTTAGGTGATTAGGTAGGTCGTGGCCGACACCCACGTTGGGCTTCCGCTTGAAGGTTGTCGAGTACATGTCGTGTAAACGACGGTAAGTGGTGAGAGCGTGTATGCAGAAGTACACCCCTGCAGGGTTAACCTAATCTATTCGAATAGCCGTGTCCGCGGAAAAGGACTTCTGGATTGCTTATATCAGTTCATAGACAAGTGAAAGTGGATACTCTAAAATACGCAAGATAAGCGTGAGTGCTATGGATGGCGTTCTCGTAGGGAGACGGGAGCGGATCCATAGTGGTGTATTGATATGGTGAATATGTGGACTCGTGTGCGTCACCTCAAAAGAGTCGCTTGCAGTCGTAGTTTAGGATAGCCACCGAGTCAAAGCTGGCTTGCTGCAGTTAAACCCCACCACCCCTTTGTTGATAATGATGCATATGTAGTTAGTTCTGATGTAAGTCTTGCTGGGTACATTTGTACTCACGTTTGCCTATTTTATGTTTTTGCAGAGAGACTTCGGTCTCACTAGTAGTTTCGCATGGACTTCGACGTTTAGCTTGTTACCTCAGCTATGATCTTGTGCCTCGGCAGGATCTGGTAGATAGTCAGGCTTCTCAGCCTTTTTCATTTATAGATGTCTGTACTCAGACATGATAGCTTCCGCTTGTGCTTTGATTTGTATGCTCTGAATGTTGGGTCGTGAGACCCCTGTTTGTAATATCTCGCTCCTCGGAGCCTATTGAATAAATACTTGAGTCGTAGAGTCATGTTGTGATGCCATGTTGTATTTGCACATATTGAGCATATTGTGTGTATGTTATTGAAATGCTTGGTATGTGTGGGATCTGACCATCTAGTTGTTTATCTTTAGTAGCCTCTCTTACCGGGAAATGTCTCCTAGTGTTTCCACCGAGCCATGGTAGCTTTCTACTGCTCCGGAACACTTAGGCTGGCCGGCATGTGTCCTTCTTCGTTCCTGTGTCTGTCCCTTCGGGGAAATGTCACGCGATGAATACTGGAGTCCTGTTAGCCTGCTACAGCCCGGTTCACCGGAGTCCTGCTAGCCCAGTGCTACAGCCTGGATTCACTCGCTGATGACCGACACGTTCGATGCTGGGTCATGGATGCCTGTCCCTGTAAGTTTGTGCCACTTTGGGTTTACAACTAGCCATGTCAGCTCGGGCTCTTTATCATATAGATGCTAGCGACACTGTCATATACGTGTGCCAAAAGGCGCAAACGGTCCCGGGTAAAGGTAAGGCGACACCCGTGGGAATACCGTGCGTGAGGCTGCAAAGTGATATGAGGTGTTACATGCTAGATCGATGTGGCATTGAGTCGGGGTCCGGACAGCGGTTCCGATGGAGTCTTCGGCGATCTCAGGGGAGGCCAGATGCGAGTGGAACGGCGAGGGCGATCTCCTGCGACCAGAGATGAAGACGGTGGTGATGGCAGCTCTGCAGGGCTTCCCGCGTCGCGTGGCTCGACGAAGAGGTGGACGGCGACGTGGCGGAGCTTCTGAGCTGGTCGGAGAGGCGAGGGGGAGGCGGTGGCTACGGTAATGGCGAGCGGCGGTGATGGCAGTGCTTGGGCGGGTCGAGAGAGAGAGAACCAGGGGAAGAGGGAGAGCAAGGGGGAGTAAGGGAGGTGCGGGGCGGCACGTGGCGTCGTCGGGCGTTCCGGGCGACGAGGGGGGGGGAAGCAAGAGGTGGCGGGAGACGTGGCCGCGGGTGAGCGCGCGCGTGACACGCACGGTGCCAGTAGGCGCGAGCAAGAAGACAGAGGAGGAGGCGGGCTGGGCTGCTGCTGGGCTGGCCACAGTGCTGGGCCAGCACAGGAGCTGGGCCGCAGGTAAGTTTCTCCATTTTGTTTTCTTTTCTATTTTCTGACATTTGTTTCGATTTAATAATAATATTAAACCAATTTATTTCCTTATGCCAATTTTTGTAGGGGCTAGTAGTGTTATTCCAGAGCTCCTCAACAACTGGCATAATTCTTGGACATATATTATATATATAACATATATATATCCAAGGCAAAATAATTACTGGATTAATCCAAATGCCCAAAATAAATATCTATGAGCTCCTAAAAATATTGGTCTGATTTTTATCTCTGTCCAATATTTCCAGAGAGCAACATGAACATTTTCTTGGACCTTTTTGGAGCAATTTTTATCTGGTTCATTTCCAGAAATGATTCTGAGGGTTTCACAAATCCCCATTTCAAATTTAACTGGAATTTAAACATGATGCACTCATGACTAGCTAGCCTGGAGGAGCAAGTACCCTGGCGGCAGCTACTGCAACTGCCTCTTGGTAGAGTTGGTCAGCGCATATGAGCACGTCTTTCTTGTCAGAGGGGATGGTGATGATGGCCAGTAGCCCCGGTATCTTCAATGTGTTGTAGGCGTGATGTGACGCTGCCATGAACTTGGCCAACGCTGGGCGGCCAAGGATCCCGTTGTACAGCAGGGGGATCTCAGCGACATCAAAGACGATCTTCTCTTTCCTGTAGTTCAGCTTGCCCCCAAACGTAATGGGTAGTGTGATTTTTACTTTTGGCTGACTCCTTCCCGGGTTGACCCCTTGGAACGTGCCCGTCTCCTCGAGATCTCCATCAAGAATCTGCAGCTTCTTGATCACAGCGGGCGAGATCAAATTCAGACCAGCCCCACCGTCCACCAGCACTTTGGTCACCCTGAGGTTGCGTATTGTTGGTGAGACCAACAACTGCAAACACCCGACCGCAGTTGTGCAATCAGGGTGATCCTCTATGTCAAAAACGATGGGCGTGCGGGACCACTTCAGGGGCCTCTGGGCATCAAACGACGGCTCTGCCGCAGTGACCTCACGCGCCCACGACTTTAGTTGGTGGTGTGAGGTCTGCAAGGAGGCGCCACCGTCGATGCACATGGCCTTTGTAGCCTTTTGGAACTCGTGCTCGCTGGACTCGTCGTCCTTGTCGTGATCATCATCTTCTTCTTTCTTGTCACGGCAACGAGCGGGCCTCTCTTGTAGGTTATCTTTGCCGCGGTGACCTCCCTGGCCGCCACGTTTCTTGCCGGACCCCACGGCACCATCCTGACCCTTCTTCTTGTCCCGCCTTTCATATTCAACCTTCTGCTTTTACGCAAGGAGCTCAACCTATCAGCAGTTCTGGAGGTCATGGGCCTTGGTGCGGTGGATCTTGCAATACTGCTTGTCGGAGTTTCCTAGCTTGCCGGCGGCCGCCAGGGCCAGGCAGGAGGCACACCTCACAACCACCTTGCCGGGGTCGTCTGCCTTGGCCTTTTCGGCGGCGCCAGGCTCGCCGGATCCCTCAACTGCAAGCATAGTCTTGCCCTTGCGCTTCCTATTGCGGCGCCGGCCCTTCTTTGTTGAGGCGGCGGTGTCTTCGTCTGTGCAGTCAGTTTTCGCACCGGCGTCCTCTCCGGGGTACTTCCTCCCCTCTTTAGCTCGAGCACATCTGTTGGCTAGGACATAGAGTCAGGCCACATCCTTGACCTTGTTCATCGCCAACTCTTCACGCATCTTGCAGTTGTGCACATTCTGATGGAATGCACTGATAACGGCGGCAGGGTGAACATCTACGATGTTATACTGCACCCGACTGAACCTCTGTATGTACTTGCGCAGGTTTTCACCTTCTTTCTGGGGGATGATGTGCAAATCGCTTGCCTGGATGTGAGCTTAATGGCCTCCAGTGAAGGCGCCAACAAACTCATGGAACAAATCCGACCAAGAAGAAATGGAATCTACTAGCAAGTGCATCAACCATGACATGATGTTGGGTTTTAGTGCCAACAGGAAGTAATTGGCAAGCACCTTGTCGTTGCGAGCTCCTGCAGCTTGCATCGCGATGGTGTAGATGCTAAGGAACTCCGCTATGTGGGTCTTTCCATTGTACTTCTCGCCAACATCGGGCTTGAACGTGTGGTGGAAGGGCCACTGGAACTACCGCAACTCTCAGGTAAAGGCAGGACAACCCACCTTGTAAGGCAGGTCGACGGGATCCCCGGCGCTGGGTGGCCTACAGTAGGCCCCACGCGCCGATCTGACTGATGGCGCGTCTCCCGTCGTTGTTCGATGGTATTTCGAGCATCTTCCTGGGCCCGTTCCCGAAGGACTTGATGTTGGTCGCGGCGGGTTCGTGGGTCGAACGATGCTGTGGAAACATTGTCACCGACGTCGACTCGATGGGCCGGCGGTTGCTGTCACGGCCGCGGGGGAGGGGGGGAGTGCACCATGGTCGCGGCGTCTCTGGTCCCCCCGCCGCTAGCGTGCACCAGCTCGTCTGGACGCCGGGGTGAGGGCCCCATTGGGAGCGGTCCGTCTTTGTTGGCGAAGCCGACAAGGCTTCGGATGGTGGCTCTCCACTCGTCGAGCTTCTCTGCGGTGGGGGAGGAGTCGAGGAGCAGCTGCACACGCACTAGCGCTTCTGCTGGCATGGGCGGGGGCGAGATTTGCATAGACCGTGACGTGCTCCGACTTCTAATTGGGTTAGAAGGGGCCCTATCGCGGTCTCACGGTCGCATGCCGCCTGCACCGGCATCAGAGCGCGCACTGCGGCCTGGTTCATCCTGCGAGTGGCGCACATGGATCTTTCCGCGGTGGTGCCCGGGGGCTCCGGCATCACGATGTTGCTCATCGTGTGTGGTCTGGGAAAGGCGCAGCGCGGGTGGCTCATCGTCTTGGGTACGGACAACGCCGCTCGCCTGGCTCCGATCGCCAGAATGTCGTGGACGCTCGCGGGCCACGTCTCCGGCCCCATCCGTGGCCAGCCGGCCTCCTGCTTGTGCCTGCACGGACGGGCCACCCCCAGGCGAGCCGATCACTATCATCTTTTTCTTGGGGGCCATGGTAATAATCCAGCCCGTGTGTTCACCTCCAAACCGGATTTTCACAGCTCGCGCCCCCTACCTGGCGTGCCAAAGATGTCGGGGGAAACGACACCTACGGGATCACAGGGAATCCCTTTTGCTACGGTTGGCGGGCGCAGGGCTGTGGAAAGAGCGGGATTTGGAGATCAACGCAGGGGGATTATCCAGGTTCGGGCTGTAAGTGATGCGTAATACCCTACTCCTGCTAGTTTCTGTTTATCTGGTGTTCTTGGACTAGCTACAAAGAGTGTCGCGTCCAAAAAGTCCGAATCGTTTCCTAGTACGCCGTGGGCCTCCTTTTATAGTCAAAAGGGGCTGCCACAGTGGCACACAGGAGGTGGAAAGTTGCACAGTAGTTGAGTCTATGTTCTGGCAACGTAGGACAAACGCATTTAATTCGCTGCCGACGTGCCCTTCTCGCTTTATCGGGGATGGCGAGGAAGCTCATCCCAGCTGTCGCCGCCTCGCCTGGCCTCGACGCGCGTCTGAGCTGATGGGGCGTGAAGTGCCACGATGGCTGGCTGGTTGCTGAGTTGATGTGTGGTAGAGTCTTCTCGAAGATCTGCATGCCACCATGCAGGTGCTTGCTGAAGTGGTCTGGAAACCGCACGTCGCCACGCAGGTGCCTGCCTAGTTGGTCAGCTGGTAGTTGTGTGGAAATGGAGGTGGAGTTTTGCACTACTAGGAAAAGGCCTACTAATGGCGCACCGGTTTTGCCTACTAATCGCGCACTACCGGTGCGCCATTAGTATCACGCCACTAGTATTTTTTACTAATGGCGCACCACTAGTGCGCCATTAGTATCTGGTGTACTAATGGCGCACCATGCAGTGCGCCATTAGTTTTGCCCATAGTGTGCCACTAGTGTCTGCTATACTAATGGCGCACCACATGGTAGTGCGCCATTAGTAACAATTTTTTTAATTTTTTTTCTTAATGTCAGGTCACTATTTCACATATGAGAAATCCAACACATATATATATACAACAAGCATCCATATAACAATCATAGCCAATACACAAGTTCCATCATTACATATTACAAAAGTTTCACATTGTTCATCCAACACCGTTATCCATCAATTCACAAAAGTTTCACATTGATACAAAATAAAAACACAAATGGAAAAGAAGCACTCCATCCATGCAAGCTTCCATGAATTAAATCAAATCTGCAAAATGATAAACAAGTTAGAAGAAGAAGAAGAAGAAGAAGACTAGAAGAATACTAGAAGAAGAAGAACACTAGAAGAAGAATAAGAAGAATTTTGGAAAAGAAGAAGAATAAGAAGAAGACTATAAGCTTATTATGTAAACTTGATCATTTTGTGCTAACATAAGTTATTTTGGAGCTAACCTATATGAAACTAAGCATATAATTAAGCTCTAAGTTAGCATATTAGAGCCAACTTAGGTAAAATGAAGCTAACCTATAGGAAACTAAGCATATTAGAGATAACATAGGTAACTAAGTATATATATATCATTTTGGAGATCTGACATACCTGACAAAGTTCAGTTCTCATGCATTGTTCTTCTCCTTCTCCTTCTCCTTCCTCAGCCTGATGCGCCAAGAGCGGCGAGGCGGTGGAGGCAGTGGAGGCAGTGGGATGTAGTATTCTACCACAATTGGCGTGGTCATGTCGCCCAGCTATGGGATCGCCAGTGCCACCACCGGTGCATGGTCATTGTCAGGCACCACCACCATCGCGAGGCCACCTTCAGGCACGACCATCGCTAGGTCATCCTCAGCCAACTCCATCTCTTGCCCATGGTCAGCCACCACCATCTCTTGCCCATGGTCAGCCACCACCATCTCTTGCCCATGGTCAGCCACCACCATCTCTTGCCCTTGGTCAGCCACCACCAGCGCTAGGTCATCCTCAGCCTGATGCCCATCATCATCCTGCAGCTCCTCATCCCCACTCTGCTCCTCTTCTCCCGCACTCATGTCCGGATCATCCTTCTTGTTGTCTATGCTGCTGCCAGAATCGCTGCTGCTTTCGCTATAGCCAGAATCGCTGCTGCTTTCGCTACAGCCAGAATCGCTGCTGCCAGAATCGCTGCTGCCAGTGTCGCTGCTGCTGCTCCCATTACCTGTCCAAAATGCAACAATGACCGTTAACAATCGATGTGAGACAAAGCCAAATGTAGAGGAATAAGAAGAGGCAGAATGTACCGGCATCATCATCGTCAGCGTAGCGCATGAGACACATAATCGTGTTGAACACCTTCACGATGAGCATGGTGGCGTTGTCGTCGTACCTGAAGAGAAGGAAGTACCCCAGCCACAGGTCGTAGGCACGGTAGAACTTCTCCCACCCACGAGACAAGTACATGTGGCCCTCCTTGATCACCAACTCCACATCCCACTGCCTGTGAAACCCGCTACCGGCCTGTCGCAGCTTCACATTATTTGGCGGATCTTCACCCATCAGCATGTTCATAAAACTGTTAGGCAGCCTTTGCAGTTTGGGACAATGAGTGATGTAGCAAACAACAGATATCATAATGAGATGGGTGAAGGGGTGATCTCTCGTTTTATATACGTGCGTCATGGATGATACTGAAGTCTCAAGTATGATAATGAAGAACTCGGAAGCATCCAACTCGTACTGCGGTGTCGCAGAGCGGCGGTGGCTGCTTCCCGCCATCTCTGATAAGCAGCAGAAGAGACCAAGTAGTACCCTTACAACAGATCATAAAACATGCATGATAACAGGCATTAGTCGCAAGTGCCCCATATGTCCTATTTTTAGCAAAGTCATGCTAAAATTCACGGAAAATTTCAGCATGACATTTGCTGAAAATAGGACATATGGACTACCCGAATTTGCCGGAACGGAAGTTAATCGACATTCCGGCAAACTCAAGGGCCTCTCGGGGTACCTGCACAATCATCACGACACGATGGTCGGAGACAAAACCGAGCAAACTAGCAAAATCATCAGAAATTTTTTCTGTAAAAGATGATCATCATCTTTACAAGTCTTTCTCAATGTGATCACAAGTAATTCAGAGGCATCACAAGTAATTCAGAGCAAAGAAACAGCTTAATCCATGCCTCAGCTTATCAACAATCATTACTTGTCAAATAAAGAAGAAGGAACAATTTATTTGTGACATAGTTACAAATGATGACAGAATGAAGCAAACACCCTACACTAGCCTAAAAACAAGTGAAGTTTCACCCATATAAGAACAAGTGAATTCTAGTCACATTGAATCTGAAAGAGAATGCAAAATGCTACTTGGTATTTTCAATCTGGATACTGCATAAATAGTGTTGGAATCTTGGTAATACACTAGTTCTAGAAGAAGTAGACAGACATATATACATCCATCTAATTCTAGAGGAAGTAGACAGAAATATGCATGAACCATCTAGCATTCAAACATATATCCGGAGGACTTGAGGATTCTTTAGTCCAAACAATACATGAACAGCTGCTGATATGCTTTTCTATAGACAAAATCTCTTGTCGTAAACGGGAGACGGGAAACATCAAAACTAGCAGAAGCAGACCCAATGTGCATATATTCTATCTAGCTAAAATGTTATCACTGTCCCAACCCATAGCAAGAATGTTAATATGTTATCACTAAAATGTAAGAACAATCAATCTATTTAATATGTTATCACTGTCCCTCCCCATAGCAAGAATCACTCACTAGAGTTATTCCTCCACATAGTGGTCTATATTTCAAACAATTTGTTATAGTCAGTGGTCAAAATTGCACATATGCTGCACCTCTAACACCTAGGTCGGGAGCCACTCCGCTGCTGGCACGTCAGGAGCATCCAATTTTGAGATCCACTGTTAAACTTAAATGCTACACAGTTCCATAGAGATCCATTGTTAAACTAAAATGCTACAGTTTCAGAGAAGAGAAGAGAATGACACAATACTACTAGTCCCAGTTCCAGTACTCCACAGATTTGAGACAATATTTGACTGAATTACTAAATGACCATAAACACAATGTCATGATAAACTGCCAACAAAAACACATGGAGTACTTGACAAAATACTTGCCATAGTAATAGTCAATGTTTCGCATTACTAAATGACCATTATTCCAAAATGACCCTAAAATCTTCATATGGCATCTCCAAAATGACCATTATCTCACTAAATGACCAAAATGAACATGTAACAGCAATCTGTGCACACATCTGACTAGATGATCATTACTATGATATTTTGACAGCAATATGTAGACACAGTCTGATGGAAAATTTAGCATGAGTAGTTTTGATAGTTTTTCAGTTTTGAGTTTTGACATACAAAGGGACCAACAACAATTGATTATCTCATAGAGTTTATATACAAACAATAAATTAATTTCCTGGAAAAGCATTTCTTTCAAATTTTGGTTATCATGAAATTGTGTTTATGGTCATTTGGTTATCTCACAGAGTTTATATACAAACAAAAAATTGATTATCTGGAAGGCAGAGTGAAACAGGGTTGTTGCCAGCACTGGCTACGGCTCAAGACCTTTACTATTCCCAAGTAATATTCCATTTGAAAAGAGGTCAGTGCTGAAAGAAAAGGTAGCTACAGAAGTGCAGAGCAAAGTTCAGTCTTTGCAGGTTGCACATGTGAGTTTCTTCCTCTTTTTCTGTTCTTTCCTGAGGAACAGAAATGAGTATGGCCTTGAGAGGCACAACACTACTCCTGTAGACTAGAGCTAGCACATATATATATATATATATATCAAGTAGAAGGGGTTGCACTATTGTGGTCTTGGGGAGCTTAATTTCTCAAGCCAGCACCCATGGATTCAGTCATACAGCAAGAATGCAGACTTGATTTTAGGTTCTAGAAATGAAAAATCGTCTGTCAGTTTACCAACTGATCAACCCTAAGCAAAAGCAGTTAAGAATGAACTGAGAGTTAGACAGGGTTGCCACCAGCCCTTAGCAAAAGCAGCTCATGGCCTTTGCTATCCCCAACTAGTATTTCATTTGGAAAGAGATCAGTGCTGAAAATGTGACACTGCAGAAGTACTTGTATGGCAAAGTTCGGACTCTGTAGGTTGCAGAAATACAGAGCAAAGTTGAGACATTGTAGGTTGCAGAAGTACTTGTATCGCCGTCGGATGGGACGAGCGACGAGGTGGTGCGGGAGTAACCTCGCGGGCAGCCGCCGCCGCCTTGAATCACCGTCGGTGGCCGGGCTGGAGGGGGCCCCGCAGCGAAAAGGGGGAGCGGGTCGGTGAGGCGAACAGGGAGGGAGCAGGAGAAAAATGTAGAGAGGGTGGGGCGAAGGGAAGCACCTCGCTGCAGGACGCCGCGCGGTCGCCAACCGGAGTGGCCGCAGTGGTGGAGCAGGCTGCCCCGCTCTCCCTGGCGACGGCGAGGCTGCACTGGGAGCAGTCTCCTCCTCCTCCTCGCCGTCATCCTCCTGGTCCTCCTCCTCCGGCTTGGGGCGCGGGAGCGTGGGGGCGGCGGCGCGGGGGAGCTGCAGTGGTGGGGGGCGTGGGGGCGCGGGGGCGGCGGCGCGGGGGAGCTGCAGTGGTGGGGGGCGCGGGGGCGCGGGGGCGGCTGCGCGGGGGAGCTGCAGTGGTGGGGGGCGCGGGGGCTCGGGGGCGGCGGCGCGGGGGAGCTGCAGTGGTGGGGGTGCGGGGGCGCGGGGGCGGCGGGGGTGGATTCTGGCGGGGGTCGGGGCGGCGGCGGCAGGGGATGGAGGGGACGGATGGGGCGTGCAGGCGCGGCGGCGGCGTACGGTTGGGGAGGAAGGGAGGGAGGGGAATAGGCGGAGTGGGGGGAAGCTTACTAATGGCGCACCCAGCGGCGGTGCGCCATTAGTAGTTTTGCAAAAAAAAGAATAAAAAAAATCAGTACTGGCGCACTCCCTGTCTGGTGCGTCATTACTAGTTAGAACTAGTAATTGCGCACTTTGGTTTGATGCACCATTAGTATGTATGTAAAAATGAAAAAAAATTATAACTAGTGGCGCACCTTTTGTGTGGTGCGCCATTAGTGTCTTCCACACTAATGGCGCATCACCAACCGGTGCGCCATTAGTATATAGTAGTGGCGCACTACTTCCCCGGTGCGCCATTAGTGTCAATCCTATCTATAGCCCTTTTCCTAGTAGTGTTGGCAGGGGCGCATCGGACCGCGGCCCCGGATATGTCTCCGGCAAGGGTCTCGTAGGTGTCCCCGGCAAGTGTCTTGCCAGGGGTTTCCGTCTTCTAGTTCTCACCTAGTCTTGCTTGTTTCTGGTCTTCACAAGGAACTGCATGCCACCCCGGAGGCGCCCCCCAAGCCTTGGTTCCGATGTGGTTGAGGGCATCGGAACTCTCAGGCTCGAAGCCGGCAGCTCGGCTAGCGTTTGGGCAAGTTGCCCCGGCAAGGTTCTTGCCGGGGCTATCGAGGCTGCCCTGCCAAGGGTCTTGCCGGGGGAGTCCACCTCACCCTTCTTCCCTTTATGCTCCTGGCATGGCGTTGATTTGGTTGCTTCGTGCCTTTGCTTCCTCTGCATCGCCAAGCGTGGACAGGGGTGTGGGGCTGCGCCCACGCACAAGTAAAGGGGATCTATCGTAGTCCTTTCAATAAGTAAGAGTGACAAACCCAACGAGGAGCAGAAGTAAATGGCAAGTGGTTTTCAGCAAGGTATTCTATGCAAACATTGAAATTATCGGTAACAGATAGTTTTGTGATAGGATAAATCATAATGGGTAACAAGTAAATAAATAAACTAAGGTGCAGAAAGGTGGCCCAATCGTTTTTGTATCAAAGGATAATCCTGGACAAACTCTTATATAATGCAAAGCGCTCCCAAGGACAGATAGGAATTGTTATCAAGTTAGTTTTCATCATGCTCATATGATTCACGTTCGTTACTTTGATAATTTGATATGTGGGTGGACCGGTGCTTGGGTGCTGCCCTTCCTTGGACAAGCCTCCCACTTATGATTAACCCCTCTCGCAAGCATCCGTAACTACGGAAGAAGAATTAAGGTAAACCTAACCATAGCATGAAACATATGGATCCAAATCAGCCCCTTACAAAGCAACGCTGTCGGTGTCAAAACCGGCGGATCTCGGGTAGGGGGTCCCGAACTGTGCGTCTAGGCGGATGGTAACAGGAGACAAGGGACACGATGTTTTACCCAGGTTCGGGCCCTCTTGATGGAGGTAAAACCCTACATCCTGCCTGATTGATATTGATATTGTGGATGTTTACAATAGTGGATCTACCACGAGATCAAGGAGGCTAAACCCTAGAAGCTAGCCTATGGTATGATTGTAATGGTTGTTGTTGTCCTACGGACTAGATCCATCCGGTTTATATAGACACCGGAGAGGGCTAGGGTTACAGAGAGTCGGTTACAATGGTAGGAGATCTACGTATCCGTATCTCCAAGCTTGCCTTCCACGCCAAGGAAAGACCCATCCGGACATGGGACGAAGTCTTCAATCTTGTATCTTCATAGTCTTGGAGTCTGGTCGATGATGATAGTCCGGCCGATGATAGTTCGGCCGATGATGGTAGTCCGGCTATCCGGACACCCCCTAATCCGGGACTCCCTCAATAGCCCCCGAACCAGGCTTCAATGACGATATGTCCAGCATGTGTGTAGTCTTCGGCGTTGCAAGGCGGGTTCTCCTTCAAGTTCTACGTACCTGCCGAACAGTGTCTGGCTTCCTCATCAATGTTGCGCGTCTTGGCTTCCACGCCCAATAATGGCCTTCTTCCACGCGTCGCACGAATGTGAAAAGCCAGGGTGTCTTTTATGTTTTACCCCCTAGTTGTGCGAATAATCTGCCTATAAGGGAGGCAAGAATCCAGATCCAAATCACCATCTTCCTCCCGCAAATACTCATCGGAGCGGTTTCGACCAAGAATCCATTCCATCATGGACCATCAACGCGGCTCCTCTTCTCGCGCTCCCAACCCTTTGCCAGGAGATTGGAGGAGATGCTCTGTTCCGCACAACGAGCTGGCGAAGCTCCAAGCGGCGGGATATCTCCCTCCGGCCTTTATGGTTCCAATTTGAGCCGGGCTGGCCACCTACAAAGGTGGGAAGCAAGCGGAGGTTACCCCAAGTCCCAACAAAGGGGAGCGGATATGCTTCGTCCCCTATATGATAAGGGGGCTCAGATTTCCTGTACATCCATTCCTCCGCGGGCTCCTGGATTTCTACGGACTCCAGCTTCATCACCTCACGCCCGCCTCAATCCTGCTTATTGCGGGTTACGTAGCTCTTTGCGAGCTATTCCTGGGCGTCGAGCCCCATTTCGCGCCGTGGAAGAGGTTGTTCTGCCTTGTACTCCGCTCTCACGAGGGGTCCATATATCAAGTGGGCGGCGCCGAAATATGGCGCATTGCCGGGACCGGATATCCATCCGGAACCCCTAAGAAGGCGTCCGAAGACTAGCCTTCGGAATGGTTTTATATAGAAGACGCTCCGCTGCCGGACCCTGTTCGGATCGGCCTCCCGAAGTTCAGCAATGCTCCTCTGAAGAAACGCCTGAGTTGGCGTCCGCGGAGCCCCCAACTGGAGGAAGACAAGAGCGTCCATTATTTGATGGGCCGAATAAGGTTACTGGCCCATTCCGGGTTGACCATGATTGGAGTCATGGCAACATGCATTATGTGGGGGGTGCAGCCACTACAATACAGGGGCCACCCCATGTGGGATTTCAACGGGGAGGACGATGCCACCCGTCATGGCCGCAAAGGGCCGAATTCGGTCGAAGACCTGGTGACGATCCTGTCCGGCCTGTATAAGGGGGAGAAGGAGGATTTCCTTCGGATGAACCCGTTAAATGGGTTCTCCATGAATAATCCCCGGCCTTGGGTAAGCGAACACTCTACGTGCCCGACCCATGCTTTTTGAAACTTAAGTTTCTTATATTGTGTTCTTCTTTCGACGCAGGATCTGCGCCGGATCGTGGAGGACATGCTAAGTCCAGCTCCACAACCCGAGGATCCAGAGAGATCCCGGGATCCGGCCTCCGAAGAGGATCCGGACATAAAGGTGGAGCTAATCGATGGGGTGTTCCACCAGCTCAGCATGGACAATGCTTTAGTCGCCATCATGGCCGACTATCCCGGACTATATCCGGCTTCCCAGGTGATTGCGACCGAAGTCCTGACACCGTCATTCCTTCCTTGCTTATTTCTGACCATCGTATATGATGGCGCTGTGCAGGAGGCGCCCATAGGGCGAGAAGCCGAGCCCGCGGTGGCTGACCAACAAAGGCCAGTCTGGACCAATAGGCAGAAGAGGAGCGCGGCGCGGACTGAAACATCACCGCAAAGGTGTAGCTCACAATTCATTATTTAGAGCAACGTTCCTAGGAAGCGTTTGAGTGCTCATGACTTTTGTAGGGAAAAAAGAGCCCACCGGACTGCGTGCGTGGAGGTTGCCAATCCAACCTCTACCAGCCAAGCTCCGACACCTGGTCTGGAGGGGGAGGCGAGCGCAAGTCGCGAGCCGGACGTTCCTCCGATGGAGGATGCCGACAGACTGTCCGCCACCAAGTCTGAGGTGGAGAGTGCCATGAATCACAGGCGCCGCCGGAGAGTTTTTCGTGACACGTGCTTCTCCCCCGAGGCATTGAATGCCTTTAACGCGGGGGACGCGCACCTTCGTGCTGCTGAAGATGGTTTTACCAGAGCCACAGAGCAGTATGTGAAAGACATACGGGTAAGAGAACTTAATAGTTGTATATGCCAGTAGCCCCCGAGACTTAAAGTAGTTATATTAACTGATTTAAGGATCATATGAAACGTAGGATCTTACCGAGAAGAATACCCAACTGTCTCAGGAGCTGCAGGAGTGCAAGGCCCAACTTGAGGCCGCACTCTCTGGCGCAGGAGGAAACACAGGGACCTCTCCTGGTAACGCATTATTTTGGAAAGATAAGTAGCGTTTGGCCTTTGCACAAGTCTAAAAAATGACGTTGCAGGTGCTGCCGGACAAGATCCGGACAGGCAAGAACTTCTGCGCCAACTAAAGGCCGGCGAGAGGGTGCTGCATAAGGTGCAGCATGAAAGGAACAAGCTCCAGGATGCCCATGCCCAGCTTGGAGAAGAGCTGAAAGGCGTTCGGGCCGAGCTGTCGGGCTCCGTTAAGGAGAATCAGCGGCTTCGTCGCGGCATCTATAGTAAGTGCTCGAGCGAACTCCTTTGAAAAGAAGAGTTCGGCGAGGAAGTCAATTTGACAGAATATGTCTGCAGGTATGCTCACAGGTCGCCCTGCGCAGGAGATGCCCGTATCAACAGGTGATCAACTTCCCGAATTGTTGTAACTGATCGAACGAGTTCGGCAGGCAATGAGCGGCGTCATCCAGGCTTTATGGCCAGCCTTCTCCTTACCCGAGGGTCTTGGAGACCTTGTGGAGAAGCTTCAGGGAGTGCGGCAGCGCTTCCATTTATGGAAGATTTCGGCCTGCCGCCAAGGTGCCAGGGGGGCCTGGGCCTTGGTAAAGACGCGGTACAAGAAGGCGGATCGCAACCACATGGCCGAAGTCGGACCTATGGGGCCCGATGGGAAGGAGATCCCTGTGAGTTTAGTATACGGCCAAGTAGAGTTGGCCGCTAAATTTTCCCAATAGGACTGTAAATTAGACAACCTGTTAGACGGGATTGAGGGAGAATACAATCAGTCGATTTGACAATGTATTATAAAATGACATATTAAATGCCTTCTAGCAGAATTGTAGATCGTTTGTCTTTGCCGACCTTTTCGCTTCGATCTCGGGACCCTAGAGTCTGGAGTGTGTCCGAATACCTTCTCGGTTATGAAACAACCGGGGTATGCATGGAGACCAGGCGTAGGGGTCATTAGTGCTTTATCAGACAAGTGCCCAACTAGTTATGTTATATTACATGGGTAGTAAGAAACATCTTCCAGGGAGAATAGTTCCGTTAAGGGTTCATTTCCTCTGGGGGTGGCATGCCCTAAAGTGCATGTCCGGACTGCGAAAAAAAAGCAGAAAAACATCTGGGGGCAGATAAATAAGTGGATAAAAAATCATCTTTTAAGTCACCGACCGAATATTCCCTTAAGAACGCTAGCTTTCGGCTTCACCCAGTCTGTGGTACACATTGGGCTGACCCAGTCGTAACAAACGCAGAGGTGCTCCCTTTACCTCCTAGCCGAACAATCGGGAACGTAGGGGTAAGCACAGGAGCCAGGCAACCCAGCTTGGCCAAAACTTAAGTCATATCAATGCATATAATGGTGAATAAAAGGTACATGTGGAGGCTTGACACATGTGCTGGGCATGAAGCCCTTATAATTAAGCTTCTGGTAAAGAAGCCCCCAGGTATAATGAGTGCGGATAGCACATCACTTGCGCGCGATCGATGCGCAAGTAGGCCTTTTAAGGCTTTGACCAATAGGGTTGAGAAGAAAAAGATAAACAAAAGGCAGCTGAAGTAAAAAAAGAAAATTTTGGACGGGGGGAAAGGGACGAACTCTTAGTCCGGCGCTAGGCATAGAATCTTCGGAGGCGGGCTGCATTCCATGGGTTCGGCTCGAGTCGGTTATCCGACGCATTTCGTAGACGGTACGCTCCGCCGGTCAAGACTTTATCGATGATGAAGGGGCCTTCCCATTTGGGCTTGAGCTTGTCCTTTTTCTTGTCCGGCAGGCGTAGAACTAGTTCGCCAATATTGTAAGTCTTGGCCCGTACTTCTCTGCTTTGGTATCTTCGAGCCTGCTGCTGATAGAATGCGGAACGAGCCTTGGCAACGTCCCGTCCTTCCTCCAATGCGTCCAAGCTGTCCTGCCGATCCAACTCGGCTTCTCTTTCTTCGTACATGCGCACTCGAGGTGAGTCATGAATGATGTCGCAGGGCAAAACTGCTTCTGCGCCGTATACCATAAAAATGGTGTGAATCCGGTAGTATGGTTAGGCATTGTCCGCAGCACCCAGAGTACGGAGTTGAGCTCCTCTACCCAGTGCATGTCAGATTTCGTAAGGGACCGCACTAGTCTGGTTTTGATGCCGCTCATTATTAGACCATTTGCTCATTCCACTTGACCGTTGGTTTGAGGATGATAGACTGAAGCGTAATCGAGCTTGATGCCCATATTTTTGCACCATGATTTAACCTCATCGGCCGTGAAGTTCATGCCATTATTGGTGATGATGTTGTGGGGGACACCATAACGGTGTACTACCCCGGATATAAAGTCTATCACTGGTCCGGACTCTGCCGTTTTAACTGGCTTGGCCTCTATTCATTTGGTGAATTTATCCACCATGACCAATAGGTACCTTTCCTTGTGGGTTCCCCCTTTAAGTGGTCCAACCATGTCAAGCCCCCAGACCACGAACGGCCAGGTAATGGGTATAGTTTTGAGGGCGGTGGGTGGCATATGGCTCTGATTAGCAAAGAGCTGACAACCGACGCATCTTTGGACTAAGTCCTGAGCATCTGCACGGGCCGTCGGCCAATAAAATCCTGTACGGAATGCCTTTCCTACAAGGGCCCGGGCTGCGGCGTGGTGTCCTCCTAGTCCGGCGTGAATTTCAGCCAGGAGGTCTCGCCCTTCCTCTTTGGAGATACACCTTTGAAGGACTCCGGTTGTGCTTTTCTTGTAGAGTTCTCCCTCATGGACCTTGTAGGCTTTAGATCGCCGGACTACGCAGCGGGCCTCATTGTAGTCTTCGGGGAGTTCCTGCCTAAGCAAGTAGGCTAGGAACGGCTCTGTCCATGGGGCGATTACTGCCATTATGTCGTGAGCTGTGGGTGTTGTTTCGTCGGCTAGATCGCCGGTTATGTCAGATTGCTCTGCAGCCGCCTCCGGTTTGTTATTTCCGGACTCCTCTTCCCATAGTACGGATGGCTTGAACAGCCGTTCCAGGAAGATATTTGGAGGAGCAGCATCACGTTTTGCGCCGATGCGTGCCAATACGTCGGCCGCGTTGAATTTTGCGAATGCTGTTCGCCGAGCAGAGCGTGATAGCCACTACGGAATGGGACTATGTCGAAGATTAACTCCTCGCTTCGGAAATTATCCGAGGATCCGAAGACCACTTCCAGTGTAACTGAGCCTGTACAACTGGCCTCGACACCTGGTATGACGCCTTTGAAGGTTGTCTTTGTAGGTTTAATCTTTGAAGGGTCTATGCCCATCTTGCGCACTGTATCTTGATAAAGCAGGTTCAGGCTACTGCCGCCGCCCATCAGGACTCTCGTGAGGTGAAATCCACCGACGATTGGGTCTAAGACCAATGCAGCGAATCCGCCATGGCGGATACTGGTCGAATGGTCTCTTCGATCGAAAGTGATCGGGCAAGAGGACCATGGGTTTAATTTTGGGGCGACTGGCTCCATCGCGTATACGTCCCTTAGTGCACGCTTCCGCTCCCTCTTGGATATATGCGTTGTGTATATCATGTTTACCGTCCGAACTTGAGGGGGGAATCCCTTTTGTCCTCTGTTGTTCGGCGGCCGGGTCTCTTCCTCGTCATCGCTGTGTAGCCCCTTGTCACTGGTTCCGGCGATTAATTTGCCTGCCCGCTTGAATACCCAACAATATCTGTTGATGTGGTTAGCTGGCTTTTCGGGGGTTCCATGTATTTGACAGGAGCGGTCGAGTATTCGGTCCAAATTGGACGGGCCCGCAGTGGTTCTTTTGAATGGCTTCTTCCGTTGACCGGGCTTGGAGCCTCGGAATCCGGCGTTGACTGCCGTATCCTCATTGCTGTCGCCGTTAATGCGGCATTTGTTTTTGTTTCGACGCGACATGCCATTGCGGTCCTTAGTATCCGGACTGCCAGCGTTTTTGCTGAGGTTGTTGCTGCGAGCTAGCCAGCTATCCTCTCCCGCACAGAAGCGGGTCATGAGTGATGTGAGGGCTGCCATGGATTTCGGCTTTTCCTGTCCTAGGTGCCGGGCCAGCCACTCGTCGCGGATGTTATGTTTGGAGGCAGCGAGGGCTCTGCATCCGGACAGTCGACGATTTGATTTTTCTTTGTTAAGAACCGTGTCCAGAATTGCCTGGCCGATTCGTCTGGCTGCTGGATTATGTGGCTTAGGTCATCTGCGTCCGGTGGTCGCACATACGTGCCCTGGAAATTGTCGAGGAATGCGGCTTCCAGGTCTTCCCAGCATCCAATTGACTCTGCGGGCAGGCTGTTAAGCCAATGCCGAGCTGGTCCTTTAAGCTTGAGCGGGAGATATTTGATGGCGTGAAGATCGTCGCTGCAGGCCATATGTATATGGAGGAGATAATCCTCAATCCAAACCGCGGGGTCTGTTGTGCCATCGTAGGATTCGATATTAATGGGTTTAAACCCTTCAGGGATTTGATGATTCATTACTTCGTTAGTGAAGCATAGTGGGTGCGCGGCGCCTCTGTATTGAGCAATATCGCGACGTAGCTCGAGAGAGCGTTGTCTGCTGTGTTCGGCCCAGCCAGAGTAGTTGTATCCGGCGCGACAGTATTCGTCGTGGGTCTTGGGGCGCCCACGTGATCCATAGATAGATCTGGATTGTCTTGCCTTGTCCTGCAATATATCCCGCAAGTCCGGCGCGTTCCCCTGTGGCTTCATGCTTTTTGAATGATGCCGGGGTACGGTTTTGGTGGAGGGCTTGCACGCCTCTCTGTCGCGGCCATGAGGTGGTCGGTCTGCCGTATTGATGGGTGCCTGACGGGGGAAACTCCAGCCAGCAGGTCGAAGTCTGATACTTGCGACCCTCTCTCCTACTTTGGGCTGCAGAGCATGGCGGCACATATCAGGGTATGGTGTGATACTTCTCCAACGTATCTATAATTTTTGATTGTTCCATGCTATTATATTACCTTTTTTGGATGTTTATGGGCTTTACTTTACACTTATATATCATTTTTGGGACTGACCTACTAACCAGAGGCCCAACCCGAATTGCTGTTTTTTTTTGCCTATTTCAGTGTTCCAAAGAAAAGTAATATCAAATGGAGTCCAAACGGAATGAAACCTTCGGGAGCGATCTTTTTGGAACAAACGCAATCCACGGGACTTGGAGTGGATGTCAAGCAACAAACAAGGCAGCCACAAGGGTGCCCGGCGCGCCACCCACCCTCGTGGGCCCCTCAAGCGTCGACCGACCTACTTATTCCTCCTATATATATACACGTATCTCGAAAACATCCAGGAGCACCACGAAAACCTAATTCCACCGCCACAACCTTCTGTATCCGCGAGATCCCATCTTGGAGCCTCCGCCGGCGCTCCGCTGGAGGGGGAATCGAACACGGAGGTCCTCTACATCATCTCCAAGGCCTCTCCAATGAGTTGTGAGTAGTTTACCATAGACCTTCGGGTCCATAGTTATTAGATATATGGCTTCTTCTCTCTCTTTGAATCTCAACACAAATTTCTCCTCGATCTTCTTGGAGATCTATTTGATGTAACTCTTTTTACGGTGTGTTTGTCGAGATCCGATGAATTGTGGGTTTATGATCAAGTTTATCTATGAGAAATATTTGAATCTCCTCTAAATTCTTTTATGTGTGATTGGTTATCTTTGCAAGTCGCTTAAAATTATTACTTTGGTTTGGCCTACTAGATTGATCTTTCATACAATGGGAGAAGTGCTTAGCTTTGGGTTCAATCTTGCGGTGTCCTTTCCCAGTGACAGCAGGGGCAGCAAGGCACGTATTGTATTGTTTCCATCGAGGATAAAAAGATGGGGTTTATATCATATTGCATGAGTTTATCCCTCTACATCATGCCATCTTTCTTAATGTGGTACTCTGTTCTTATGAACTTAACAATCTAGATGCAGGAAGGAGTCGGTCGATGTGTGGAGTAATAGTAGTAGATGCAGGCATGAGTCGGTCTACTTGTCACGGACGTGATGCCTATATACATGATCATGCCTAGATAATCTCATAACTATGCGCTTTTCTATCAATTGCTCGACAGTAATTTGTTCACCCACCGTAATACTTATGCTATCTTGAGGAAGCCACTAATGAAACATATGGCCCCTGGGTCTATCTTTTATTATGTAAGTTTTCCATCTACTTTTATTTGCATCTTTTATTTTCCAATATATATCATAAAAATACCAAAAATATTCATCTTATCTTATTATCTCTATCAGATCTTACTTTTGCAAGTTACCGTGAAGGGATTGAGAACCACTTTTTCGCGTTCGTTGAGAGGTTCTTATTTGTTTTTGTAGGTGCGTGGGACATTCAAGGAGCCTCCTACTGGATTGATACCTTGGTTCTCAAAAATTGAGGGAAATACTTACGCTACTTTGCTGCATCACCCTTTCCTCTAAACCAGCGCATGCTCAAGAGGAAGCAAGAAGGATTTCTGGCGCCGTTGCCGGGGAGGTATTCTCACAAGTCAAGACATACGAAGTACCCATCACAAACTCATCTCCCTCGCATTACATTATTTTTTCATTTGCCTCTCATTTTCCTCTCCCCCACTTCACCCCTGTCGTTTTATTCACCCTCTCTTTCCTGTTCGCATCTCTTTTTCACTTGCCTTTTGTGTGCTTGTGTGTTGGATTGCTTGTCACGATGGCGCAAGACAATACCAAATTGTGTGACTTTTCCAATACCAATAATAATGATTTCCTTAGCACTCTGATTGCTACTCTTAACGATGCTGAATCTTGTGAAATCAATGCTACTTTGTTGAATCTTGTTATGAAAGATCAATTTTCCGGCCTTCCTATTGAAGATGCCGCTACTCATCTAAACAACTTTGTTGATTTGTGTGATATGCAAAAGAAAAAAGATACGGATAATGATATTGTTAAATTGAAGTTATTTCCGTTTTCACTTAGAGATCGTGCTAAAACGTGGTTTTCGTCATTGCCTAAAAATAGTATTGATTCATGGAACAAGTGCAAAGATGCTTTTATCTCTAAGTATTTTCCGCCCGCTTAGATCATCTCCCTTAGAAATGATATTATGAATTTCAAACAACTTGATCATGAGCATGGTTCGCAATCTTGGGAAAGAATGAAATTAATGATTCACAATTGCCCTTCTCATGGTTTGAATTTATGGATGATCATACAAAAATTTTATGCCGGATTTTATTTTGCTTCTAGAAATCTTTTAGATTCTGCCGCAGGAGGCACTTTTATGGAAATCACTTTAGGAGAATCTACTAAACTCCTTGATAACATTATGGTTAATTATTCTCAATGGCACACCGAAAGATCTACTAGTAAAAAGGTTCATGCTATAGAAGAAATTAATGTTTTGAGTGGAAATATGGATGAACTTATGAAATTGTTTGCTACTAAGAGTGCTCCTATTGATCCTAATGATATGCATTTTTCTACTTTGATTGAGAATAATAATGAATCTATGGATGTGAATTCTATTGGTAGGAATAATTTTGGTAACAACGTGTATAGAGGAAACTTTAATCCTAGGTCGTTCCCTAGTAATTCCTCTAATAATTATGGTAATTCCTATAGTAATTCTTATGGAAATTTTAATAAGATTCCCTCTGATTTTGAGATAGTGTTAAAGAATTTATGATCTCTCAAAAGAATTTTAATGCTTTGCATGAAGAAAAATTGCTTAAAGTTGATGAATTGGCTAGGAACGTTGATAGACTTTCGCTTGATGTTGATTCTTTGAAACTTAGATCTATTCCACCTAGGCATGATATCAATGAGTCTCTCAAAGCCATGAGAATTTCCATTGATGAGTGCAAAGAAAGAACTGCTAGGATGCGTGCTAAGAAAGATTGCTTTATAAAAGCATGTTCTTCTAGTTTCCATGAAAATAATGATGAAGATCTAAAAGTTATTGATGTGTCCCCTATTAAATCTTTGTTTTGCAATATGAATTTTGGTAATGATGGGACTGAAGATGAGTCAACTTTAGTTAAAAGGCGTCCCAATGATTCGGAGTTTTTAGCTTGATGCTGAATTTGGTAAAAGTGGGATTGGAGAGGTTTGAACTTTACATAGCATTGAACCCACTATTATGGATTTCAAGGAATTTAATTATGATAATTGTTCTTTAGTATATTATATTTCCTTGTTGCAATCCGTGTTGAATTCTCCTCATGCTTATAGTCAAAATAAAGCTTTTACCAAACATATTGTTGATGCCTTGATGCAATCTTATGAGGAAAAACTTAATTTGGAAGTTTCTATACCTAGAAAACTTTATGATGAGTGGGAACCTACTATAGAAACTAAAATTAAAGATCATGAATGCTATGCTTTATGTGATTTGGGTGCTAGTGTTTCCACGATTCCGAAAAATTTATGTGTAGGTTTCCATGATTTTGATGATTGCCCTTTAAACTTGCACCTTGCGGATTCCACCATTAAGAAACCTATGGGAATGATCAATGATGTTCTTATTGTTGCAAATAGGAATTTTGTGCCCGTAGATTTTATCGTTCTTGATATAGATTGCAATCATTCATGTCCTATTATTCTTGGTAGACCTTTCCTTAGAACGATTGGTGCAATTATTGATATGAAGGAAGGGAATATTATATTCCAATTTCCATTAAGGAAAGGCATGGAACACTTCCCTAGAAAGATAGTTAGATTACCTTATGAATCCATTATGCGTGCCACTTATAAATTGAATGCCAAAGATGGCACTACTTAAATCTATCTTCGCTTTTATGCCTAGCTAGGGGCGTTAAACGATAGCGCTTGTTGGGAGGCAACCCAATTTTATTTTTGTTTATTACTTTTTGCTTCTGTTTAGTAATAAATAATTCATCTAGCTTATGTTTAGATGTTGTTTTATGTTTTAATTAGTGTTTGTGCCAAGTAGAACCTTTGGAAAGACTCGGGTCAAGTTTATATGATCTTGCTGTAAAAAATAGAAACTTTAGCACTAACGAGATTAGCTGCCATTTTTTACTAGAGAGTGATTTTTAGTTGATTCTTTTTGAAGATAATTAATAGAAAAATTCCTCACATCCACCAATTTAGTTTAGATTTTTTGGAGTTCCATAAGTGTTCAAAAGTTACAGATTGCTACAGACTGTTCTGTTTTTGACAGATTCTGTTTTTCGTGTGTTGTTTGCTTATTTTGATGCATCTATGGCTAGTATCGGGGGGTATGTGTTGGAGAATGTAGTATTTAAAAAAATCCTACACACACGCAAGATCATGGTGATGCATAGCAACGAGAGGGGAGAGTGTCGTCCACGTACACTCGTAGACCGTAAGCGGAAGCGTTATGACAATGCGGTTGATGTAGTCGTACGTCTTCACGATCCGACCGATCCAAGTACAGAACGTATGGCACCTCCGAGTTCTGCACACATTTAGCTCGGCGACGTCTCACGAACTCACGATCTAGCAGAGCTTCGCGAGAGAGTTCCGTCGGCACGACGGCGTGATGACGGTGTTGATGATGCTACTGACGGAGGGCTTCGCCTAAGCACCGCTACGATATTACCGAGGTGGATTATGGTGGAGGGGGGCACCGCACACGGCTAAGAGAGATCAATGATCAAGTTGTGAGTCCACGGGGTGCCCCCCTCCCCACGTATATAAAGGAGGGAGGGGAGGCCGACCGGCCTCTCTAGGCGTGCCAAGGGGAGGGGGAATCCTCCTCCTAGTAGGAGTAGGATTCCTCCTTTCCTAGTCCTACAAGGAGGGGAAAGGAAGGAGCGGGGGAGGAGAAGGAAAGAGGGGGCGTAGCCCCTCCCCTAGTCCAATTCGGACTAGGCCCATGGGGGGGTGCGTGGCCAGCCCTCGTGGCTTCTGCTCTTTTCCCCTAAAGCCCACTAAGGCCCATATGTACTCACGTATTCCCGTAACTCCCCTGGTACTCCGAAAAATACCCGGATCACCCAGAACCTTTCCGATATCCGAATATACTCGTCCAATATATCGATCTTTACATCTCAACCATTTCGAGACTCCTCGTCATGTCTCCGATCTTATCCGGACGTTAAGCGTCATCAGAACACATAAAAACATTTCGGTACATCAAAACACATAAACTCATAATATAAATCGTCACCGAACGTTAAGCGTGCGGACCCTACGGGTTCGAGAACTAAGTAGAAATGACCGAGACACATCTCCGGTCAATAACCAATAGCGGAACTTGGATGCTCATATTGGCTCCCACATATTCTACGAAGATCTTTATCGGTCAAACCGCATAACAACATGCGTTGTTCCCTTTGTCATCGGTACACTACTAGGGAAAACCATATACATAGAATCTTACCAGTAGCGCGTGTTAAAATGAGGCGCTACTACTACTTAGCAGTAGCACGTTTGCTTAAAGGGCGCTATTGTTATCCACTTAGCAGTAGTGCGGAAGGAACAAAACATGCTACTACTATAATTGCCACACCGTTCCCGACGTGCTAGGTATAGTAATAGCACACTTCTCGAAACCGCGCTACTACTACAAAATTAGTAGAAGCGCACTTTTAGGGTAGGGCGCTACTGCTAAGTTTGAACACACCACAGGACGGGCACATCTTAGCAGTAGCGAGTTGGTGAGGGCGCCCTACTGCTACGGATTTTAGCAGCAACGCGTTTTCGCTCCCCACGCTACTGTTAAAGCTATTTTCACCTAACCCCCCGCGTGGGCTTCCCTCTCCTCTGCTTCCTCCCCCAATTCCCCACTCTCTCTTCTCCCCCTCGTCGCCTCCGCCGGATCCCCTGCCCTCGCCCTCGCCGGAGGCCCTACCCTCGCTCTCCACCCGAGTCTGTCCCTCGACGTCGTCGCGCGCCTGTGCCTCCTCCTCCTTGACCTCGACCTTACTGGAGCCCATGCCCTCTCTCTCCACCGCCATCTCCCTCGACCTGCCTCGCTGCCGTCTCCCCCGACCCTGTCTCGCCGCGCCTCGGTGCCGCCGTCTCCCCCGACCCCATCTCTCTCCCCGCCCTCTGTAAGCACTCGCCCCTTCCCTCTTCTCTGCTCTCTGTTAGTATGAACCCTAGCTATTTAGTATGAACCCTAGGCTATTTTTAGTGCTAGTTAGTTAATTACAATTAGTATTAACCTTATTTAATTAGGTAGTACGAACCCTAGTTAAAAAATGGATACTTATATGGTAATTAGGGCAGTAGTTCCTAGGTACTAATTAGTTAGTAAGAACTAGGTACTAATTAGGTACTAGTTTATTTTTATTTATAGTAAGTTTATTTTTAGTAAGAACTAGTTGAATTAATAGAACTAGTTAGTAAGAACTTGTTGCTATTTTTTAGTTAAAGCAATTTTCCCGCATCGACGTGGACGATGCCTATCCCGCATCCTCATCGTCGAGTAGGCAGAGGACGACACCTGCTTGACCAGATGGGCCATGTCCGTGACTGGGCTCCGCCGGGGTGGTACTGGGAGGCGCTACCTACCGGGGGGCGCAGGTTGGTGAGGAGCCAGCCTGCCATTGACCCGAACCTTCTTTGGTGGCGGTCGCGTGGGCCAGACTTGGTCCATAGGATCGAGGACCCCGCGGAGGTGGTGCGTCACCGTGTCAGTGAGGAGGACGCGCACGTCCGTCGCTACTTGTTTGCATTGGAGCACGGGTTCCCCAATACCTAGTAGGTTCTCCAGGGATCTCACTGGAGCTATGATCCCGTGATGGTTCCTTCTCTGTGGGTGTCCACCGCCCGTACTGATACCTATCATGTGCTAAGGTTTTAGTTGTATTAGTGATGTTATATGTGTTGGGGAACGTAGCAGAAATTCAAAATTTTCCTACGTATCACCAAGATCTATCTAATGAGAAACTAGCAACAAGGGGAAGGAGAGTGCATCTACATACCCTTGTAGATCTCTGAGCGGAAGCATTCAAGAGAACGGGGTTGAAGGAGTTGTACTCGTCGTGATCCAAATCACCAGAGATCCTAGTGCCGAACGGACGACACCTTCACGTTCAACACACGTGCAGCCTGGTGACGTCTCCCATGCCTTGATCCAGCAAGGAGAGAGGGATAGATTGGGGAAGACTCCGTCCAACAGCAACACGACGGCGTGGTGGTGGTGGAGGAGCGTGGCAATCCTGCAGGGCTTTGCCAAGCACCGCGGGAGAGGAGGAGTACTTGGGAGAGGGGGAGGGCTGCGCCAGAAATTTTGGGGTGCGGCTGCCCTCCCACCCCTCCACTATTTATAGGTGGGGAGAGAAGGGGGCCGGCCCCCCTAGATCCCATCTAGGGTTGGGGGCGGCGGCCAAGGGGGGGAGGAGTGCCTCCCAAGTCAAGTGGAGGCCCTCCACCTTAGGGTTTCCCCTCTCCCATGCGCATGGGCCTTGGGGGGGCTGGTGCCCCTGGCCCATTAAGGCTAGGGAGCCCCTTTACAGCCCATGCTGCTGTATTGGACGTGGTGGAACAATTTCCGGACCTCCAGACCCCTCCGGAATCCTCCGAAACCTTCTGGAAGCTTCCTGGTACAATACCAGGAAAACCCGAACTCCCGGAACCCGAACAAACAACTTTCCTTATATAAATCTTTACCTCCGGACCATTGCGGAACTACTCGTGACGTCCGGGATCTCATCCGTGACTCCGAACGACATTCGGTAACCACCTATATCTATTCCCTATAACCCTAGCGTCATCGAACCTTAAGTGGGTAGACCCTACGGGTTCGGGAACCATGCAGACATGACTGTGACATTCTCCGGTAAATAACCAATAGCGGGATCTGGATACCCATGTTGGCTCCCACATGTTCCACGATGATCTCATCGGATAAACCACGATGTCAAGGACTCAATCGATCCCGTATACAATTCCCTTTGTCTAGCGGTATTATACTTTCCTGAGATTCGATCGTCGGTATGCCGATACCTTGTTCTATCTTGTTACCGGCAAGTCTCTTTACTCGTTCCGTAACACATCATCCCATGATCAACCCCTTGGTCACATTGTGCACATTATGATGATGTCCTACCGAGTGGGCCCAAAGATACCTCTCCGTCAACCGGAGTGACAAATCCCAGTCTCGATTCGTGCCAACCCAACAGACACTTTTGGAGATACATGTAGTGCACCTTTATAGCCACCCAGTTACGTTGTGACGTTTGGTACACCCAAAGCATTCCTACTGTATCCGGGAGTTTCACAATCTCATGGTCTAAGGAAAAGATACTTGACATTTAGAAAAGCTTTAGCATATGAACTACACGATCTTGTGCTAGGCTTAGGATTGGGTCTTGTCCATCACATCATTCTCCTAATAATGTGATCCCGTTATCAATGGCATCCAATGTCCATGGTCAGGAAACCGTAACCATCTATAGATCAACGAGCTAGTCAATTAGAGGCTTACTAGGGACATAGTGTTGTCTATGTATCCACACATGTATCTGAGTTTCCTTTCAATACAATTATAGCATGGATAATAAACAATTATCATGAACAAGGAAATATAATAATAATAACTAATTTATTATTTCCTCTAGGGCATATTTCCAATAATATGTACTAGCCATCAACCCGTGCATTCGCACGGGCTAGTCCTTAAGATGTGCTAAATAATTGGCATAGTCCATCCTTTATGTTTAGTGAATACATGAGTTTGATGTGTTTTTATATTTGCAAAAAAATCAAGAACACAATTCAAATATCATAGGGTTGTAACTTTTTAAATTCATTTGATAGAATCATTTATTATTCTATCTATATGATAGTGGAGTGCATAAACTAATCTATTGTACTTTAATTGCAACAACTGTTTCATCAAGTGACATATTACTTGAGGTGGCATGTACATAGACATATACTCCCCATTTTTTATATTTACATTCGATATTATGTTTAATTTTTCAAACAAATAATTAATGTAACGTTGCAAAAAATGACTATTTTTTTATTGATCCCTACCTGCACATAAGAACTGAATGCGTCAAGAAGAAAAAAAATGACTATGTCATTAATTATTTTTTTGTGAATATTATATCTTTAATTAGCTTATCACATGAGCTATAGACGATGTTGTTATTTGTACGAAGAAAGATCGACAACTCTAGCATTGGAGGTGATCTTTTTTTAACACAGGAGGAGATCCTTTGGATGCTCAGAACTGTCTAATGCAAAACTGCTAATTATGTGTCTTTAATGTCATGGATCCATCGACACTGGTGGATCTGCCCAACGTCCAAAGGTACTGAACTGAGAAAAGGGCTAAATATTCTGTGTCTAGTTTTTCTTTTTCAAACAATATTCTGAGTCCAGTTATTAATCAGACAACTCTAAGTAGCAACCAATAAATGTATTGTTGTTTTAACACTAAATTAAACTTTTTGCATTGGCAATTCACTACTAGGGAAAAGCCTATACACAGAATCTTACCAGCAGCGCGCTTTAAAATCAGGCGCTGCTGCTACTTAGAGTTAAAAACCGCGCTGCTGATACAAGTTTATCAGGAGCGCGCACACAATAGGACGCGCTACTGCTAAAATTTCCACGACACCGCGGTGAGGCCAATTATAGCAGCAGTGCGTTGGAACAAAGGGCGCTACTACTAAGGATCGTAGCAGCAGCGCATTTACGCTATAATCGATACTACTAAGGTTCCATCTCCTCCTCGTCGCCCCTCCTTCGATCTGCGCCGCCGTCGCCTCATCCTCCTTGCTGGACTCGGTACCGGCCTCCTCCTCCGTCCTCCCTCCACTGGCCGCTGGCCGACCCCTCCTCGCTCCGCCTTCCTCCTCCATTCTCCCTCCACTCGCCGCCGGCCAGCCCCTCCTCGCTCCGCCTTCCTCCTCCATTCTCCCTCCACTCGCCGCCGGCCAGCCCCTCCTCGCTCCGCCTTCCTCCTCCATTCTCCCTCCACTCACCGTCGGCCAGCCCCTCCTCGCTCCGCCTTCCTCCTCCATTCTCCCTCCACTCGCCGCCGGCCAGCCCCTCCTCGCTCCGCCTTCCTCCTCCGTCCTACTCTCTTCTCCCTCCTCGAGTCTCCCCTCCTTCTCCCTCCTCCCTGCTATATTTTGATTTAGTAGGCTAGTTCATATGCAACATTCTGATTTAGTTGATATGATTCAGTTGATTTAGTAAGCTAGTTGATTTAGTTGATTTAGAACATTTTGATTTAGTTGATTTAGTAGGCTGGTTGATTTAGTTGATTTAGTAGGCTAGTTGATTTAGTTGATTTAGTAGGCTAGTTGATTTAGTTGATTTAGTAGGCTAGTTGATTTAGACGATTTAGAACATTTTGATTTAGTTGATTTTGTATGCTAGTTGATTTAGTTGATTTAGGATGCTACTAGATTTAGTATGCTACTGGATTTAGTATGCTAGTTGATTTAGGATGCTTTGCTCATATTGCTTTAGAAAAATATCACATGCTACTATTTTTCTTTCCTGTGAAGTGAATCATTAATCCTTTGCTCATATTTCTTTAGGAAAATGGCGCCACCACCATCACCACTATGTCGACTGTGCAAGTCACGGTGCGCCAGCAGCCTTGCAACTGGCAAGCTGTTTGGCATCTACTTCCAGCCGAGTTTTCATCATGCGGCAGTAAGAAATTAGATGAAATGTAACAACTATTTTATTTTTAGTGTTGGCATTACTGCATTGTGTCATTTTTCTTTTCTTACACAGACCGTCCCATGCAATGTGAGGTTGGCATTCAACAAGCTGACAGGAGACACTGTGACATTTGAGGCTCCGGGGGGGCCGTACACTATTGAGGTCGAGAAAGGACGCAATATGTCGCAGATTGGAGGAGATGGATGGATCCGTTTCCTCGCCCGCATGCGTCTTAGTGGTGGCGAGTTGATCGGCTTCTCTTCAGAGCAGAAAGACCCAAGCTGGCTATCATTTATCTCAACCTGGTGGAAGATGATGAAGATGATGAAGATGATGAAGATGACAAAGATGATGCAGATGAAGAAGATGATAAAGATAATGAGTACCCACTTCATGAAGCCATCGTAGCTCAAAGAATGAGGCTGAGCAAGGAGGAGGTGTGCAACCTATGGGACATAATTCCACCACGTGCTGACTTTGTCGGGGTGCCATTCGTGACCCGCCTGACAAGTACCATGGTCGATCGACATGATATGGTATGTTATACTTACAAATGCAAATTATCCGATGATATGCTTAGTGTAGAGTCCAATGATATGTTGTGTGGAATCTAGACTTGATAGAAATATATTTGCAAGAGTATGTGTGAGGCTATTTATTAATTGATATGTTTTTCTTATTCAGAAATTGCCAAAGAACCTATCTGTGAGTTGTGGTATCGAGCCTGATGAAGAAGGCTCAGCTGGACTATGCCTTACCGCAAGGGGCTCCGTCACCACCTGTACTTACCGCATGGACACAGACGGTCGCACACACTTAAACTCGGTTGGGTGGAAGAGATTCCTCGTTGGCAAGAATCTTCGAGTTGGACAGGCCATCCTAATTACTATCAGGAACACCCACCGCCCAGGCTTGAGGATGATGATCGTCGTCGATATCATCTAGAACAACATATGTGTGTGTGTGGCTATATCATCTAGAACTACATACGATGATCGTCGTCGATATCATGTAGAACTACATATGATGATCGTCGTCGATATCATCTAGAACTAAATATGATGATCATCGTCGATGTCACCTTGTACTGCTTGAGGATGCATGTTGAGTATATATGAAATTGTTATCTAGTACTCCCTTGGTTCCAAATTACTCGTCGTGGTTTGAGTTCCAATTTGAACTAAAACCACGATGAGTAATTTGGAACCGAGGGAGTACTACCTAGTACCTATAATGCTTTATGAAATTGATATCTAGTAATACCTTGTATCTGCAAATTGCAGTTTATTAAAGCTGGAGTGGGGAAATGGTGAAAGATATAACAGCAGCGCGGGCGCAGGAAATCGCTACAGCTAACTAATAGCAACGCGTTTCCTAATATAGTCAATAGTAGTAGCGCGGGCACAGACAGCACTACTACTAACAGTTAGCTGTAACAAATATATTGGTAGCGCGGGTGCCCGCGCTGCTGATAGCCTCAAAACCCGTGCTACTACTAGGGTTTTCCCTAGTAGTGATTACTTGTGGGCCAGATTATGGTTGCCTCCGCTGTGCAAAAAGATGGGTATACGATGTAGTCTTAATTAAGGTTTCCAATGGTAATTAAGAGCCATAAGAGATTAAAAACCTTAACATAGCCAGCCCCTCACCCGTGAAGTCTAATGCATCGACATATGTTTAGCACTGTGTAAATATAAAAACTGGTAATTATGTTACGTGTCTTCAAGGTGATTGATTCATGGACGCTGGTGAATCTGTTGAACGTCCAAAGGCAGGTCAGTAGTTGACATATTGTCCAGCAAGCCATAAATACAGGATAGAGAACCGGAATACATTTAGATCAAACGAACATGTGAGATCTCATTAAGGAGACGGCAACCATGCAGGAAAAAAATGCAATAGTGGATAGCAATTGAACTGACAAAAGGGCTGCATACTTGATGTATGGTGCACCAAGACCACCATTGATGTGTTAGTTCATAGCATCAGGCAGCTATATATACTGATTGAGGCATTCATCTCTGGCTATGAAGAAAAATTTCTTGTTCGCTGGAATCGTCAAAAATGTGCTGATCGGGGAGAAGACACAACACTGCACGTTACAACAAAGGGATCTATACTGCGCCATAAATTATTACTCTATGGTCATACGATTGAATTAAGATCTGTAACTTAGAGTAGTAGTGCTCCAACAAATTAAATATCTGCACACATATTAATCAAACATAAAACTCCACTAATTACCTTAAAAACTGGACAAAACTTCTTTCGATCAAATCAGGGATATCCGAGGGGAAACAAATAAATGAAGAGCTAATAAACTTAAAATAGAACGCTAGAATTGTCCAGCAACCTCCAGCTTACTGTTACTAATCCTTCTGATCACAATGCTTTTTATACCTTCTCTCATAGCCACGTCCTAGCCCCATCCTCTATCGTCTGCATAAACTGGCCCTTCTCTCATAGACGACACTGTTGGTGTTTGCCAAAAGAAAAAGAAATCATGTTGTTGCTATTAGGAAGTGTACAAATTAGAGCAGCCATTGAGGCATCGTCAAGATAGGGATGGTGGCAGCACCAGCTGGCAGGCGGCGACGTATAGGAATCCTAACAGTAACAGAAGTCGTTAAGACATCGTCAAGATAGAGATGGTGGTAGCTCTAGCTGGCAGGCAGCAACCTGCAAACTTGTGACTTGCGAGAGCAGCGGAGGAACCTGATATGGAGGATTGAACAAAAGGCGGCACCAGATAGCTGGCGGCAGTGTCCGAACGACACATGGAGATAACATCGAGGATGATGTGAAGGAGGGGATTGACGGGAGAATCAAGGGTGCTAGCCATGAAAGTGTAGGCTGATAGATCGCTCTCATGTATAGCGTTCTGTGTGATTTCTGTATCAGATCGGGGAGGCAATTAGGACATGGCATCAATGGAAAGAGAATATAGGAGGGGTAGAAACGTGGGATTTCTGGATCATGATTTGTGAATAGGTTCCATGACCTTTGACGATGTTCCACTTCTTGCAGTATCGTACCCTAGGAAGAGATGAACTGTTATCAGAGAGATTAGACCACGCTTAGGCGATAGAGATGATGTGGTGAAGATCCAAAATAGATTCGGAATCATATGGAACTGATCTCAGCATATATATTGCAAAAAAAGTAACTATTTGAATCTTGCCTTTGGTTGGTGGATTTGTGCATGCGCATTTGTCAACACCCGAATCATCACCACTTGAATCTCAAACAGAAGAAGAATCACACCGTTTGAAGAGATCTTGATGGATCTTGCACTTCTTGCACAATTGCACGCTAGGAAGAGATGATCTGATATGAGAGACATTAGGGTGAAGGGGTGAAGATACGGACCAACGCGAGAGATCGAGAGAGCTTAGCCATGGGAGAGATACGTGAGTTTGGTAGAGATACGTGAGAGATTGTGAGTTGGGTCACGGGAGAGAGAGATATACATGATTTTTATTTCTCATTGTAGAGATAAAAGGTGAGACGTGAGAGATTGAGAGATTAAGGACATGAGAGAGATATACGTGAGTTTTTTTCTATTGATTTTTTCCCTAAGAGTCCATCTACACCGTAAAAATACGGCCCCATCATATTAACGTGGTAATTTCCAGGGAGTCTGTAATTAGTATAGGTATAGATGATACTATTCGGGGTGTATCAGTGATAATATTCGATGATGTACGGACGCATGAGATGATTTACTTTTGCTTATTGAACGCATGCAAATTTGAGTCCTACAAGATATTTTGAAATGTATATCTTGTGTTGCTCAAATAGGATATGTGCTTGCCCAAGTGGCCGGTCATGTTTGCAGGTTACACCTCCGCGTGGCCTATGTTTTGCCAGATTGTTGATTCATTTCCGTTCCGGCAAATTTCAGGGGCTCGATATGTCCTATTTTAGCAAAGGTCATGCCGGATTTTTCTGTGAATTTTGGCATGACTTGTGCCAGAATATCTAGGAAATATTGAGTGCCCCAGATTTGTGTGTTGAGTATCCTAGTAGTTGTTTTCGATCGATTTTCAATTAATGTTTTAACCATGAACATAGGAAATGTCTGACGACGAAAAGGATTTCGGTATTTGCAAATACTACAAAGACGAGCGCGGCCTGTGCGACGAAATCTTCCTAGATGATGATAGGCGCTTCAGCATCAAGCTGGACGAGAACTTCGAAGTGGATACAGTAAGTCACAACGACAAGTCTTTTTTCGTAATTAAGCATGACATCTGCTTCATTTGCTTCAACTTATAATATTTTTTAGTATTCTACTAGCGTATCCACTGCCATGCAAGAGTTTTTGTATTGGATAAGATAGGTTTCAGTCGTACTATGGAGGTAAAGAAAGTTTACTTGAAGACCGAGCATGGTTATATTTTCCACACAAAATTATACAATTCAGACGACTACTCCTATTTTGGATGCAAAACATGGCGAGCACTATGCAAGACTTATGCATCTGAGCCTAATATGGTGATCACCTTTGATGTTCGTCCGGAAGATGATATTGAAGGTAATACCGACATCTGGGTCGATGTGCAGACACCTCCAGTTATACCATTATGTGAGTTTCTCAACTATATTTATGTCTTTGATATTCTTTATTCAAAAATAGTTGACAACTAATTTCCATTGTCAGCTTATTTCCGTTCAAGCAAACATGTCCAGCGCTTGGTAGACAGGACCTACTACTGTCCCGGGGCTGAACTAAACTGCAAGGAGCTAAGCCATTATATTTCATGGCTTGCGGATCTTGATACTGTCAAGACAAATTTTCTTCCTGGATTTAGAAATGTTAGTACTGAAAACGTGCGACCAATAGTGTTTGTAATGAACTATGGTCACATCTATTTAGGAAAGATGGTAAGATTTTTACTATTTGTCCTCAGTGCATCTTTTCCATACATTATTTTTTAAGCTAAACTTCATTGCTAAGTATGTTACCATACGATGTTCTTCAACAGGGACTCCCAATGAATGTTGTGCCTTATGGGATCGATACTAAAGGTACCATGAGTATTGTTAGCTTACGACCAAGATATCCTACAAATCACTATAGTGCATTCAGGATTAGCGACGAATTCTTAATAGTGAAAGACTGGACCAATTCTGTGATGGAGGAGCACAGACAAGTACTAGGGGGCAGCCCACGATTAAGAGACATGTTCATCTTTATGCTCCAACTTGATGAAGGAGGAGAGCTACATATGTTTTATGTTATTTTACCTGAGAGAGAGAGCAGCAGGAGTGATTAGCTAGCTAGAAATGAGTTTAAAGATGATGATGTGCTACACTATGACTATGATGATTAAATAGCTAGTGTTGGTGGTAATGACTATGATGATTATTATGAGCTAGTGTTAGTGGTGATTAAATAAATACTATTTGTGCTAATGACTATGATGATGATTAAATAGCTTGTGCTGGCGGATTAGATTCAAGTGGAGGCGACATGTGGTGCACATCGAAAGTACTACTAGTCCAAACTAGATCAAGTTTGGATTAGTAGTATACTTTTGACATGCACCACATATTGCCTCCACTTTAACCTAATCCACCTTCATTTGACACACTGTTATGGACATAATGATATAAACCTCATAATTGGTATTGTACCAAAATTTGTATAACGGCGTATAAATACACTAAAAATAAAAAAATAAAAAAAGAATACTAGTAGCGATGGATAGTAAACACGCTGCTACTAGCTAGATTAGCAGCAGCACGGTAGTTAACAAGCGATGCCGCTATGTATCTTAGCAGTAGCGCGTGTCGCGTGCGCTACTGCTAAGTAATAGCTGTAGCGCCTTATTAGTAGCGCGGCTGCCTGCGCTACTAGTGGGCATTAAACCCGCGCTACTACTAGGGGTTTCCCTAGTAGTGGTATGTTACTTGCCCGAGATTCGATCATCGGTATCTCAATACCTAGTTCAATCTCGTTACCCGCAAGTCTCTTTACTCGTTCCGTAATACATCATCCCGCAACTAACTCATTAGTCACATTGCTTGCAAGGCTTAGAGTGATGTGTATTACCAAGACGGTCCAGAGATCATCTTGCGCCTTTGATCTCCATCTCCAAAGTACAGTCATGATCTCTATCGTCACCGGCATGACACCATGATCTCCATCATCTTGATCTCTATGAACGTGTCGTCACATGGTCGTCTTGCCAACTATTGCTCTTGCAACTATTTCTATCGCATAGCAATAAAGTAAAGAAATTATTTCGCGCTTGCATCTTATGCAATAAACAGACAACCATAAGGCTACTGCCAGTTGCTGATAACTTTAACAAAACATGATCTTCCCATACAACAATTTATATCTCATCACGTCTTGACCATATCACATCACAACTTGCCCTGCAAAAACAAGTTAGACGTCCTCTACTTTGTTGTTGCAAGTTTTACGTGGCTGCTACGGGCTAAGCATGAACCGTTCTTACCTACGCATCAAAACCACAATGATATTTTGTCAATTTAGTGTTGTTTTAACCTTCGCAAGGACCGGGCGTAGCCACACTCGGTTCAACTAAAGTTGGAGAAACTGACACCCACCAGCCACTTGTGTGCAAAGCACGTCGGTAGAACCAGTCTCGCGTAAGCGTACGCATAATGTCGGTCCGGGCCGCTTCATTCAACAATACCACCGAACCAAAGTATGACATGCTGGTAAGAAGTATGACTTGTATCGCCCACAACTCACTTGTGTTCTACTCGTGCATATAATATCTAGCATAAACCTGGCTTGGATGCCACTGTTGGAGAACATAGTAATTTCAAAAAAAATTCCTACGCACGCGCAAGATCATGGTGATGCATAGCAACGAGAGGGAAGAGTGTCATCCACGTACCCTCGTAGACTGTAAGCGGAAGCATTATGACAACGTGGTTGATGTAGTAGTACGTCTTCACGATCCGCCTGATCCAAGTACCGATCATACGGCCCCTCCGAGTTCTGCACACGTTCAGCTCGGCGACGTCCCACGAACTCATGATCCAGCAGAGCTTCGCGGGAGAGTTCCATCAACACGACGGCGTGATGACGGTGTGTCACACCCTAGATAGCTCATGAATTAGAGTGTTGCATCATGTTTATTTCATTCATCAGAAACTTGAAATGGGGATGACAGAACCCCCATCCCCCTCTGAAACCAACTAGGGTTTACTAAAAATATTTTCAATGAACCTGAAATGCCCTTCTAAAATGTCCATCATTTTTGTCTTCGTTCAGAACCTCTGCCAAAAGTGGTTCACATTTTTCTAGGACACCTAAGGTCACTGGATTAATTCTTTACCTATTTGCATTTGGGCATTTAAATGCTATAAAATAATTCAAATGCCCAAATAATTCTGGATTAAAGTGAGGGCTGTTAGGAATAATCCCAACAGAGCACACAATTATTTGCAGGATTTGTGGAAACATTTTAGTATTTTTAATAAAGCCCAACACTTACAGAAACATAGAAAAGCAAACAGAAACAAAAGAGAGAGAGGATCTCACCTGGCCTTACCTGGCAGCCCACCAGCAGGCCGACCTAGCCGGCCCATCCCAGCGACCGCTCCAGCGAGCTGCTTGACTTGGCCAGACAGGCATGCAGGTGCTCGACACCGGCACCAGCGCGCACCACGCAGCTGCCCGCCGCCCTGCTTCCTTCCCTCGCCGCTCTGCTGGCCTGGACGACCTCCACGTCATGCCCCGACCTCCCTGGACACGTCCATTCTCCCCCTGCCTCTCTCCCTCGCTCCCCTCCGCCATGGCCGATGTAGCCGCCGCTGTCCCACCACCGTAACCGTGCCCACCGTCGTCCACGTGCCGCTCCACCGTGTCCAGAAGATCCGACACTCCCTCCTCGACCGTCCCACCGAGCCACGCCCCGCCGGAGGCCCCCGAGAGTCTCCACCGAGCTCGTCTTCAACCTCCTGCCGGCCAGATCACCTCCACCGCCCCGCTTGCTCCGTTTCGTCTCCGACCTCGCCGTCTGCCCCGTCGCAACCACCATGAGCTGGGCCACCTCCCTATCCTCTCCGCTCTCCTTCTCGTGCACCACAGCGAGCACACCGAGCTCATCCGCACGCGCCGCCGTAGAGCTCGTCACCGACGAGGCTCCGGCCACGCCACGGCCAAGCTACCCTATCCACTAGCCTCACCACACCCCCAGGAGCCCAACGCACTAACCCGCGCGTCTCTCTGTGCCCCCTAGCGACGAGTCCGAGCTCACCTGAGCTTCGGCCGCCGCCAAATCCATCACCGGCACCGTTTCCGGCGACCCCGAGCCCAACCACCTGCACCACCCGCCGCGGCTCGCTCCCAGCTAAGCGTAGATCCCAACGGCGCCCCGAACGATGCCCTGTAGGTGAAACCCACATCTGCACCGCCATGTTTGGCCTCGCCAGCGGCTAAACGCCGGTGAGTTGATCCCGCTGACCCCGTTTGACCATGGGTGGGCCTAGTTTGACACCCCTGGGGTCAATGACAGGTGGGACCCAGCCGGCTAAATAATCCAGGATTAGTACTAATTGAATTTAGTTAAACTAATTACAGTGACACGCGGGACCCACTGTCAGGTTTGACTTGGACCGCCACGTTGACCACTAACGTCATCCTGACGTAATGCTGACGCAGTAAATTATTTACTTGAATTATTTTTATACAGGAAATTCCAGAAAATACCACAAACTTCAAAAAATAATAGAAATTAATCTGTAGCTCCAAATGCAAAGTGTTATATATACGAAAAATGATTAGAAAAATGCAATCTATCTATCTGTATTGGTTTCATGCATGTTTAAGCAAGCTAACCTGCTGTTTAGTGCAGAACAAGTTAAAGCACTATTGAGGGCCATTTATGAGTTTGAAACTTGAATCTTTGGTTTAAAATGGTTCAAACCCATCTGGTCTTAGTTGCATTAGCCCAATAATCTCATTCTGCCATGTCTCATGCATGCATCATATTGTTGCATATTGTTTGGTGATGATTGTGTATTGGTGCTCTCTGCGGCAGGTTCTGCCCCCGAGGAGTATCGCGAATACCCTAACGAAGAACAATACCAGTGCACAGACCCATCAGGCAAGCAACCAACCATTTGATCATATCGATACAATTCCATGTTCTCGCCTCTGCTCTCTTTTACTGCATTAAGACAACGTGTTTCAAACTATTGTGTGCTACGGTAGTTGAACCCATTTCCTCTGCATGACCTGTCATTGCCACAGTAACTAGATGAAACCCACTAGCATGTGTAGGAGTTCATTGAGCCATATGTATGTGTTGTTCCTACCTTGCTATGCCTGCTATGCTTAGAGTCGTGTCAGGTCTGGTTCATCAGGGAGATGGGCTAGAGGGAAATGATCATGTCGGTAATGAGAGTGAAGTGTTGAACATGATTTGGTAAAGGGATCCATGAGAGGCCATGTAGGAGTACATGGTGGGTTGTTTCATTGGAACCGTCCTTAAGCACTGAGATCTCTATGTGTGATTTAAGATTCAGCTACTACCATATATTGCAAGTAGTTTCTGGTGTTTGTAGCTTACTGGAGGCCGTGGGCAGCGCTGACCCATGGGGTGGGCTGTGATGCGGTAGGTACGTGGCATGGTGTACCGGATGCCCGTTAGGTATCTCGGGAACCCTGTACACATCGTTCGGGGCCGTATGTGGAAACCTCGGCCGGACTCCCTGCGGATGGAACCTGGATAGGCGATAAACCTGGACTAGAGACTTAGGTGTTTAGGTAGGTCGTGGTCTAAACCCACGTCGGCTCTGGCTTGAAGTCTGTCGAGCACATGTCGTGTGCCGACGCTAAGTGGTGGAAACATGTATAAAGAAGTACACCCCTGCAGGGTTAACATCATCTATTCGAATAGCCGCGTCCGCAGTAAAGGACTACTTGGTTGCCTATACAGTTCGTAGACAAGTAAATGGTTATTACTAAAATCCTCAAGATAAGCGTGAGTGCCGAGGATGGCTCTTCCGTAGGGTGACGGAGGTGGTTCCTCGGTAGTGTATTGAAGTGGTGAGTAGTGGACTCGAGTGTGCAAAACCATTTCAAGTTGGAGTCTCGTAAGATAGCTTAGCCAAGAGTCAAAGCTGGCTTGCTGCAATAACCCCACCAACCCTTGTTGATAATGTGCATGTATGTAGGATCTGATGTAAGTCTTGCTGAGTACCTATGTACACATGTTGCTTAATTTACGTTTTACAAAAGACGCTGCAACCCCTTCTGATGGGTTCTTTGTAGACATCGATATCGATGAGTAGGCTGAAGCCCAGGTGGTGATCCTGAGCTCATGAAGGGCCATGTAGTATAGTCAGACTTACCCAAGCCTCTTTTATTTTACTAGTTGTCTGTACTCAGACAAGTTACTTCCGCTGTTGGCTTGTATGTTTGTATGACTTGAATGCTGGGTCGTGTGACCCGTACTTGTGTGTATGATATGTATGGCTCTCTGAGCCTTTTAATAAAGTACTTGTGTTGTAGAGTCATGTTCTGATGCCTTGTTGTATTTGCACATATCGAGCATATTGTGTCTATGATTGAAATGCTTGGTATGTGTGGGATCTGACTATCTAGTTGTTTATCCTTAGTAGCCTCTCTTACCGGGAAATGTCTCCTAGTGCTTCCACTGAGCCATGGTAGCTTGCTACTGCTCCGGAACACTTAGGCTGGCCGGCATGTGTACTTCTTTATTGCTGTGTCTGTCTCTGCGGGGAAATGTCACGCGATGAATACCGGAGTCCTGTTAGCCCGCTAAAGCCTGGTTTACCGGAGTCCTGCTAGCCCAGTGCTACCGCCTGGATTCAATCGGTGATGACCGACACGTTCGATGCTGGTCCATGGATGCCTATCCCTGTAAGTCTGTGCCACTTTGGGTTTACGACTAGCCATGTCAGCCCGGGCTCCTTATCATATGGATGCTAGCGACACTATCATATACATGTGCCAAAAGGCGCAAACGGTCCCGGGCAAAGGTAAGGCGACACCCGTGGGAATACCGTGTGTGAGGCCGCAAAGTGATATGAGGTGTTACATGCTAGATTGATGTGGCATGGAGTCGGGGTCCTGACAGCGGTGGCATCAGAGCCAGACTGCCTGTAGGTTCTCCAAGCCAAACTGGTCGATGTTGAGTCTAGAAATGCTTTAGTTATATGTAGGGGAATTGATTGTGGGATGGAACGTATGGCTCTTTTAACTTCTTTACCTCATGGCATTCTGATCTGAGTCAGTCTATTCTTCCACCGGGGGTTAAGGATTAGGATCTCTTCTTTCTATCAGGTTCACGTGTTACTAATCAGTAGTACCTTATAGGTTTGATGGTTACAAGCCTAGTTCAGTTCTACTACCCCATTATGTTGCTATGATGGACCCAGAACCTTGATATGATATTGTTGAGTGTCTATGCAATCCTTTGCAAAATGTCTCAAAATCTTTTTTGAGCATTTACAGCCGTTATGCTGTCCAATTTCTGCTAGGAATTCTAATGTCTTTGTATTATATCGTGTTTCAAATGGCCTCCCGCACCCAGAATCAACTTGTTCGTCTGACTCGATACCTCAATGTACCTGGCCATACTGCTATGTTGGTCCGGGTAATGACCGAGGCTAGATACCGTTGGTATCCCGAGTACACCGTCGAGGAGCAGTATAGAGACTTCAATCAAAGCCAATACCTCTGCACCGCCAGGATATTTCCTTGCTATCCTGGATCCACTAAACCCATCCATTGCTCATATGGACTTGGGGTTACCATCGAGATG
The DNA here is from genome assembly GCF_018294505.1 of Triticum aestivum. Lineage (NCBI taxonomy): Eukaryota > Viridiplantae > Streptophyta > Magnoliopsida > Poales > Poaceae > Triticum > Triticum aestivum. Next base: position 33,317,550 of record NC_057813.1, on the reverse strand, counting down.
TCTGTGCAAGACGCTGCATATTCGATGATGACTATTATACGGGCCAGAACCTCCTTGCTTCGGAACACTGACTTCCGCTATATGCCAATGTTAGTTCCTGGGCCAGAAGGTTACTTCACAGCTATTTACACCGACTCTTCTCAAGAGGATTCGCTGCTCCGCACTACTGCACAGATGCTTGAGGACAAGGACCGTGAAAATCGTGCCCTGTGATTGGTGCTTTTCAACTCCTGGTCTGATCACTGGGCCTCCTTGACCCAGTTTGCACCTGTTGTGCAGGAAGGGTATATGGATATGTGGGATCTCTACCTCGTGCGGTCTACTCTACCGGACCGTATGGATTGGCGTGATGTAGGGGGCATCACTCCTCCCCGTGGACCTCTTCTGCCACCATTTGATGGTCCCAGGCCACACCTGAGTCCTTATGGACCACATGCTCCATAGGATCGTCTATTTCTAGATGATCACGTTCAGCTCCTAGGACATGACGGTAACTTCTATGAGGATTACTACGGAAATGTCTGAGCTGATAGTAGCACCACTAGTAATGTGACAGTTATATCGTCCATCGTCCTGCGTGACTTGTGGGATATGACTTAGTGTGTACCACTTTCCGGAGGTGTAGAAAAATAATGTATAGGAGCTTGGGATGCCTCCGATGAGATGTAATCTTCCTTTCACCGTAGTAGTACTCCGTTTGGTCTTGTACTAAACCTTGTATGGTGTGTATGACGATGGAATAAAAGAAGCAGTTTCTGTATTTACCTTGTCATATGGATGATCATCTTGCATTCCGAGTTATCAATTACATTCCACATTTCTATGTCAGAATCTTATCATTCTGGACTAAACCATTGTCTTGTTTTCCTAGGATGGTCAACACTCGCAACAACCCTACTCCCCCGGAGCAGGCCAAAGGGAGTGGAGTCAGGGATGCAAACCTGCCTCACCCTCCTTCTCTGGCTGAGGTTATGCTGGAGGCTGAGAGACAAGCGGGAGACCAACCGTTTGTTGGAGCGCATCTCATAGAACACAACACAACATCAGAGGAATAACTTGGTGTCGCTCAGCGACTTCATCAAGTTACATCCACCCACCTTCCACCACTCCGTCGAGCCTCTCGATGCCGATGACTAGCTTCACAGCATTACTCACAAGCTATGTTCTGCACTCGTAGCTGAGGTTGATAAGGTCGCTTTTGCTACATATCATCTCGAAGGCCCCGCCAGTCTCTGGTGGGAGAATTATGAAGCCATGCGCCCAGCTGGCCATGTCACTACTTGGGCAGAATTTAGTGAGGCTTTCTGCGAACATCACATTCCGGAGGGTCTTATGGACCGTAAGCGTGAGGACTTCTACAGTTTCACCCAAGGTAGACTCTCTGTGGACGCATACAACAGGGAGTTCGGTAACCTAGCACGATATGCAACTGAGGAAGTTTCCACCGATGCCAAGAAGCAGGCAAGGTTCCACAAGGGACTTAGCCCCGAGCTTCGCTGAGATCTCCGTCTGCACGAGTGGACCTCCTTTCAGAAGCTTGTGAACAAAGCCATCAGTGCTGAGACAAGTCAGACTGATTTCGAAGAAACACGCAAGCATGGCCGTGATATGGGTTCCTCATCCGGTGCTGGTCCACAGAAGCGCCGGGTGTGGGTGCCTAACACTGCCCTGCCACCCAGGTTCACACCAAGGCCATCCTATCAGGTGCCTCATCCAGCTCAGCAGTATGCACCAGCTAAGCCCTATGGTGGGCCAACCAACAATGCTCCTCCATGCACTAGCTCCGTGACGTGCTCCAAGTGTGGGGAACCGGGCCAATACAAGCGTGAGTGTCCCCAGACCTACCTGATATGTCTCCAATGTATCTATAATTTTTGATTGCTCCATGCTACTTTATCTACTGTTTTGGACTATATTAGGCTTTATTTTCCACTTTTATATTACTTTTGGGACTAACCTATTAATCGGAGGCCCAGCCCAGAATTTCTGTTTTTTGCCTATTACAGTGTTTCGAAGAAACGGAATATCAAACGGAGTCCAAACGGAATGAAACCTTCGAGATCATGATTTTCCAACCGAACATGATCCAGGAGACTTGGACCCTACTCCAAGAAGTGCCAGAGGCGGTCACGAGGGTGGAGGGCGCCCCCCTGGGCGCGCCCCCTACCTCATGGGCCCCTCGATGCTCCACCGACGTACTCCTTCCCCCTATATATACCTACGTATCTTTGAATGATCAGATCGGGAGCCAAAAACCTAATTCCACCGCCGCAACCTTCTGTATCCATGAGATCCCATCTTGGGGCCTGTTTCAGAGCTCCGCCGGAGGGGGCATCCACCACGGAGGGCTTCTACATCATCACTATAGCCCCTCCGATGAAGTGTGAGTAGTTTACTTCAGACCTTCGGGTCCATAGCTAGTAGCTAGATGGCTTCTTCTCTCTTTTAGGATCTCAATACAATGTCCCCCCCCTCTCTCATGGAGATCTATTCAATGTAATCTTCTTTTTGCGGTGTGTTTGTTGAGACCGATGAATTGTGGGTTTATGATCCAGTATTATCTATGGAAAATATTTGATTCTTCTCTGAATTCTTTTATGTATGATTGTGTTATCTTTGCAAGTCTCTTCGAATTATCCTTTTTGGTTTGGCCAACTAGATTGGTAGTTCTTGCAATGGGAGAAGTGCTTAGCTTAGGGTTCAATCTTGCGGTGTCCTTACCCAGTGACAGAAAGGGTTGCAAGGCACGTATTGTATTGTTGCCATCGAGGATAACAAAATGGGGTTTTTATCATATTGCATGAATTTATCCCTCTACATCATTTCATCTTGCTTAAGGCATTACTCTGTTTTTACTTAATACTCTAGATGCATGCTAGATAGCGGTCGATGAGTGGAGTAATAGTAGTAGATGCAGAATCGTTTCGATCTACTTGTCTTGGACGTGATGCCTATATACATGCTCATTGCCTAGATATAATCATCACTATGCTCAATTTTGTCAATTGCTCAACAGTAATTTGTTCACCCACCATAGAAAATCTATGCTCTTGAGAGAAGCCACTAGTGAAACCTATGGCCCCTGGGTCTATTCTCATCATATCAATCTCTATCACTTTATTTACTTGCTTTGTTTTCACTTTGCCTTTTACTTTTTACTTTGCATCTATCTATCAAAAATACCAAATATTATTTATCATCTCTATCAGATCTCATTATCGTAAGTGACCGTGAAGGGATTGACAACCCCTAATCGCGTTGGTTGAGAGTTGCTATCGTTTTGTGTAGGTACGAGGGACTTGTGCGTGGTCTCCTACTGGATTGATACCTTGGTTCTCAAAAACTGAGGGAAATACTTACGCTACTTTGCTGCATCATCCTCTCCTCTTCAGGGAAATCCAACGCAGTGCTCAAGAGGTAGCACAACCCGAACCAGTCTGGAAAGGCTATTGGTCGTGGCAAGCCAATAGGGAAGGTGTACTACACCAAGCCGGCCAACGCTGAACATGGCCATGTGAATTGTGTCTCAGCTGAAGAGGCTCAAGAGGATCCCAACATCGTTCTCGGTACGCTCCTTGTTAACTGCCACTCAGCATCTGTTCTTTTCGATACTGGAGAATCTCATTCCCGAGAGCTATGCTCATCTGCATAACACCACATTCAGTGATATGCCCACCTCCATGGTAATTAAAACCCCGGGATCCAAATGCCAAACTTCTAGAGTAAGCCATGGGAATGAAATTCAGGTCGACAGACTTGTTTTCCTTGCATCATTGATAGCTCTCAAATCTTCGGATATTAATATCATCTTGGGTATGGACTGGATGTCAGCCCATCATGCCCAGGTTGATTGTTTCTCTAGGACTGTTCAACTTATGCATCCTTTGGGAAAGATAGTCAATGTCTTGACCCGAGTAGCTAAGCGACAGCTATATTCTCTTAATGCCAGTCCTTTGCCAGACCTCGAAGACGTTCCGGTAGTCCACGACTTTCCGGATGTCTTTCCAGAAGAGTTGCCAGGTGTTCCACCTGATCGAGATGTCGAGTTCGTGGTAGATCTCATTCCAGGAACTGTCACAATTTCTAGAAGACCCTATAAGATGGCACCACTAGAACTAGTCGAGCTTAAGAAACAACTCGATGAGTCCCTGAAAAAGGGTTTCATCCATCCTAGTTCATCTCCATGGGCTTGTCCCGTCCTCTTCGTCAAGAAGAAGGATGGTATGGATCGGATGGTTGTAGATTATCGACCCATCAACTTGGTCACAATAAAGAACAATATCCGCTCCCCAGGATCAATGATCTGTATGATCAGCTCGCTGGGTCCTCAGTCTTCTCTAAGATGGATTTGAGGTTGGGCTACAATCAAATCAAAATCAGGAATGGGGACATTCCCAAAACGGCCTTTGTTACTCGTTACGGCCAATACGAGTACACCGTCATGTCCTTCGGTCTAACCAACGCCCCAGCCACCTTCTCTCGGTTAATGAACTCAATCTTCATGGAGTATTTGGATAAATTTGTCGTGGTTTACCTCGATGATATACTTATCTACTCCAAAAATGAGGAAGAGCAGGCCGAGCATCTAAGGCTATTGTTGATGAAACTTCGAGAGCATCGCCTATATGCCAAGTTTTCTAAATGTGAATTTTGGTTGCCAGAAGTGACCTATCTAGGACATGTAATCTCTAGTAACGGTATTGTTGTCAATCCCGAGCGAGTTCAAGCTGTCCTTAATTGGACTCCACCTGAATCGGTCAAGCAAGTTCGGAGTTTCCTTGGCTTAGCGAGCTATTGTCGCCGCTTTGTCGAGAACTTCTCCAAAGTTGCCAAACCTCTAACTGAACTCCTCAAGAAAGATAAAAAGTTTGAGTGGACTCCACAATGTGAGCACAGTTTTCAGGAACTGAAAAGACGCCTGACTTCTGCTCCCATACTGGTACCACCAGACTTCTCCAAGGACTTTGTTATCTATTGTGACGCCTCGCGACAAGGACTAGGTTGCATTCTCATGCAAGATCATCACGTAATTGCTTATGCTTCACGGCAATTGCACGCACATGAGGAAAATTATCCTACTCATGATCTAGAGCTTGCAGCTTTAGTCCATGCAGTCAAAACCTGGCGACATTACCTCCTCGGTAATCGTTGCCAAATCTTCACTGATCACCAAAGTCTGAAGTATATATTCACCCAACCAGATTTGAATCTCAGGCAAAGACGTTGGATTGAGTTGATTACAGATTTCGACTTAGGGATAACTTACACCCCAGGAAAAGCCAATGTCATGGCTGATGCACTAAGTCGTAAATCTTATTGCAACAATCTGATGTTTCAACAAAGTCAACCACTTCTCCATGAGGAATTTCGGAAGATTAACCTTCACATCGTTCCTCAAGGATTCCTTTCCACCTTGGTGACGAAACCTACTCTTACGGATCAAATCATCGCTGCCCAAAAGCGAGATAAAGGGATATCCCGGATCAAGGAGAACATTGCTAGTGGAGATGCTAAATGTTTCTCTACAAATGATCATGGTGTTGTGTACTTCGAGAACCATCTAGTGGTTCCCAAGAACCAGCATCTACGACAATTGATCCTTAAGGAGGCTCATGAATCTCCTCTCACTATTCATCCCGGTAGCACTAAAATGTATCAGGACCTACGCCAGAGGTTCTGGTGGACCAGGATGAAGAGAGACATTGCTCAATTTGTTGCTAATTGCAACATCTGCCGTCCTGTAAAAGCAGAGCATCATCGGCCTGCTGGCACCCTTCAACCCCTAGCTATTCCTGAATGGAAATGGGATAAAATTGGTATGGACTTCTTCACCGGTTTTCCCAGGACCAAGAGAGGGAATAATGCTATCTTTGTCGTTATCGATCGTCTTTCCAAAGTGGCCCATTTCTTGCCTGTTCGCGAGAGTATAACCACTAGTCAGCTAGCAGACTTGTATATCTCCCGAATAGTGTCCGTCCATGGTGTTCCACTGGAAATTAACTCGGATCGAGGAAGTTTCTTCACCTCTTGATTTTGGGAAAGTTTCCAAAATGCTATGGGAACCCGCATTTTCTTTAGCACGGCCTTTCACCCTCAATCAAGTGGTCAAGTAGAAAGCGTCAACCAGATTCTAGAAGACATGCTTCGAGCTTCTATTATCTCATTCGGAATGGATTGGGAGAAATGCCTTCCATTTGCCGAATTTGCTTATAACAACAGCTACCAATCTAGTTTGGGTAAAGACCCTTTTGAAGTTCTCTATGGACGAAGGTGTCGAACGCCTCTTAACTGGTCAGAAACCGGGGAAAGACAATTCTTTTGTCCCGGATATGATCCAGGAAGCAGAAGAGCAAGTTTGCATCGTTCGTGAAAAGTTGAAAACAGCCCAATCTCGTCAAAAGAGTGAGTATGACCGAAAACATAAGGCTATGACTTTTGAGGTTGACGAGAAGGCTTACCTTAGGGTTACTCATCTGAACAGAACCCATCGTTTCGCTATCAAAGGAAAATTGGCTCCTCGCTACATTGGACCTTTTCGCATTCTCACCAAACGAGGAGAAGTTGCCTACCAATTGGAACTACCTCCGCATCTCTCCAGAGTCCATGGTGTCTTCAACATTTCTCAACTCAAGCGTTGCTTCTCGGATCCTATTCGTGGAGTGGACCACGAAACGCTTGATCTTCAAGATAACCTCACGTGTCGAGAGCATCCCGTTCGTATCCTCGATCAAGCCAAGCATACCACTCGACATCATAATATCAAGTTTCTCAAGATTCAGTCGTCGCACCATTCTGAGAAAGAAGCAACCTGGGAAAGGGAGGATCGTCTTCGACTCGAGTATCCTGCCTTCTTTCCAGAGGAACCTAAATCTCGGGACAATATTTTTTTGAGTGGGGGTGAGTTGTCACACCCTAGCTAGCTCGTGCATTAGAGTGTTGCGTCATGTTTATTTCATTCATCAGAAACTTGAAATGAGGATGATAGAACCCCCAGCCCCCTCTGAAACCAACTAGGGTTTACTAAAAATATTTTCAATGAACCTGAAATGCCATTCTAAAATGTCCATCATTTTTGTCTTGGTACAGAACCTCTGCCAAAAGTGGTTCACATTTTTCTAGGACACCTAAGGTCACTGGATTAATTCTTTACCTATTTGCATTTGGGCATTTAAATGCTATAAAATAATTCAAATGCCCAAATAATTTTGGATTTAAGTGAGGGCTGTTAGGAATAATCCCAACAGAGCCCACAATTATTTGCAGGATTTTTGGAAACATTTTAGTATTTTTAATAAAGCCCAACACTTACAGAAAAATAGAAAAGCAAACTGAAATAAAAGAGAGAGAGGATCTCACCTGGCCTCACCTGGCAGCCCACCAGCAGGCCCACCTAGCCGGCCCAGCCCAGCAACCGCTCCAGCGAGCTGCTTGACTTGGCCAGGCGGGCAGGCAGGTGCTCGACGCCGGCACCAGCGCGCGCCACGCACCTGCCCGCCGCCCTGCTTCCTCCCCTCGCCGCTCTGCTGGCCTGGACGACCTCCACGTCATGCCCCGACCCCCCTGGACACGTCCATTCTCCCCCTGCCTCTCTCCCTCGCTACCCTCCGCCATGGCCGACGCAGCCGCCGTAACCGTGCCCACCGTCGTCCACGCGCCGCTGATACGTCCATTTTGCATCATGCTTTTATGTCAATATATATTGCATTATGGGTTGTTATTTCACGTTATGTCACAATACTTATGGCTATTCTCTCTTATTTTACAAGGTTTACATGAAGAGGGAGAATGTCGGCAGCTAGAATTCTGGGCTGGAAAAGGAGCAAATATTGGAGACCTATTCTGCGCAACTCCAAAAGTCCTGAAACTCCACGGAATATCTTAAAATAAATAAAGAAAAATCGTCGCCAAAGATGAAGGCCAGGGGGCCCACACCCTGCTCACGAGGGTGCCCCCCCCCGGGCGCGCCCCCTACCTTGTGGGCCCCCTGGTGGCTCTCCGATGCCCATCTTCTCCTATATGAAGTCTTTCGATGAGAAAAAAAATAGAGGGCAACCTTTCGGGACGAGACTCCGCCGCCACGAGGCGGAACCTTGGCGGAACCAATCTAGGGCTCCGGCAGAGCTGTTCTGCCGGGGACACTTCCCTCCGGGAGGGGGAAATCATCACCATCGTCATCACCAACGCTCCTCTCATCGGGAGAGGGCAATCTCCATCAACATCTTCACCAGCACCATCTCATCTCCAAACCCTAGCTCATCTCTTGTATCCAATTCTTGTCTCCAAGTCAGGGATTGGTGCTAGTAGGTTGCTAGTAGTGTTGATTACTCCTTGTAGTTGATGCTAGTTGGTTTATTTGGTGGAAGATCATATGTTCAGATCCTTTATGCATATTATTACCCCTCTGATTATGAACAGGAATATGCTTTGTGAGTAGTTACGTTTGTTCCTGAGGACAAGGGAGAAGTCTTGCTATTAGTAGTCATGTGAATTTGGTATTCGTTCGATATTTTGATGAGATGTATGTTGTCTAACCTCTAGTGGTGTTATGTGAACGTCGACTACATAACACTTCACCGTTATTTGGGCCTAGAGGAAGGCATTGGGAAGTAATAAGTAGATGATGGGTTGCTAGAGTGACAGAAGCTTAAACCCTAGTTTATGCGTTGCTTCGTAAGGGGCTGATTTGGATACATATGTTTCATGCTATGGTTAGGTTTACCTTAATACTTTTGTTGTAGTTGCGGATGCTTCCAATAGAGGTTAATCATAAGTGGGATGCTTGTTTAAGTAAGAACTAGCTGGGTGACCCGCGCATTTGCGCGGCTAGATTTCCTATATCTTTTTATACCTATACAAACATATAGGTAAACTTCTTGTCAAATACACATTGTGGAAACTAATGTTTTATTTTAAGTTATCTGTTGGCAGGATAATTGTTTTATTTTACTTACTAACCTGTGTGGAGATTTCTCCACAAAAAGACCTGTATGGAGATTATCCCAGATATACCTTTCAAAATTAAAATATTTAGTCAATATGTATATCATGAGGAAATACTTTTTATGAGGTCATCACGAAATGGTTTGTTGTTTTTTTATTGTGTATATGAAGTTGTTGGAAAAGATTTGGGATGTGAGAACAAAATAAGGGCACTGTGCTCCATGCATGCCATGTCCATCTACATAGATTCTGGTTGGATTCATTTCTTAGCTTCCATTTTTCTATTTTTCTGTTCAATTGGTGTTTGGCTTTTATCCAAAAAATAAAGAAAACTTTCCAACCAAATTTAATATCACTCTAGAATATAAAAATAATCACGTGCATTCATTCAAAACTATTAAACTCTTAATTTTTTGTTATGTCGATGTATTTGGCGAAGGAACTACAAAATACATGTATGCACTGGTGCATTATTTTTTAAATATTTGGGTGCATTTTATTTTCATGGCACGTGTACAGTCGTCGTGCATGGACCTTCTATAAAAAAAATTCTTGAGAAATCGTATTAGCTGGTTTCGTCACTTAAATTAAGAATATAATTCCTGTATATATAAAAAGGGTAGCTCGTGTAAAATGCAAGTCTTCTCACTGTTACTTTTCACTTCCGTTGTCATCCTTATACGATATATTTCTTGAATGATGCAGTGTGTTTGGATTATATAAAACAATTGACAACAATACAACATATTATCAATCTCTAGTTTCTAATTAATTATATGAATCGCTGTAAAAATGATACTTATATGGGTGATAATAAAATACATGCATTTATCCAGCGTTTGTGGTTTAATCAACCGGCTAACATTTTGTTTTTGATAGGTTCTGAGATAGCTTATCGCTTGTGCCGAGCAGTAACTTTCGTCTTTTTTGGGAAACTGTCTATCCTTGTTGGTTCTAGCTTTGGGAGCCAATTGATTTGTGACGTGTGAAATTGGCATCGGCATCCATGGAGTAGAGGAGCACACGCTAAGCATAGTGCTAGCTCATCGCATAGGCCATGACTAACGGAAGTATTTCTTTCACGCCTTTTCATTTTCTTTTTTCTTGTGCGTGCACAGTAGCTCATGAATCTGTTGCGGGTTTGTAGCTGCTGGTCTTGCTGCCATGGCGCGCTGAATCTCTTGCTTATCATCCTACGGTGGATTTTACCGGTGCGAAGGGCGGTAGGTAGGTAGCAAGACGTGGATGGATGCACAATTCTGTATCAAGGTACTGGGTGAAAGCCCTTGTTCGTCTAGACTCGGCAACGGTGATGCTTAGAACTATTCCCCTTCCGAGGACATTGTTGTGTAGCTTACGTGTTCTAGAGCATGTACAGTCCTGTCTATGTTATCTGTTGGCAACGTAGTTGCATGCGTTTATGTTGACCGGTTATTTCGAGATCTGCTTTATAAGAGGGCCTCCTCATCACTTTGTATCGCTTAGTCATGTACTTTGATTAGCAGGGGCAAAAGCATGTTTCGAGTGAATGAATGCACATGCGCGTCAGCTTGCCCACTACCAACTTCCATGTCTGCGGCCTTGTCAGTGGTGCATTCCCTCCATTGTGTGCCGAAGATCATCACTCCTTCAGTAATGACATCTCCTAGTCCTACAATCCAAAATATTTGAAGTTTGATTTATTTTTGTAATTCAATTTTTCTAAGTTTGACCAAATTTATTTGAAATTTGTTAATATATAAAACATCCAACATATATAGTTTTAAAAAATGTTTGATGGTAAATGTAATGAAACGAAATTAGTTTTGTAAATGCTGTTATATCATTTTATGTACATGGTCAAACTTAAGTTTCATCTTGGACAAATCTAGAACATTAAATATTTTGAAACGGAGAGAGTATAAAATTTCTATGGTTTCTTGTGCGAACAAATATATTACTTACCTTTTCCCTTTTTTTTTGTTTTCTTTTACAGGCGTTGTGTGAGTATGTGAATAGTGTTGTGCGTGTGTCTGTCTGCTTAAGTTTGTATTTGATGTGTTTGGATAATGATGTGCCATGCAAAAATAAAAATAATAAAAATATACCTTTTCAAGTAAGCAAATTGCCCATATTTTCACCTGTGTACTCTCAGCTGTTGATCAGCACATTTGACCGATCAACCATAATTTTTTTAACTGACGTCAACCATGATATTTGTAAGAAATACACTTGCTTTCGTTGACTAATTACATGGATGTACTTCCATTGAGTTTCTTGTTACAATTCACACATGCACGTATGAGCTACATCATGCCTTTCCTTGTGCAGGCGAAGGAACTCATGCAAAGGAGTGAAACTGGACATGCACTCAAATGTTAGGTATGTACGTACTGCCTTAGCACCCTTAAAAAACGTAGTGCCGTGGTGATGCAAAAACACGACTCTGAGTACTAATTTGTGTGGACTCCTTTTGCCTATACTTTGTCCTTGCCGATATAATTAATAGGTAGCCGTATGAACTTTGGACTCTTTTTTTCTTGCCTATACGATGTTGCCTTGCCAAGTTGAGGTCAACGCCCATAAAATAGGTAGCTGTATGGTCGTACGGACTTTGGACTCTATTTTTCTTTTGCCTATACGATGTTGTCTTGCCAAGTTGATGTGAACGCTGATAAAATAGATAGCCGTATGGACTATGGACTCTTTTTTGAACTGGTTATTATGTTACGGGTCTCCTTTTGCCTATACGCTGCTGTCTTGCCAAGTTGAGGATAACGGATCACTGCCGTTCATTTATCATAACTTTATAATATTAAATCTCCATTATTCGTTTCTATCATTTTAATAATATAATAGATAGCATCAAAGCACCGGTCCACCCACATATCAAATTATCAAAGTACCAAACACGAATCATATAAGCGTGATGAAAACTAGCTTGACGATATTTCTATGTGTCCTCGGGAGCGCTTTTCCTATTATAAGAGTTTGTCCAGGCTTGTCCTTTGCTACAAAAAGGATTGGGCCACCTTGCTGCACTTTATTTACTTTTGTTACTTGTTGCTCATTACAATTTATCTTATCACAAAACTATTTGTTACCACTTATTTCAGTACTTGTAGAGAATACCTTGTTGAAAACCGCTTATCATTTCCTTCTGCTTCTTGTTGGGTTCGACACTCTTACTTATCGAAAGGACTACGATAGATCCCCTGTACTTGTGGGTCATCAAAACTCTTTTCCGGCGCCGTTGCCGGGGAGTGAAGTGCCTTTGGCAGGTGGAATTTGGTAAGGAAAAAATTATTTAGTGTGCTGAAATTTTCTGTCACTTGTTACTATGGAAAGTAATTCTCTGAGGGGCTTGTTCGGGGTATCTTCACCCCGTCCGGTAGAGCAAAGAGTTGCTCCTTAACCTACTCAACCTATTGAACCTATTGAAAATGAAACCCTTTTTGAGATTCCTTCGGGTATGATGGAAAAATTGCTAGCTAACACTTTTACAGGAGATGGAACAAAGCATCCTGATGAACATCTACGCTATGTGGATGATGTTTGTGGACTATTTAAGCTTGCAGGTATACCCGATGATGTTGTTAAGAAGAAGGCCTTCCCTTTATATTTGAAGGGAGACGCATTGACATGGTATAGGGTATGTGATGATATGAGATCATGGAACTATAAATGATTGAAATTGGAATTTCATCAAAAGTATTACCCTATGCATCTTGTTCATCGTGATCGCAATTATATATATAATTTTTGGCCTCGCGAAGGAAAAAGCATCGCTCAAGCTTGGGGGAGGCTTAAATAAATATTATATTCATGCCCCAATCATGAGCTCTCAAGAGAAGTAATTATGCAAAGTTTTTATGCTCGGCTTTTTGATAACAATCGCACCATGGTCGATACTTCTTGTGCTGGCTCTTTTATGCTGAAGACTATTGAATTTAGATGGAATTTATTGGATATAATTAAACGCAACTCTGAAGATTGGGACCTCGATGAAGGTAAGGAGTCAGGTATGACACCTAAGTTTGATTGTGTTAAATCTTTTATGGATACCGATATTTTCCGTAAGTTTAGCACTAAATATGGACTTGACTTTGAGATAGTAGCTTCTTTCTGTGAATCTTTTGCTACTTATGTTGATCTCTCCAAGGAGAAGTGGTTAGAATATCATCCTCCCATAGAAGTAAAAGTATCTGCACCTATTAAAGTTGAAGAAAAGACTATCACTTATAATGATCCTATTATTCCCACTTCTTATGTTGAGAAACCACCTTTTCCTGTTAGAATGAAGGATCATGCTAAAGCTTCAACTATTGTTCGTAAAAGCAATATTAGAACTTATACACCTCTTGAGCAAGTCAAAATAGAACGCAATATTGCTATTGTTAAAGATCTCTTGTCCGATAATATTGATGGGCATGTTATTCAATTCCGTGGTGAAACTGCTAGAATTGCAAAACCTTGTGCTAGAGATAAACATAGACCTGTGGTAGGCATGCCTGTTATTTCTGTTAAAATAGGAGATCATTGTTATCATGGCTTATGTGATATGGGTGCTAGTGCTAGTGTTATACCTATTACCTTGTATGAAGAAATTATGCATGATATTGCACCTGCTGAGTTGGAAGATATTGATGTTACAATGGGAATTGTTAGAGATGTTGAAGTCTTGTGTGGAAAAACCAAATATCCCACTGATTTTCTTGTTCTTGGTTCTCCACAAGATAGCTTTTGTCCCATTATATTTGGTAGACCCTTCTTGAATACTATTAATGCTAAGATAGACTACGAAAAGAATGTTTGATACGTCTCCGCCGTATCTACTTCTCCAAACACTTTTGCCCATGTTTTGGACTCTAACTTGTATGATTTGAATGGAACTAACCCGGACTGACGCTGTTTTCAGCAGAATTGCCATGATGTTGTTTTATGTGCAGAAAACAAAAGTTCTCGGAATGACCTGAAACTCCACGGAACATCTTAGAAAAAATAATAAAAAATCCTCGCCAAAGATGAAGGCCAGGGGGCCCACACCTTGTTCACGAGGGTGGGGGGCGTGCCCCCCTCGTGGGCCCCCTGGTGGCCCTCCGACGCCAACTCCAACTCCATATATTGGCTTTCGGGGAGAAAAAATCAGAGAGAAGAAATCATCATGTTTTACGATATGGAGCCGCCGCCAAGCCCTAATCTCTCTCAAGAGGGCTGATCTGTAGTCCGTTTGGGGCTAAGGAGAGGGGGATTCATCGCCGTCGTCATCATCAACCATCCTCCATCACCAATTTCATGACGCTCACCGCCGTGGGTGAGTAATTCCATCATAAGCTTGCTGGACGGTGATGGGTTGGATGAGATTTATCATGTAATCGAGTTATTTTTGTTAGGGTTTGATCCCTAGTATCCACTATGTTCTGAGATTGACGTTGCTATGACGTTGCTATCCTTAATGCTTGTCACTAGGGCCCGAGTGCCATGATTTCAGATCTGAACCTATTATGTTTTCATGAATATATGTGAGTTCTTGATCCTATCTTGCAAGTCTATAGTCACCTACTATGTGTTATGATCCGGCAACCCCGAAGTGACAATAATCGGGACCACTCCCGGTGATGACCATAGTTTGAGGAGTGCATGTATTCACTATGTGCTAATGCTTTGTTCTGGTTCTCTATTACAAGGAGGCCTTAATATCCCTTAGTTTCCAATAGGACCCCGCTGCCACGGGAGGGTAGGACAAAAGATGTCATGCAAGTTCTTTTCCATTAGCATGTATAACTATATACGGAATACATGCCTACATTACATTGATGAATTGGATCTAGTTCTGTGTCACCCTATGTTATGACTGTTACATGACGAACCACATCCGGCATAATTATCCATCACTAATCTAGTTCCTACGAGTTTTCCATATACTGGTTCTCGCTTATTTACTTTTCCGTTGCTACTATTACAATCACTACAAAATACCAAAACATTACTTTTGCTGTCTTTACTTTTGTTACCGTTACCACCACTATCATATTACTTTGCTACTAAACACTTTGTTGCAGATACTAAGTTTCCAGGTGTGGTTGAATTGACAACTCAGCTGCTAATACTTGAGAATATTCTTTGGCTCCCCTTGTGTCGAATCAACAAATTTGGGTTGAATACTCTACCCTCGAAAACTGTTGTGATCCCCTATACTTGTGGGTTATCAAGTGTCAGGACCCCGACTCAATGCCACATCGATCTAGCATGTAACACCTCATATCACTTTGCGGCCTCACGCACGGTATTCCCACGGGTGTCGCCTTACCTTTACCCGGGACCGTTTGCGCCTTTTGGCACACGTATATGACAGTGTCGCTAGCATCTATATGATAAAGAGCCCGGGCTGACATGGCTAGTTGTAAACCCAAAGTGGCACAAACTTACAGGGACAGGCATCCATGACCCAGCATCGAACGTGTCGGTCATCAGCGAGTGAATCCAGGCTGTAGCACTGGGCTAGCAGGACTTCGGTGAACCGGGCTGTAGTGGGCTAACAGGACTCCAGTATTCATCGCGTGACATTTCCCCGAAGGGACAGACACAGGAACGAAGAAGGACACATGCCGGCCAGCCTAAGTGTTCCGGAGCAGTAGCAAGCTACCATGGCTCGGTGGAAACACTAGGAGACATTTCCCGGTAAGAGAGGCTACTAAAGATAAACAACTAGATGGTCAGATCCCACACATACCAAGCATTTCAATAACATACACACAATATGCTCGATATGTGCAAATACAACATGGCATCACAACATGACTCTACGACTCAAGTATTTATTCAATAGGCTCCGAGGAGCGAGATATTACAAACAGGGGTCTCACGACCCAACATTCAGAGCATACAAAACAAAGCACAAGCGGAAGCTATCATGTCTGAGTACAGACATCTATAAATGAAAAAGGCTGAGAAGCCTGACTATCTACCAGATCCTGCCGAGGCACAAGATCGTAGCTGAGGTAACAAGCTAAACGTCGAAGTCCACGCGAAACTACTAGTGAGACCGAAGTCTCTCTGCAAAAACATAAAATAGGCAAACGTGAGTACAAATGTACCCAGCAAGACTTACATCAGAACTAACTACATATGCATCATTATCAACAAAGGGGTGGTGGGGTTTAACTGCAGCAAGCCAGCTTTGACTCGGTGGCTATCCTAAACTACGACTGCAAGCGACTCTTTTGAGGTGGCGCACACGAGTCCACATATTCACCATATCAATACACCACTATGGATCCGCTCCCGTCTCCCTACGAGAACGCCATCCATAGCACTCACGCTTATCTTGCGTATTTTAGAGTATCCACTTTCACTTGTCTATGAACTGATATAAGCAACCCAGAAGTCCTTTTCCGCGGACACGGCTATTCGAATAGATTAGGTTAACCCTGCAGGGGTGTACTTCTTCATACACGCTCTCACCACTTACCGCCGTTTACACGACATGTACTCGGCAACCTTCAAGCGGAAGCCCAACGTGGGTGTCGGCCACGACCTACCTAATCACTCAAGTCTCTAGTCCAGGTTTATCGCCTATTCAGGTTCCATCCATGAGGAGATCCGGTCGGAGTTTCGCTCACAGCCCCAAACGATGTGAACAGGGTTCCCGAGACACCAAACGGGCGCCCGGTACACCGTGCCACGGGCCTACCGCATCACAGCCCACCCCTACGGTCAGCGCTGCCCACGGCCTCCAGCATACTACAAACACCAGAAACTACTTGCAACTCCTGGACAGAGGACAAGGGTGATCAAGAAGCCGAGAGGGTCCATTGGTTTCGGGCCCAATGCGTGGTAGTAGCTGAATCATGGATCACAAACACAGAACTCAGTTCCTGAGGACGGCTGCAATGAGACAACCCACCATGTACTCCTACATGGCCTCTCACCGCTACCTTTACCAAAACATGTTCACACACTTAGCTCACACACAGTAGAACATGTTCACACACCTCTGATTCATCCCTGATGAATCAGACCTGACTCAACTCTAAGCAGTAGCAGGCATGACAAACAAGCAAGAATGAGTAGGCACAATAGGGCTCAAACAACTCCTACTCATGCTAGTGGGTTTCATCTATTTACTGTGGCAATGACAGGTCATGCAAAGGATAAAGGGGTTCAGCTACCGCAGCAAGTAACAGATGAATCGGTGTTGTCCTAATGCAGTAAAAGAGAGCAGGAGCGAGAGAGTAGGATTATATCAGAATGAACAAGGGGGTTTTTGCTTGCCTGCCACTTCTGAAGATAACATTGAGTCTTCATCAGTGTCAACGATCACAACGACGGAACATCGTCTACCGGGAGGGAACAGATACCGGCAACAAAGAAGAACACAATCAATGCAATGCACAAAATGATGCATGCTATGACATGGCAATATGAATGTGTTTTGAGCTAATGCAACTAGCAACAGATTAAATGAAGTTGGTTTGAATACAAGATTCAAATTCAAACTCCATATGTGATTATTCAAATGCCATTTAATTGATTTGTGCTATACAGCAGCTATAAGTTGTTCTAACATGCATAAAAATGGTACAGATGGATTCCTTGAATTTTTCTGATAATTTTTCATATATAATTTATTTAATTTGGAGTTACGGTTAATTTTCTATGATTTTTAGAAGTTTTAGGCATTTTCTGGAATTTCCTGAATAATATTAAATCCAGAAATGATTATGGCGTCAGCACCACGTCACAGTGACGTCAGCAGGGTCAACCCAGGTCAACTGAGGTCAACCTGACGTGTGGGGCCACACGTCAGTGACAGGAGCTAATCCCGGTCAAACCCAGCGCTGACTGGGGTTTGACCAGGGGTGGGGCCCACTGTCAGTGGCTGTGGGGGTGTTTAGCGTGGTCATTAGTGCTAACTAAATCAGCGCCACGTCAGCTGCCGGCGTTTAACCGCCGGCAACCTCAGATCGCGGCGGCGTCCGCATCGGGTTTGCGCTACAGGGCACCGTTTTACTCGTGGTTTGCGGCTACGGCTAGCTGGCAAAGCAGCGCATCTAATGGAGCGAACGGGAGGAGCTGGGGTGGCCTGAGTCGACGGCGGCGAGCTCCAAGGCGGCGGCCGGAGTTCGGGCACCTGCGGGTTTGGTGTTGTGGTGCTCGGGAGGGGAAGCTGGTGGGTTCTACGTGCTTCTGGTGAGGTTTGGAGCACGGTGGTGTGCCCGGCTTTGAGCCATGGTGGCTCTGGCCACGACGGTGACGAGGCACGGCGGCGGCGAGCTCTCGGGTCCGGCGGAAGCAATGGCTAGAGCAGCCAAACGGCATGGGAAGAAGAGGGGAACGGGTCAGCGGCTCACCGCGAGTCCAACGAGCGCGAGGGCGAGGCCGGGGACCTCTGTGGGCGGCGAATCAAGCGACGACGGCCGTCGGTGCAAAGGAAGAAGATGGCGTCGGTGACGGCGCTCCAGGGCGTCCGGCGTCTTGTGGCTCCATGGTAGGGACGGGGACGTCACGGCGGAGCTCGGGGGCGCGTCGGAGAGGCGAGGGGAAGGCGGTGGCCGCGGTGGTGCTTGGCGGCGTGCTGCGGTGCGCTCGGGGATCACAGGAAGAGAGGGAAAGAGAGAGCCAGAGGAGGGGGAGCGGTCCAGAGGGAGAGGGGAAGTGAGAGGGGGGTCGGGGAGGCGCGTGGCGTCACCGGGGCGTCGAGGAGGAAGCAGGAGGTGGCCAGGGGAAGCAGGAGGTGGCCGGGGCAGCGTCGGCGCCCGCCACGCACCTGTTCGTCCTCCTGGCTGAGGAGGAAGATGACAAGGGGGAGGAGGTGGGCTGGGCCGGCCAGATGGGCTGGCCAGCTGTTGGGCTGCGGGTGGGCTGCCAGGTAAGCTGAGGTAAGTTCTCTCTCTCTGCTTTTATTTATTGTTTTTCTATTTTGTTCTGTTTGTTTTGGTTTAGTAAAATACTAAACCATTTTATAAAATCCTGAAAATAATTATGTGGCTAGAACTAAAATATACCAAACCACATAAAATGTTCCAGTAATTATTGGACATTTATTATTTATATATCAAATATATATGCAATGCAAATAGCTATTTATTTAATTCAAAGGCCCAAAATAATTAACTCTGAGATACCAAAAATATTGTTTTGAGTTTTACCTCTTTGCAATATTTTCAGAGACTAAGAGGAACATTTTCTTGGACTTCTTTGAGGAGATTTTAATGTTGATCATTTTTAGAAGGTTTCTGAGGCTTTGAAAATTCCTCAATTCAAATTTCATTTGAATTTAAACATGATGCTCACATGAGGTCTAGCCTAGTGCATAACAGGACCAGGGATGTGACAACTCACCCCCACTAAACAAAAATCTCGTCCAGAGATTCAAGCGTAGGGTAAGGTGAAGGGGGAACGCAACTAGTACAGTCTTCATGATCCAGGTTGCACTTCATAGGAACGTTGATTCGATCACCATTATTGTCTCGAAGTCTTGCTCTGAGAAATCCTGTCAACATGACATGGAGGAAGAAGGAGACTCTAGAAGGGTCGATCTTCTCGAAGATCGAAGCAACTCACGGAATGAGACATAGGACCATCTCTCGGGTTGAGACACGAGATACACATCAAGAGGGGTGGAAAGAAACGGATGACGAAGGTTCACTAGGTAGACAACAATTCCACACTTAAGAAGGTGGTAAACGATTGTCCACGTAGCGAGGAGTTGAGTTGCCATGATACCACGACGAAACATCCTGGAGGAGGGGGGCGTGATTCGTAGATATATCCCCTTAAGTGGCAAAAGAATTACCTTTGATTCAGAGATCATTGAAACTCTTTATACCAGCCTAAGGCAATCATAACGATCATTTGGAGGGGGTCGGTAGAATGGCATACTCGAACTTGGATGATGTGGATTACCTTGTTGAAGACAACGTAATGGATGAATTTGCTTATCACCGGAAATGGAAGGGACCCATGGTAGAATGGCACATTGGCGGTGCAAGCTGGGAACAAAATGCAAATGATGGGAATGATTCTGGTAACTGGGGAAGAACCCAACAATAGAGAGTGGATCCACTGTTTGAGAGGTTATAGCATAACCGAGGAAGTTGAGAGCAAACCTATTTAGTGTCGACGGTAACACCTAACGCTTGTGCGTGCTCTCAAGAACTTGAGCATTTCCATAATCATCAAGGTTTTATCAACAACCACGTCAAGGGTGCTGACAACACAACATACTACCATGATGAATAGCGATGGACGATGCAGATGCAAAGGAGGATAACACTTTCTCAGATTTCCCTTAGCGAGGCCAAGCAAAAAAATCTGGATGATCGACCGAGAGACATTTAGCACTCCGCTTCTAATGTTCTCCTTGATGTGCTAGTGTAACCCATTCATAGATATGGTTTGATATCTAGAACATCAAGTAAAAAGGTCGGACTTCGGAACACAAAAATCCATAGGGGCAACTAGGGAGTAAATCCTACGAAATCCCTATGGCGAGGTGGCCAACTTCTTCAATCAAGATACTACAATAATAGATCTTCCGGCTGGGTGTGTTGGCCACGACATCCACTTTACCGGTTATAGAGGGACCAATATTATAGTTCTTGGGAAATGCTCCAACCATCATATCTGCCTGAGATTCAGATCTGGTTGGTGTCAGGATATTCCAGACTCATCAAGTCTAGAAAGAAAAATGAAAGTTTGCAACACAATTCGACGAGATGACGTTGCGAGATTCTCGGGGAATGAACTACGATAGTAAGCTCCAAAACATGAGCTAGTTCTGCTACAAACATGTGAACACGTTGTCCCAGACAAGCATGACCACGTGGTAGTCTTATAATAAAACACTACCGAGTTCAGGTGGGGAACCATCAACGAGGATATCAAAATCCTTGCATAAGGCATGCTCTTAAGAAGGAACTTCTTCTCCTTGAACAAATCAATCAGTGGCTTGGTGTGCTCGGAACACATATGGAATGAAGGTTGCAAGTCTCCAGACCACAGAATACTTCGCACGTATGCATGACTGACTTGGGATGATTCCAGAGGAAGCAAAACTAACTTTCTCAAATCCACGGCGGCAACTTTCACCAAATGCACGTGTATAAGAGGAAGTCACTCCTTTCATCAAACAAATACTTCATGAGCTAGCATGAAGATAATGCTTTCAAAAGTTTCCAACACTAGCTTAATGTTCAACAAAATCATGGAGGAGATAAGGATGTTGTCAATGGGCTCAACAACAATTCATCTAGGTTTCCTTTTAAAAGGAATTCCATAGTTAAGTGAACACGGTGATAGCATTGGTCAGACCAAAGATGTAATGGTGTATGCTCGAGGGATCAACCACGAACAAGACAACATTACGAGCATCGTTGGTACTGATTGATTTGACGATAGCCCACACTCAAATCAAAGAATTGATAAGACAATAGGTCCAGCAACTGATCACAGGGACCAATCAATGAAGATATCATCTTTCTTCAACACACACTACACAAGAATATCCCTTTGGAACAAACTAAGTTAGGCAAGCTTTTATCTTCCAATTCTCCAAGTTGTTGTCTAGCTTAACCAACTAGCTCAGGGATATCCAACACAGATTCTTGGAGAAAGGGTGGTTCACAAGAAACCAACTTGATCACGAGCTCAACATAACAGTCAGGGGACAACCTGGTAATACTTCCGAGAAGATATTCGGAAAATCACGAACCACCGGTATGTTACTAAGCTTGAGAACAATCTTGCTTTTGAGGGCAAGACGACATGATCAAATGAGTGAGGACTTGAAATAATTCCTAACTCATTGGTCGAGGAGTGCACCAGAAAGATGGACAAGGTAGCACGATCAATCTTAGAATGATGATTCACTAACCAACATGCTAAGAATGAAATTATTATCCTTTAACTACCAAGCAACAAGGTTGCTAGGAGTATTGATTTCACACGCCATGATTCATTTGTCGGCATTCCGGTTACAATAACACAGGAACCGAGGAATGAACAATGATGGCAAGAAGTATCACTGTACCAAGAGTTCATAGGATGGTGTGCAATTCCTATAACAATCTCGATATAAAATATGTAATACTCCAAGGTAGAGCAGAACAAAAGCTGGATTAGCAATTTGATCTGCGGAGCACAACTTCTTTGACCCAATCCTGGATAGGGAAGAGGTACTGGAGTTTGTTTCTCCTAGTCATTCCGCGATAGAATGGCTTGACGGACCACAAGAGTAATAGGTATCGATGAACGATTGCACGCATACTCTTGACTATCAATTGATAGGCGAGGGTCGGAAACAACTAAGATGGGACAACTCAAAAGAACATATGATTTTCTGAGTTGTGGATGCATGGATTAGCATGTCGAACGAAGTTCAACATATTTCTTCCGGATAACCCATGCAGAAAGGTAGAACTGGCAGAGCCACAATATATAATGAAGAACTCATCAAGAATAATCCTGTTGTGATATTTCAGTTCAACGAGGAACTTCTGCCATAAGTAGTTCATGGTATTTGGAAGAAGAAGATACCACGGACTTCAAGGACTATCGCAAAGGTTACTAATATCCTAAAGGCACTAGCAATTACTATCAACATGAAGTAGGTAGAGTGAATCTCGGGTTCAAGAACCCAGGAACAGAATACCTATTACTAAGTAGCATCACGGGATGCTTTCGAGAATGATGGCCAGAATCATCACACTGGGAACACAAATCATGGCTAAATTACTAGATGATCCCCTAAGACACCTAGGGTCATAATAATATCTCCAACATATATGTCAAGGTAACGGAGTACCTCAACTCACTGATTAGTGTGGTTAATCTGGCCCATGGGAACATTGAAACGGGAAGAAAGGATTTGCAAATGCATCAGACTACTTAGAAACCTGGGATGACTCGGACAGCATAACGGCTGTAAATGCTCAGAAAAGATTTGAGACATTCACAAAAATGGTGGCATAACCACTCAGAAGCACAATATCAAGGTTCCGAGATCAACAATTAACATACAGAAGTAATAGGAACTGAAATGAGGCTTAAGTCCAACAATTCTATAAGTCTACGGATTAATAACACGTGATCCTGATAGAAAGAAGAGAAAGCCTAGTTCTTAATCCCCGTAGAAGAGAAGATGATGACTCAGATCAGAAGGCCATGAGGTATAAGGAGTAAAAAGAGCCTTACGTTCCATCCCACAATCAATTCCCTTATATAACTAAAGAATTTCTAGACTCAACTTCGACCAGTTTGGCTTGGTAATCCTACAGGCAGTCAAGCTCTGATACCAACGCTGTCAGGACCCCGACTCAATGCCACATCGATCTAGCATGTAACACCTCATATCACTTTGCGGCCTCACGCACGGTATTCCCACGGGTGTCGCCTTACCTTTGCCCGGGACCGTTTGCGCCTTTTGGCACACGTATATGACAGTGTCGCTAGCATCCATATGATAAGGAGCCCGGGCTGACATGGCTAGTCGTAAACCCAAAGTGGCACAAACTTACAGGGACAGGCATCCATGACCCAGCATCGAACGTGTCGGTCATCAGCGAGTGAATCCAGGCTGTAGCACTGGGCTAGCAGGACTCCGGTGAACCGGGCTGTAGCGGGCTAACAGGACTCCGGTATTCATCGCGTGACATTTCCCCGAAGGGACAGACACAGGAACGAAGAAGGACACATGCCGGCCAGCCTAAGTGTTCCGGAGCAGTAGCAAGCTACCATGGCTCGGTGGAAACACTAGGAGACATTTCCCGGTAAGAGAGGCTACTAAAGATAAACAACTAGATGGTCAGATCCCACACATACCAAGCATTTCAATAACATACACACAATATGCTCGATATGTGCAAATACAACATGGCATCACAACATGACTCTACGACTCAAGTATTTATTCAATAGGCTCCGAGGAGCGAGATATTACAAACAGGGGTCTCACGACCCAACATTCAGAGCATACAAATCAAAGCACAAGCGGAAGCTATCATGTCTGAGTACAGACATCTATAAATGAAAAAGGCTGAGAAGCCTGACTATCTACCAGATCCTGCCGAGGCACAAGATCGTAGCTGAGGTAACAAGCTAAACGTCGAAGTCCACGCGGAACTACTAGTGAGACCGAAGTCTCTCTGCAAAAACATAAAATAGGCAAACGTGAGTACAAATGTACCCAGCAAGACTTACATCAGAACTAACTACATATGCATCATTATCAACAAAGGGGATGGTGGGGTTTAACTGCAGCAAGCCAGCTTTGACTCGGTGGCTATCCTAAACTACGACTGCAAGTAACTCTTTGAGGTGGCGCACACGAGTCCACATATTCACCATATCAATACACCACTATGGATCCGCTCCCGTCTCCCTACGAGAACGCCATCCATAGCACTCACGCTTATCTTGCGTATTTTAGAGTATCCACTTTCACTTGTCTATGAACTGATATAAGCAACCCAGAAGTCCTTTTCCGCGGACACGGCTATTCGAATAGATGATGTTAACCCTGCAGGGGTGTACTTCTTCACACACGCTCTCACCACTTACCGCCGTTTACACGACATGTACTCGGCAACCTTCAAGCGGAAGCCCAACGTGGGTGTCGGCCACGGCCTGCCTAAACACTCAAGTCTCTAGTCCAGGTTTATCGCCTATTCGGGTTCCATCCATGAGGAGATCCGGTCGGAGTTTCGCTCACAGCCCCAAACGATGTGAACAGGGTTCCCGAGACACCAAACGGGCGCCCGGTACACCGTGCCACGTGCCTACCGCATCACAGCCCACCCCTACGGTCAGCGCTGCCACGGCCTCCAGCATACTACAAACACCAGAAACTACTTGCAACTCCTGGACAGAGGACAAGGGTGATCAAGAAGCCGAGAGGGTCCATTGGTTTCGGGCCCAATGCGTGGTAGTAGCTGAATCATGGATCACAAACACAGAACTCAGTTCCTGAGGACGGCTGCAATGAGACAACCCACCATGTACTCCTACATGGCCTCTCACCGCTACCTTTACCAAAACGTGTTCACACACTTAGCTCACACACAGTAGGACATGTTCACACACCTCTGATTCATCCCCGATGAATCAGACCTGACTCAACTCTAAGCAGTAGCAGGCATGACAAACAAGCATGAATGAGTAGGCACAACAGGGCTCAAACAACTCCTACTCATGCTAGTGGGTTTCATCTATTTACTGTGGCAATGACAGGTCATGCAAAGGATAAAGGGGTTCAGCTACCACAGCAATTAACAGATGAATCGGTGTTGTCCTAATGCAGTAAAAGAGAGCAGGATCGAGAGAGTAGGATTGTATCGGAATGAACAAGGGGGTTTTTGCTTGCCTGGCACTTCTGAAGATAACATTGAGTCTTCATCAGTGTCAACGATCACAACGTCGGAACATCGTCTACCGGGAGGGAACAGATACCGGCAACAAAGAAGAACACAATCAATGCAATGCACAAAATGATGCATGCTATGACATGGCAATATGAATGTGTTTTGAGCTAATGCAACTAGCAACAGATTAAATGAAGTTGGTTTGAATACAAGATTCAAATTCAAACTCCATATGTGATTATTCAAATGCCATTTAATTGATTTGTGCTATACAGCAGCTATAAGTTGTTCTAACATGCATAAAAATGGTACAGATGGATTCCTTGAATTTTTCTGATAATTTTTCATATATAATTTATTTAATTTGGAGTTACGGTTAATTTTCTATGATTTTTAGAAGTTTTAGGCATTTTCTGGAATTTCCTGAATAATATTAAATCCAGAAATGATTATGGCGTCAGCACCACGTCACAGTGACGTCAGCAGGGTCAACTGGGCGCCCCAGGTCAAACCTGACGTGTGGGGGCCACACGTCAGTGACACAGGAGCTAATCCCGGTCAAACCCAGCGCTGACTGGGGTTTGACCAGGGGTGGGGCCCACTGTCAGTGGCTGTGGGGGTGTTTAGCGTGGTCATTAGTGCTAACTAAATCAGCGCCACGTCAGCTGCCGGCGTTTAACCGCCGGCAACCTCAGATCGCGGCGGCGTCCGCGTCGGGTTTGCGCTACAGGGCACCGTTTTACTCGTGGTTTGCGGCTACGGCTAGCTGGCAAAGCAGCGCATCTAATGGAGCGAACGGGAGGAGCTGGGGTGGCCTGAGTCGACGGCGGCGAGCTCCAAGGCGGCGGCCGGAGTTCGGGCACCTGCGGGTTTGGCGTTGTGGTGCTCGGGAGGGGAAGCTGGTGGGTTCTACGTGCTCCTGGTGAGGTTTGGAGCACGGTGGTGTGCCCGGCTTTGAGCCACGGTGGCTCTGGCCACGACGGTGACGAGGCACGGCGGCGGCGAGCTCTCGGGTCCGGCGGAAGCAATGGCTAGAGCGGCCAAACGGCATGGGAAGAAGAGGGGAACGGGTCAGCGGCTCACCGCGAGTCCAACGAGCGCGAGGGCGAGGCCGGGGACGCTCTGTGGGCGGCGAATCAAGCGACGACGGCCGTCGGTGCAGAGGAAGAAGATGGCGTCGGTGACGGCGCTCCAGGGCGTCCGGCGTCTTGTGGCTCCGTGGTAGGGACGGGGACGTCACGGCGGAGCTCGGGGGCGCGTCGGAGAGGCGAGGGGAAGGCGGTGGCCGCGGTGGTGCTTGGCGGCGTGCTGCGGTGCGCTCGGGGATCACAGGAAGAGAGGGAAAGAGAGAGCCAGAGGAGGGGGAGCGGTCCAGAGGGAGAGGGGAAGTGAGAGGGGGGGGGGGTCGGGGAGGCGCGTGGCGTCACCGGGGCGTCGAGGAGGAAGCAGGAGGTGGCCAGGGGAAGCAGGAGGTGGCCGGGGCAGCGTCGGCGCCCGCCACGCACCTGTTCGTCCTCCTGGCTGAGGAGGAAGATGACAAGGGGGAGGAGGTGGGCTGGGCCGGCCAGATGGGCTGGCCAGCTGTTGGGCTGCGGGTGGGCTGCCAGGTAAGCTGAGGTAAGTTCTCTCTCTCTGCTCTTTCTATTTTTGTTTTTATTTATCTATTTTGTTCTGTGTTGTTTTAGTTTAGTAATATACTAAACCATTTTATAAAATCCTGAAAATAGTTATGTGGCTAGAACTAAAATATACCAAACCACATAAAATGTTCCAGTAATTATTGGACATATATTATTTATATATAATATATATATCCAATGCAAATAGCTATTTATTTAATTCAAAGGCCCAAAATAATTAACTCTGAGATACCAAAAATATTGTTTTGAGTTTTACCTCTTTGCAATATTTTCAGAGACTAAGAGGAACATTTTCTTGGACTTCTTTGAGGAGATTTTAATGTTGATCATTTTTAGAAGGTTTCTGAGGCTTTGAAAATTCCCCAATTCAAATTTCATTTGAATTTAAACATGATGCTCACATGAGGTCTAGCCTAGTGCATAACAGGACCAGGGATGTGACATCAAGACCTTTTTCTGGCGCCGTTGCCGGGGAGCATAGCTCTATTCTTTGAGTCACTTGGGATTTATTTCTGCTGGACACTATGAAGAACTTGAAAGACGAACGAACTACTATTTTGCCCTCAACTACGAGGGGAGGTAAGGAACTGCCATCTAGCTCTGCACTAGATTCTCCTTCTGTTATAAGTAAGCTTGCGACACCTAAACCTGCTACTGCTATGAATTCTGATATGTCCCATGTTATTGATGATGCCACTTCTGCTATGCATGATACTTATGATGAAACTACTTCTATGCTTGATACTACTGTGCCCCTTGGTGAATTTCTTGATGAACAAATTGCTAGGTGTAGAGAAAGAGAAATTATTGAATTTGAATACGATGATGAGAGTGATGATGAGAATATTCCCGCTATTCCTGAGGGTTATCATTTTGATGCGGAATCTTCTGCAGCTATTTTTGCTTGCCAGGATAGATACGAACTTAAGAGGTTGCTAGTTAAATGGAGTAAAGAATCTCTTAGAGATAGAATGAGACCCGACCCTGCTTTTGCTACTTCACCTATCTGTGTTCTCGATAAGGATTATTATGATTTTTCTGTTGATCTAGATATAATTACTTTGGTTGAATCTGATCCTTTCTATGGCTATGAATCTAAAACTGTTGTGGCACCTCTTACTAAGTTAAATGATATAGCCGCCCTGTTTACCAATGATGAGAGATCGCGCTACCTTTATTTAATCAAAATATTTCCGTTCTCATTAAAGGGTGATGCTAGGATATGGTTTAATTCTCTTGATCCTGGTTGTGTGTGTAGTCCCCAGGATATGATTTATTACTTTTCTGCTAAATATT
The DNA here is from genome assembly GCF_018294505.1 of Triticum aestivum. Classification (NCBI taxonomy): domain Eukaryota; kingdom Viridiplantae; phylum Streptophyta; class Magnoliopsida; order Poales; family Poaceae; genus Triticum; species Triticum aestivum. The sequence continues at coordinate 33,289,334 of NC_057813.1, read as the reverse complement.
TCCCTGCTCATAAGAAACAAGCTACTTTGAGGGAAATATATAACTTCGTGCAAATTGAAGAAGAGAGTCTCCCACAAGCTTGGGGGAGGCTTCTCAAGTTACTTAATGCTTTGCATGATCATCCTCTTAAGATACCTAAAATACTTGATATCTTTTATAATGGACTAACTGATGCTTCCAGCGATTACCTCGATAGTTGTGATGGTTCTCTTTTCAGGGAAAGAACACCGGATGAAGCTAAAATTCTATTGAATAATATGTTGACAAATGAAAATAATTGGGCACCTCCCGAGCCACCTCCTGAGCCAGCTCCAGAGCCAATTACTGAGCCTATTCCTAAACCAACTCGGAAGAAGAGAGGTGTTCTATTTCTCAGTCCCGAAGATATGCAAGAGGCAAAGAAATCTATGAAAGAAAAAGGTATTAAAGCTGAAGATGTTAAGAATTTACCTCCTATTGAAGAAATACATGGTCTTAATTTACCTGCTGTTGAAGAAGTATATGATCTCAATTCCTTATTCACTGAAGAACCTCCTGATCCCGATATCCCGACACAGGTAGTAAAGGTAAATTCTCTCTATAGATATGATAAAGCTGAAGTCCCTCCTACTAAAATTGCTAGTCAGTGCTTGGATGAGTTTGATGACTTTATGTTTAAGCAAGATGACTTTATGCTTATTTTGGTAGATAATTAAAACAGAATACCTTTATGATTAAATGCTTGGGTGATTATATGGCTAATATTAGAGGTGAACTTAAACTTGTTAGGAAACATGCTTCTATGGTTACCACTCAAGTAGAACAAGTACTTAAGGCTCAGAAAGAAGCGCTTGATGAAATGAATAGTAAGAAAAATGATTATGCTGTTAGAGTGGCTACTAGAACTGGTAGAATGACTCAGGAACGTTTGTATCCTGAAGGCCACCCTAAGAGAATCGAGCAAGATTCTCAGAGAAATAATATTGATGTACGTAGTTCTTCTAAAAGGAAGAAAAAGAAAAATGATAGGACTTTGCAAACTTCTAGTGAACCTATTGCTGAACCACCTGAGAATCCAAATGATATCTCTATTTCTGATGCTGAAACACAATCAGGTGATGAACATGAACCTAATGATAATGTTAATGATAATGTTCATGTTGATGCTCAACCTAGCAAAGACAATGATGCAGAGGTTGGACCTGCTGTTGATCTTGATAACCCACAATCAAAGAATCAACGTTATGATAAAAGAGACTTGTTGCTAGGAAAAATGGTAAAGAAAGGGAACCATGGGTTCATAAACCCATGCCTTTTCCTCCAAAACCATCCAAGAAAAAGGATGATGAGGATTTTGAGCGCTTTGCTGCAATGATTACACCCAGCTTTTTTGTATGCGATTAACAGATGTGCTCAAAACAAATCCTTATGCTAAGTATATGAAGGATATCATTACTAATAAAATAAAGATATCGGAAGCTAAAATTTCCACCATGCTTGCTAATTATATTTTTAAGGGTGGAATATCAAAGAAACTTGGAGATCCAGGAGTACCTACTATACCATGCTCCATTAAGAGAAATTATGTTAAAACTGCTTTATGTGATCTTGGAGCCGGTGTTAGTGTTATGCCTCTCTCTTTATATCATAGACTTGACTTGAATAAGTTGACACCTACTGAAATATCTTTGCAAATGGATGATAAATCAACTGCTATACCTGTCGGTATTTGTGAGGATGTGCCTGTTGTAGTTGCGAACGTTACTATTTTAACAGACTTTGTTATTCTTGATATTCCCGAGGATGATAGTATGTCTATTATTCTTGGAAGACCTTTCCTTAATATTGCAGGGGCTGTTATTGATTCCAACAAAGGCAATGTCACTTTCCGTGTTAATGGCAATGAGCACACGGTACATTTTCCGAGGAAACAACCTCAAGTTTATAGTATCAACTCTATTGGAAAAACTTCCATCGATTATATTTGGAGGTTTTGAATTTCCTCTCCCTACTGTCAAGAAAAAGTATGATATTCTTATTGTTGGGGATTTTCATATCCCCTTTGAGGTAACATAGTGTTATTCAAAATTTCTACAGTTCTGTGTTATTCGGAATGAGTTTGTTAACAAGACTTGATCAACCTTGTTAGTGGGTTCATTTTGATGATCACGAGATGGATGAAACTAGAAGCACAACCTTCTGTACCCTCTTTATATTTTTTTTAGTAGAAATAAAGTAAAATAGTATTTTTCTGTCTGTCTTCTGACTTATCCGTGCAATATAAAAATATGCTGAAAATAAAAGTCCTCAGAATGCCATGCCAATTTAATATTATTTTTTCGGGAATATTTGAGGATTTATTGTGCAAAAATTACCGCAGGGGGAGCTGCCACTTGGTCACGAGGGTGGAGGGTGCGCCCTACCCCCTGGGCGCGGCCCCCTGCCTTGTTGGCCCACGGTGGCCCTCCTCCACTTATCCATCCACCCATCTTCTTTCTCTGCCTCACACAAACACGAAAAACCAACTCAAGCACGAGTTCGAGCCCCCATTGCTGTGATTTTCGATCTCCTTGCTCAAAGCACCTCTCGCAAAATTGCTTGGGGAGATTGTTCCTTGGTATGTGACTCCTCCGTTGGTCCAATTAGTTTTTGTTCTAGTGCATTATTCATTGCAAATTTGTGCTGCATAGGTGACCATGTTCTTGAGCTTGCATGTCAAATTTATATGGTTCCAAGTAGTTCTAATGCTTGATATAGGCTCTAGGCACTTGTGGGAGTTGTTGCTATCAATTTTATTGAAGTTGGTTCACTTTTATTTGAAGTTACTAAAAATTTCAGATTATTTGAGAAAATAATGAAGAGACTTTTAAGGGGCTCATCGAGCCGAAGCTCTAAGGAAAAACAAAATGAAGAAGAGCAGAAGCCCAAATTTAATTTGCCTCGCACCGCGGAGGTCCGGCCATGTGAATGGCCTTCCGATGACTTCTTGAGGAGAGTCGGGATTTATGAGGATTTCTATTCATTGATTGAGAACGTTGGCCTCACCGACTTCCTCCGTGACCAACGTCATCAGTATCTCTTACTCACAAATACTTTTGTGCAAAACTTCTACTGTTTCCCTATGAAATCACCTCCAACAGTAGAGTTTCATTTATATGACGTTGTTAAAGAGATGACATTAGCTGAATTTTGTGAGGTTTGCAAAATACCCTTTGAGGGCACCTTGGATGAACCACACCGTAACGAAGTAGAAGATTTTGTTAACACTATCACTGTGGGAGAAACCAGGAAGGTTTCTGATGCAAGGATTACTAGCATACATTTTCCTGTTTTACGCTACTTTGCCTTATTTGCTAGTCATTGCTTGATTGGGCGTGGGAACTGAGGAAACCTTAGTGTTCCTGATATTATTATTTTGTTCCATCGTTTATACCGCAATAACTCTATTAGTATGGGTGGAGTTGTTTCTAGACGGTTAAGTCTGAACCGTACCGAGGGCCCTATCTTTGGAGGCATTTATGCTTCGCGCTTAGCTGAATATTTTGAAATACCTATTAGGCATGAGGAGAAAGAAGAACCATCGTTGCCCCGTGCTTATTTAGATTATAAGAGTATGCTAGCGCATGACTTTCTTGTTAAGAGTCGTGAAGGGGAGCTCAAATATAAATTATACTTTGATAAACATCACCCTGAGACTATTACTTTGCCTGCTCCGTCTTTGTTTAACTTGTCTGCAGGTCGTCACATCGTTCTGTGGGCAGCCGTTCAATCCTATCAGAATCGTACACCAGCCCCGGAACCGGAGCCACAAGATGATCCTCCACGACAGTCTTTTTATTCTTGGGATCCAGAGGTGGTTGCCAGCCAGTGGCAGTCAGAGTCTTCTTCATCACAGTATGACCCCAGCTTCACCTACGGGTATCCGCCAGGCTATCCCTAGCAATAGACCAACTTAGGCCAAAAGCCTAAGCTTGGGGGAGTACGTATTTCCCACCGACATTACATTCATGTTCACACACACTCATTGCTAGATGTCGGTGCTCATACTCTTTCACTGTAATATCCATGCTAGTTTATTTTCTTTTTCCTGCTTTCTTCTTGTATGTTTAATAAACCTTAAGAAAAAACCAAAAAAAATAGTAGTAGTTTATCTCTTCGCTATATTAATTGAAAAGAAAACCCAAAAATATTTCCAGTTCTTCTTTTGCTTGTTGGGAGCTTTCCCGTGTAAATAGTTATTATTTCTTTTCTTTTCTTTGGGGGTCAGTAGGAGAATACCATGATTGAATTGTTGAAGTGGCTCTTACATGCATGATTGTTTATTTAACTTAGAGCCCATATTACTTGTCTTCTCTCTTGAGTTGAATGCTTGCAGATTCCAGCTTAGTCCAATGCACGGGCACTCTTATTATTATACACATCGTTCGGTATTGCAAGTGAAAGGCAATAATGATGATATATGATGGACTTATTGGAATGAGAAAAGCTGGTATGAACTCGACCTCTCTTGTTTTTGTAAATATGATGATTCATCGTTCTTGAGTCAGCTATTATGAAGTAAACATATTTGCAATGACATTTAGAGATTATAGTTGCTTGTGCCATGCTTGATTAGCTTTGAGTTATAATGGTTTACCTTGCATGCCAACATGCTATTAGAATGATTATGATGTGGTATGATGGGATGGTATTCTCCTTTAAATGAATTGAGTGACTAGACTTAGCACATGTTCACGCATGTAGTTGAATCAAATCAACATAGCCTTCATGATATTTATGTTCATGGTAGATTATATCCTACTCATGCTTGTATTCGGTGTAAATTAATTTTAATGCATGTTTACGACTGTTGTCGCTCTCTCAGTTGGTCGCTTCCCAGTCTTTTGCTAGCCTTCACCTGTACTAAGCGGGAATACTGCTTGTGCATCCAAACTCCTTAAACCCCAAAGTTGTTCCATATGAGTCCACTATACCTTCCTATATGTGGTATTTACCTGCCATTCCAAGTAAATTTCTATGTGCCAAACTCTAAACCTTCAAATAAACATTCTGTTTTGCATGCTCGAATAGCTCATATGTCAAATAGAGCTGCCCTTATCTTCCGTGTTAGGCGGGTTATTCTCAAGAGGAGTGGACTCCGCTCCTCATTCACGAGAAAATGGCTGGTTGCCGGGATGCCCAGTCCCATGCTTTATGGAAACTAAATCAAAATAATTGCAAACAAAACTCCCTCTGGGACCCATTGAATGTTGGAGGCACTCGTTGTTTCGAGCAAGCCATGGATTGATGCTTGTGGATGAGGGGGAGTATAAAATTTACCATTCTGTTTGGGAACCGCCTATAATTTGTTTAGCATGGGAGATATCGTCGTCTCTTAGTTGTCATGTTGACAATGAAAGTATGTCGCTCAAAATATAATTTATCTCTATTTCAAAACCGAGCTCTGGCACCTCTACAAATCCCTACTTCCATTTGCGAAGGGCCTATCTATTTACTTTTATGTTGACTCATCATTCTTCTTATTAGAAAGCACCCGCTGGAGAGCACACTGTCATTTTCATTCATTATAATTGGTTGATATTGGGTATGACTTGACTGGATCACTTTTACCATGAATTACAATGTTTAGCCAGTCCTTGATCTTTAAAGGTGCTCTGCATTTATGTTTTGTGGTCTCAGAAAGGGCTAGCGAGATACCATTTTGTTATATCATGTTATGATTATTTTGAGAAAGTGTTGTCATCCGAGTTTTGTTATTATAGCTTGCTAGCTGATTATGCTATTGATATGAGTAATTGTGAGACCTATGTGTTATTGTTAGTATGGTTAGTTCATAATATTTGCTGAAACTTGAATGCATGCTTTTCATGTTTACAACAAGAAGAGCAAACAGAGTTTGTAAAAGTTTTTCTTTTCCTCTTTCAGTTTGTCAACTGAATTGCTTGAGGACAAGCAAGGGTTTAAGCTTGGGGGAGTTGATACGTCTCCGCCGTATCTACTTTTCCAAACACTTTTGCCCTTGTTTTAGACTCTAACTTGTATGATTTGAATGGAACTAACCCGGACTGACGCTGTTTTCAGCAGAATTGCCATGATGTTGTTTTATGTGCAAAAAACAAAAGTTCTCGGAATGACCTAAAACTCCACGGAACATCTTAGAAAAAATAATAAAAAATCCTCCCCAAAGATGAAGGCCAGGGGGATCACACCCTGTTCATGAGGGTGGGGGGCGCCCTCCCCCCTCCTTGGCGTGCCCCCCTACCTCGTGGGCCCCCTGGTGGCCCTCCGACGCCAACTCCAACTCCATATATTTGCTTTCGGGGAGAAAAAATTCAGAGAGAAGAAATCATCGCGTTTTACGATATGGAGCAACCGCCAAGCCCTAATCTCTCTCGGGATGGCTGATCTCCAGTCCGTTCGGGGCTCCGGAGAGGGGGATTCGTCGCCGTCGTCATCATCAACCATCCTCCATCACCAATTTCATGATGCTCACCGCCGTGCGTGAGTAATTCCATCATAGGCTTGCTGGACGGTGATGGGTTGGATGAGATTTATCATGTAATCGAGTTAGTTTTGTTAGGGTTTCACTACAAAAAAAAGACACATCCGGCAACCCCGAAGTGACAATAATCGGGACCACTCCCGGTGATGACCATAGTTTGAGGAGTGCATGTATTCACTATGTGCTAATGCTTTGTTCCGGTTCTCTATTACAAGGAGGCCTTAATATCCCTTAGTTTCCAATAGGACCCCGCTGCCACGGGAGGGTAGGACAAAAGATGTCATGCAAGTTCTTTTCCATGAGCACGTATAACTATATACGGAATACATGCCTACATTACATTGATGTATTGGATCTAGTTCTGTGTCACCCTATGTTATGACTGTTACATGATGAACCACATCCGGCATAATTATCCATCACTAATCTGGTGCCTACGAGTTTTCCATATACTGGTTCTCGCTTATTTACTTTTCCGTTGCTACTATTACAATCACTACAAAATACCAAAACATTACTTTTGCTGTCTTTACTTTTGTTACCGTTACCACCACTATCATATTACTTTGCTACTAAACACTTTGTTGCAGACACTAAGTTTCCAGGTGTGGTTGAATTGACAACTCAGCTGCTAATACTTGAGAATATTCTTTGGCTCCCCTTGTGTCGAATCAACAAATTTGGGTTGAATACTCTACCCTCGAAAACTATTGCGATCCCCTATACTTGTGGGTTATCAAGACCTTTTTCTGGCGCCGTTGCCGGGGAGCATAGCTCTATTCTTTGAGTCACTTGGGATTTATATCTGCTGGACACTATGAAGAACTTGAAAGACGATCGAACTACTATTTTGCCCTCAACTACGATGGGAGGTAAGGAACTGCGATCTAGCGCTGCACTAGATTCTCCTTCTATTATAAGTAAGCTTGCGACACCTAAACCTGCTACTGCTATGAATTCTGATATGTCGTATGTTATTGATGATGTCACTTCTGCTATGCATGATACTTATGATGAAACTACTTCTATGCTTGATACTACTGTGCCCCTTGGTGAATTTTTTGATGAACAAATTGCTAGGTGTAGAGAAAGAGAAATTATTGAATTTGAATACGATGATGAGAGTGAGAATGAGAATATGCCCGCTATCATTTTGATGCAGAATCTTCTGCAGCTATTTTTGCTTGCCAGGATAGATACAAACTTAAGAGGTTGCTAGTTAAATGGAGTAAAGAATCTCTTAGAGATAGAATGAGACCCAACCCTGATTTTGCTACTTCACCTATCTGTGTTCTCGATAAGGATTATTATGATTTTTCTGTTGATCTAGATATAATTACTTTGGTTGAATCTGATCCTTTCTATGGGTATGAATCTGAAACTGTTGTGGCACATCTTACTAAGTTAAATGATATAGCCGCCCTGTTTACCAATGATGAGAGATCGCGCTACCTTTATTTAATCAAAATATTTCCGTTCTCATTAAAGTGTGATGCTAGGATATGGTTTAATTCTCTTGATCCTGGTTGTGTGTGTAGTCCCCAGGATATGATTTATTACTTTTCTGCTAAATATTTCCCTGCTCATAAGAAACAAGCTACTTTGAGGGAAATATATAACTTCGTGCAAATTGAAGAAGAGAGTCTCCCACAAGCTTGGGGGAGGCTTCTCAAGTTACTTAATGCTTTGCCTGATCATCCTATTAAGAAACCTAAAATACTTGATATCTTTTATAATGGACTAACTGATGCTTCTAGCGATTACCTAGGTAGTTGTGCTGGTTCTCTTTTCAGGGAAAGAACACCGGATGAAGCTGAAATTCTATTGAATAATATGTTGACAAATGAAAATAATTGGGCACCTCCCGAGCCACCTCCTGAGCTAGCTCCAGAGCCAATTACTGAGCCTATTCCTAAACCAACTCCGAAGAAGAGAGGTGTTCTATTTCTCAGTCCCGAAGATATGCAAGAGGCAAAGAAATCTATGAAAGAAAAAGGTATTAAAGCTGAAGATGTTAAGAATTTACCTCCTATTGAAGAAATACATGGTCTTAATTTACCTGCTGTTGAAGAAGTATATGATCTCAATTCCTTATTCACTGAAGAACCTCCTGATCCCAATATCCCGACACAGGTAGTAAAGGTAAATTCTCTCTATAGATATGATAAAGCTGAAGTCCCTCCTACTAAAATTGCTAGTCAGTGCTTGGATGAGTTTGATGACTTTATTTTAAGCAAGATGACTTTATGCTTATTTTGGTAGACAATTAAAACAGAATACCTTTATGATTAAACGCTTGGGTGATTATATGGCTAATATTAGAGGTGAACTTAAACTTGTTAGCAAACATGCTTCTATGGTTACCACTCAAGTAGAACAAGTACTTAAGGCTCAGAAAGAAGTGCTTGGTGAAATGAATAGTAAGAAAAATGATTATGTTGTTAGAGTGGCTACTAGAACTGGTAGAATGACTCAGGAACCTTTGTATCCTGAAGGCCACCCTAAGAGAATCGAGCAAGATTCTCAGAGAAATAATATTGATGTACGTAGTTCTTCTAAAAGGAAGAAAAAGAAAAATGATAGGACTTTGCAAACATCTAGTGAACCTATTGCTAAACCACCTGAGAATCCAAATGATATCTCTATTTCTGTTGCTGAAACACAATTAGGTGATGAACATGAACCTAGTGATAATGTTAATGATAATGTTCATGTTGATGCTCAACCTAGCAAAGACAATGATGCAGAGGTTGGACCTGCTGTTGATCTTGATAACCCACAATCAAAGAATCAACGTTATGATAAAAGAGACTTGTTGCTAGGAAACATGGTAAAGAAAGGGAACCATGGGTTCATAAACCCATGCCTTTTCCTCCGAAACCATCCAAGAAAAAGGATGATGAGGATTTTGAGCGCTTTGCTGAAATGATTAGACCCAGCTTTTTGCGTATGCGATTAACAGATGTGCTCAAAACAAATCCTTATGCTAAGTATATGAAGGATATCATTACTAATAAAAGAAAGATACCGGAAGCTAAAATTTCCACCATGCTTGCTAATTATACTTTTAAGGGTGGAATATCAAAGAAACTTGGAGATCCAGGAGTACCTACTATACCATGCTCCATTAAGAGAAATTATGTTAAAACTTCTTTATGTGATCTTGGAGCCGGTGTTAGTGTTATGCCTCTCTCTTTATATCGTAGACTTGACTTGAATAAGTTGACACCTACTGAAATATCTTTGCAAATGGATGATAAATCAACTGCTATACCTGTCGGTATTTGTGAGGATGTGCCTGTTGTAGTTGCGAACGTTACTATTTTAACGGACTTTGGTATTCTTGATATTCACGAGGATGATTGTATGTCTATTATTCTTGGAAGACCTTTCCTTAATATTGCAGGGGCTGTTATTGATTCCAACAAAGGCAATGTCACTTTCCGTGTTAATGGCAATGAGCACACGGTACATTTTCCGAGGAAACAACCTCAAGTTTATAGTATCAACTCTATTGGAAAAACTCCATCGATTATATTTGGAGGTTTTGAATTTCCTCTCCCTACTGTCAAGAAAAAGTATGATATTCTTATTGTTGGGGATTTTCATATCCCCTTTGAGGTAACATAGTGCTATTCGAAATTTCCACGGTTCCGTGTTATTCGGAATGAGTTTGTTAACAAGACTTGATCAACCTTGTTAGTGGGTACATTTTGATGATCACGAGATGGATGAAACTAGAAGCACAACCTTCTGTACCCCCTTTATATTTCTGTTTTTTAGTAGAAATAAAGTAAAATAGTATTTTTTTGTCTGTCTCCTGACTTATCCGTGCAATATAAAAATATCCCGAAAATAAAAGTCCTCAGAATGCCATGCCAATTTAATATTAATTTTTCGGGAATATTTGAGGATTTATTGTGCAAAAATTACCGCAGGGGGAGCTGCCACCTGGTCACGATGGTGGAGGGCGCGCCCTACCCCCTGGGCGCGGCCCCCTGCCTTGTGGGCCCACGGTGGCCCTCCTCCACTTATCCATGCACCCATCTTCTTCCTCTGCCTCACACAAACACGAAAAACCAACTCAAGCACGAGTTCGAGCCCCCGTTGCTGTGATTTTCGATCTCCTTGCTCAAAGCACCTCTCGCAAAATTGCTTGGGGAGATTGTTCCTTGGTATGTGACTCCTCCGTTGGTCCAATTAGTTTTTGTTCTAGTGCATTATTCATTGCAAATTTGTGCTGCATAGGTGACCATGTTCTTGAGCTTGCATGTCAAATTTATATGGTTCCAAGTAGTTCTAATGCTTGATATAGGCTCTAGGCACTTGTGGGAGTTGTTGCTATCAATTTTATTGAAGTTGGTTCACTTTTATTTGAAGTTACTAAAAATTTCAGATTATTTCAGAAAATAATGAAGAGACTTTTAAGGGGCTCGTCGAGCCGAAGCTCTAAGGAAAAACAAAAGGAAGAAGAGGAGAAGCCCAAATTTAATTTGCCTCGCACCGCGGAGGTCCGGCCATGTGAATGGCCTTCCGATGACTTCTTGAGGAGAGCCGGGATTTATGAGGATTTCTATTCATTGATTGAGAACGTTGGCCTCACCGACTTCCTCCACGACCAACATCATCAGTATCTCTTACTCACAAATACTTTTGCGCAAAACTTCTACTGTTTCCCTAAGAAATCACCTCCAACAGTAGAGTTTCATTTATATGACGTTGTTAAAGAGATGACATTAGCTGAATTTTGCGAGGTTTGCAAAATACCCTTTGAGGACACCTTGGATGAACCACACCGTAACGAAGTAGAAGATTTTGTTAACACTATCACTGTGGGAGAAACCAGGAAGGTTTCTGATGCAAGGATTACTAGCATACATTTTCCTGTTTTACGCTACTTTGCCTTATTTGCTAGTCATTGCTTGATTGGGCGTGGGAACTGAGGAAACCTTAGTGTTCCTGATCTTATTATTTTGTTCCATCGTTTATACCGCAATAACTCTATTAGTATGGGTGGAGTTGTTTCTAGACGGTTAAGTCTGAACCGTACTAAGGGCCCTATCTTTGGAGGCATTTATGCTTCGCGCTTAGCTGAATATTTTGAAATACCTATTAGGCATGAGGAGAAAGAAGAACCATCGTTGCCCCGTGCTTATTTCGATTATAAGAGTATGCTAGCGCATGACTTTCTTGTTAAGAGTCGTGAAGGGGATCTGAAATATAAATTATACTTTGATAAACATCACCCTGAGACTATTATTTTGCCTGCTCCCTCTTTGTTTAACTTGTCTGCAGGTCGTCACATCATTCTGTGGGCAGCCGTTCAATCCGATCGGAATCCTACACCAGCCCCAGAACCGGAGCCACAAGATGATCCTCCACGACAGTCTTTTTATTCTTGGGATCCAGAGGTGGTTGCCAGCCAGTGGCAGTCAGAGTCTTCTTCATCATAGTATGACCCCAGCTTCACCTACGGGTATCCGCCAGGCTATCCCTGGCAATAGACCAACTTAGGCCAAAAGCCTAAGCTTGGGGGAGTACGTATTTCCCACCGACATTACATTCATGTTCACACACACTCATTGCTAGATGTCGGTGCTCATACTCTTTCACTATAATATCCATGCTAGTTTATTTTCTTTTTCCTGCTTTCTTCTTGTATGTTTAATAAACCTTAAGAAAAAACCAAAAAAATAGTAGTAGTTTATCTCTTCGCTATAGTAATTGAAAAGAAAACCCAAAAATATTTCCAGTTCTTCTTTTGCTTGTTGGGAGCTTTCCCGTGTAAACAGTTTTTATTTCTTTTCTTTTCTTTGGGGGTCAGTAGGAGAATACCATGATTGAATTGTTGAAGTGGCTCTTACATGCATGATTGTTTATTTAACTTAGAGCCCATATTACTTGTCTTCTCTCTTGAGTTGAATGCTTGCAGATTCCAGCATAGTCCAATGCACGAGCACTCTTATTATTATACACATCGTTCGATATTGCAAGTGAAAGGCAATAATGATCATATATGATGGACTTATTGGAATGAGAAAAGCTGGTATGAACTCGACCTCTCTTGTTTTTGTAAATATGATGATTCATCGTTCTTGAGTCAGCTATTATGAAGTAAACATATTTGCAATGACATTTAGAGATTATAGTTGCTTGTGCCATGCTTGATTAGCTTTGAGTTATAATGGTTTACCTTGCATGCCAACATGCTATTAGAATGATTATGATGTGGTATGATGGGATGGTATCCTCCTTTAAATGAATTGAGTGACTAGACTTAGCACATGTTCACGCATGTAGTTGAATGAAATCAACATAGCCTTCATGATATTTATGTTCATGGTAGATTATATGCTACTCATGCTTGTATTCGGTGTAAATTAATTTTAATGCATGTTTACGACTGTTGTCGCTCTCTCAGTTGGTCGCTTCCCAGTCTTTTGCTAGCCTTCACCTGTACTAAGCCGGAATACTGCTTGTGCATCCAAACTCCTTAAACCCCAAAGTTGTTCCATATGAGTCCACTATACCTTCCTATATGTGGTATTTACCTGCCGTTCCAAGTAAATTTCTATGTGCCAAACTCTCAACCTTCAAATAAACATTCTGTTTTGCATGCTCGAATAGCTCATATGTCAAATAGAGCTGCCCTTATCTTCCGTGTTAGGCGGGTTATTCTCAAGAGGAGTGGACTCCGCTCCTCATTCACGAGAAAATGGCTGGTTGTCGGGATGCCCAGTCCCATGCTTTATGGAAACTAAATCAAAATAATTGCAAACAAAACTCCCTCTGGGACCCATTGAATGTTGGAGACACTCGTTGTTTCGAGCAAGCCATGGATTGATGCTTGTGGATGAGGGGGAGTATAAACTTTACCATTCTGTTTGGGAATCGCCTATAATTTGTTTAGCATGGAGGATATCGTCGTCTCTTAGTTGTCATGTTGACAATGAAGGTATGTCGCTCAAAATATAATTTAACTCTATTTCAAAACCGTGCTCTAGCACCTCTACAAATCCCTACTTCCCTTTGCGAAGGGCCTATCTATTTACTTTTATGTTGAGTCATCATTCTTCTTATTAAAAAGCACCCGCTGGAGAGCACACTGTCATTTGCACTCATTATAATTAGTTGATATTGGGTATGACTTGACTGGATCACTTTTAGCATGAATTACAATGTTTAGCCAGTCCTTGATCTTTAAAGGTGCTCTCCATTTATGTTTTGTGGTCTCAGAAAGGGCTAGCGAGATACCATTTTGTTATATCATGTTATGATTATTTTGAGAAAGTGTTGTCATCCGAGTTTTGTTATTATAGCTTGCTAGCTGATTATGCTATTGATATGAGTAATTGTGAGACCTATGTGTTATTGTTAGTATGGTTAGTTCATAATATTTCTGAAACTTGAATGCTGGCTTTTCATGTTTACAACAACAAGAGCAAATAGAGTTTGTAAAAGTTTTTCTTTTTCTCTTTCGGTTTGTCAACTGAATTGCTTGAGGACAAGCAAGGGTTTAAGCTTGGGGGAGTTGATACATCTCCGCCGTATCTACTTTTCCAAACACTTTTGCCCTTGTTTTGGACTCTAACTTGTATGATTTGAATGGAACTAACCCGGACTGACGCTGTTTTCAGCAGAATTGCCATGATGTTGTTTTATGTGCAAAAAACAAAAGTTCTCAGAATGACCTGAAACTCCACGGAACATCTTAGAAAAAATAATAAAAAATCCTCGCCAAAGATGAAGGCCAGGGGGCCCACACCCTGTTCATGAGGGTGGCGGGCGCCCTCCCCCCTCCTTGGCGTGCCCCCCTACCTCGTGGGCCCCCTAGTGGCCCTCCGACGCCAACTCCAACTCCATATATTTGCTTTCGGGGAGAAAAAATCAAAGAGAAGAAATCATCGCGTTTTACGATACGGAGCCGCCGCCAAGCCCTAATCTCTCTCGGGATGGCTGATCTCCAGTCCGTTCGGGGCTCCGGAGAGGGGGATTCGTCGCTGTCGTCATCATCAACCATCCTCCATCACCAATTTCATGATGCTCACCGCCGTGCGTGAGTAATTCCATCATAGGCTTGCTGGACGGTGATGGGTTGGATGAGATTTATCATGTAATCGAGTTAGTTTTGTTAGGGTTTCACTACAAAAAAAGGACACATCCATGACATTTTGGGCCGAATGAATTTTTTTTCTATCATACATATGACATTTTTACGATGATAATTGTGACAAAACCCGGTATCATCATAGATGTGGTGGGCTCCTACTTCTATGACAAAAAATCATCATGGAAAATGGGCTTTTCGTCCTGGGCGGGCCGGAGACGCAGCTGC